>NC_089752.1:28381383-28428883 GCF_040412425.1 Macrobrachium rosenbergii
AAGCTATGGTCGTAAGCACTGCAAATAATGTTGAGCCTCGCGTGGAACTCGATTCTGATGCTCTATTTACCCCGCCTTACGACAGTATGGACTCTTGTTATTTGCTTGGCCTTAAGCCAGCATTGGTTCTAAAGTCTGCTTAACATAAGCAATCATACCTTCTAATGATTGGTGAGAAGAGCCAAGATAATAAGCAGCTAATGATTCTGTTTAAATCTAATAAAATTATAGATACTTCTACGTAATGTTGTGAAAATAAGCAAAATTTTCAAAAGTAAGCAAATATATTTTTCTGGTAATGTAACTTACTTCTAAGCAACTTATAAATTTTTATGAATCTAAATTTTTTTCTATAAAAATAGATACAAGTTTTGAAAAATTCGAGGAGAAAATATTTTAATTATAAATAGTATTCGCAAAAGACTCCGTAAACTGTTGTGATCCAGTATTAGCCATCGTAAAATTTCCCTAGATAAGAAATAAACGTTTGTAACAACACATTTTCAATGAAACTTGCAGCAGATCGTATGGTAGCTGATAACAGTGAGACTACTTGCAATAAGCGTTCGAGGAATAACTTTAAAACTCGTGTAATAGACACAGCCCAGTGCTTCCCAACGGCCGTTTGTTTAATTTATTTTTTGTTGAATTAAAATGCTCTTTCAAAGAAAACAAGGAACACTGCGGCATCACCACTGCTTAAAAAAAAAAAAAAAAAAAAACAAAGGGACCCAAATTATGCTAAAACAAAAAAGTTCCCATGAATTGGATTTTCCAGACTTGGAAAACCACAATTTCCTCCATTGTTATCTCCCCTACTATTCCTCCATCCCCACTCCCCACAAAAAAAAAAAAAAAATGAGGAAATAAAAAGATGTATCAAAATAACACCAAAACTGAACCGAAAAGTAGCGATTGTCAAGGGTGCTCCAGGACACTGGGCCCGGGGTGTGGTTGGTATGTGATATGGAGGGGAGGGGGTGAGGGACAGAGCTGAGTCAGCGGAATTCCCTGAGCGATCCGAACTGATAATGAAAAACAAATAGAAAATGTAAATGCATTTTCCGGCGTGACATTCATTCACCCGACCTGGGGGGTATGGGGCGAGCTGGTTTTGGCCAAGGGGATTATTTCACAGTGAACGGACTGAATGACAAATTGATTCCATGGTTTGTCATAAGCCCTTAATACTTCTCTGCCTCCGCCTGCAGGGATTAATGTATACAACGGTGGCAAACGAATTAAGCGCTAGGCTCGGGATAGACGTTCTCTTCAATATCACGGGAGACAACAGTAGATTGCCCTTCGTTTATTACCATTATTATTATTATCACGGTTTGTGTGTTTTGACTATCGCTGTTGTGTCTTCCTTAACCGAACTATGCGTTTTCACCAGTACGGGCACCTTAAATGGTAAACCAAGAAATATGGGAGAAGGGTAAAAAAAAGAAAGAAGAGCGATCTGCACCGATAGCGATAGTCAAAAACTCAATTAAAAAAAAATCTATTTTAAAAGACAGGCAGACTAAAACTTAATCGAAAAATCTGAACCTATCCTACGGTACCATGCCAGAAAGGACGTTTACCTCTGGGTTCTCTCTCATCAGCGAAAATATGAAGTGATTCTCTTTCATCACCGAAAGTATGAAGTGATTCTCTTTCATCATCGAAAGTATGAAGTGATTCTTTTTCATCATCGAAAGTATAAAGTGAACTAGCCTAGAATTATTTTACCTTAACACGGGGTTAAACAATTGGACCCTCTTAACTAAGGTAAATTTACACCATAATCAGCTAACCTACCCTTAACCTTGAACAAAAAGGTAAATAGGGGATTTATATTCAGAACTCCCGAATGTTCTAAACGGAGGAGGCCCGAGGTGGAAGGGCCTCCAAGATGTTCCATTCTGTCCTAAGCAGAGAGAGGTGCTGGTATGGTCAGAAAGATTTAGTCAGCGTGAGGAGGACAGTTTCTGAGAATCTACCTGAAAATTACTACTTATTCGACAACAAATTTTTTATTACCTGATAAAATAAGGTCAGTCTTAATGTGGCTGTTATAAAGACTGAGCCTCTATGAATAGCATTTGTATTTCAGATATGGATCATAAATATACAGAAATGGCCTGATTTAGATAGATAAATAAATGAGTATTTAAAATCTGGAATTTTTTTTGCCAGACTTCTAACGGTCTGAAAGCAAAATTAAAAGCATGGCTTACCATACGGAAGAACATGACATCCTTGAGTGTACTGATGAATACACCGAAGGAACGTACGCTTGTAGATCTGTGAAGCTGGCCGGAGAGGATTTTTCTCAAGTTTAAGTTGATATATATATATATATATATATATATATATATATATATATATATATATATATATATATATATATATATATCGATCGTCACAGTAAACGTTGCATTTATTCTCCAGACACTCACTGTTTCGAGAAATTTATGCATATGTAAATCTTTCAGGAGCAATAAATAAGACGCAATAAACAACAACAAACACGAAACGAGAAAGAAAAACCTGCATACCATCCGCCGGTATATTACAAACCTGTTGAATATGGCGAAGGTAAGCGGGCAGGTGGGGGCAGGTGTGGGTGAGGCGGCCTAAAAGCAGTGTTTGTTATCGTAGCAGCTTAATGAAACAGCAGCCGAGGGAATCCAAATGGGTCGATCTCGGCGTTAGCCCTCACAGTTTAATAAAACATTTTTAATGCTCATAAAAATAACTGGCCATTTATTTACGAAGAGCGTCGGAGAGGCTAAGCTGGCACGCACTTAATTTGTTGTTCAAGTGGAGCGTTCTGCACATGCCTATCTATGCACAGGAAGGCTACGCTCCGCTGGTTGATATCGAATACCAAGGAAAAGAGATTTGGACAAAAGCAGTATTCAGTTATATATATATATATATATATATATATATATATATATATATATATATACATACATCATATATATATATATATATATATATATATATACACACACACACACACACACACACACACACATATATATATATATATATATATATATATATATATATATATATACACACACACACACACACACACACACATATATATATATATATATATATATATATATATAAATATATATATATATATATATATATATATATATATATATATATATATATATATATATATATATATATATATATACTGTGTATATGTGCGTGCGTGTGTGCATGTGTGTGTATATATGTATGTATGTTTGTATGCATGTGTGTATTAGTATTACACCAATTCCTCAAAGGGCATGTTCACACTTTAACTACGCCCGAATAAATATCCTATGAAGAAAACTTGCACATTTTTCTTTCATTTGCAGTCGACATCGCCAATTCTTCCTAATCTTTTGCACACATCCTGCCACCTACTTACTTGACTGTTCTGTGACCAAACCTTTCCCTCATCCTACCATCATAAAAGATGTTTACTCGAAAATACTAAACGAATCTACTGCTTCAATTTTTTCATAATTCATGGTAACTTTTTAGTATTCCACTTTCATAATTTCCATTCGCCACATTCTCTTGCTCTTCCATATTTTACAAGATTTTACCCATAACTACCTCTACTTTTGACACTTTCAGACTTCTTTACTAACCTCTGCATGACCCCAAATCAATGTTGTTTCATCTAAAAATATCATCACCTATTCGACGCTCATTAAAGATCTGTCGTCGTATCCCACCCACGATCTGTCCTTGTTTTAGTGCCCTTTCTCCGACTTCTCACTTCATGCTATCCATATGAATTAGCCATAGAGACATGACACCTTAGTCATCGCGCCGGTTTCTACAGCAAACCGATCACCTTCCAGTCTACAAACTGTAACACATGCTTCTCTTTCTTCATATAAACTTTTTATTGGTCACGCTTGTCATCTGTAGCATACAAACTAAACACTCTCCACATTACCTCTTACAGTTTAGTCAATAACTTTCTTTAGTTCCATGTATAAACATACAGGTTTTTCCCTTTATTTTTAGACTTCTCACAAAACATTTGCATAACAAACACTTGATTCACAAACCATCTTCTTTGTCTGACGCCACACTTTTCGTCTAGAAAATCTACCTTAATTTGTCTTACTTTCTAAAGCAAAATTACAACATGCATCTTCTATGGTGTAATTAGTAATTTATCACCTTTGCCTGTATACAAAGTAACAACAATCTTATCACACATTCATTTGGAATCTTTCCTTCATCCAGATTAGACAGTACTTTGCACACCCTGTCAGCAATGCCCTCCTGCACCACCATACTGCAGTATCTCACTTGTAATCCATTCAATTCCTGGTGTCTCTCCATTCTTCCATCTCTCAGTTAACCTCTTTACATCCTCAACCGCTCTTTCCAAAAGCATTCTCAAACTTACTCACTTCCCTTCATGCTCTTGAAACCATCACAAGGCAGAGTCAGACTCCCAAAAACACTCTTGTTGATGCTCATCTGCCATTTGAGTCATCTCCTGTTCCTAAGGGTTCCACAACCCTTCGTTCAACGCCCCTTTGCCTCAGAGTGAATTATAACTGTACCCCTAACAACTGGCACTTCCATTTACTACCATCGCGTAGCTGTCTGTTTCCCTTGACATCAAAGTAAAGTCACTGATGAAATAAAAATACTAAGCAGAGATCACTCTTCGGCCAATATTAACACTACAAGCAGACATTTCTATTAGAATTAGCCAGAAGTCTTAACCTCAATCACACTTTCGTGGTGGAGTTAATTATAACTACATTTACTTTTTGAGTCACTTGTGTGGTAGCCAATCTTTTGTATTTTAAATGTAAAAGCAATTAAAAAAATGTGCACCTCAAGTTAATTGTGCAATGAATACTTTCGCTCATTGTCTCCCAATTCTATTTACTTATTCAGATGTCCTGTAAAAAACACAGGCAGTTCAACTGGGAGAAGAAACTACGCTAATAGACATCACTTTGATTTAAACACCCACAAAAAGCAGAAAATTGCTTGGGGCTTTGTTATATAGTGATTCACACCAGAAAAGCAATACCCTTTTAGGTTTACTATTATTGTTATTGTCACCCATACATGGAACGAGCCTACATTATATTACCTAACTAAATTTCTTTTATGCTTTATAAATTGGACTTTCTTAAAATCATATTCTGTGCAATCTAAAATACTGTAAAGATCTTTTGAAATTACTATCATATCTTCAGTAGTAATCCTCACCCTTCATACCTAGGCTAACATAACACAGTTATAACAAAACACTGAGACTGTAAAAACCTCTAAGTGTAGGAGGAGAGTATTATTCGCAGATAGTATCGAGACATCACGTATTCTATTCAAGGGGTGGAAATGATTCCTCACTGAAGATAAGACGCGGTGTCTCAAAACTGTCTGGGAAAAGAACTTCCTCGACTGCGCGGTTTTTCATTTTCATTACAGTTCGACGTGAGCTTGTGAACCTTTGTGAGTGTCGTGCTATCCGCTTAAAGGTTTCCTGTTTACCTTCACGAATTCCATTCTGGCATTCGGAAGTCTTATACAACTGACCTTCTTTGTGGTCACAGACCTTTTGCCATTAACCTCTCTATACAGAACGTGTTCATAACATATTCAACTGTATCTGGTACCCACAGAATGCTGTATGCACATACTGACACAAATACACACAGATAAAGCAACGAAATCGTATATCAAGTTGTAAATTTTCATCTATAATGAATTCATTACTGTTTATCCTGCCTTGTTATAAGAACAGCCTGGAATCATACAGGATATATCTTTTGATTTCCAAGTATTCAGATAGTAATAAGTAGGGGAGATGCTGTTATAAATGTCTCAATTTAACACATCTGTCAAGAAAGCGGTGTAAATTTCGACTCGCCAGTTCATGTGCCGACGTCAGCAATTCCAAGATGTCTGAACATGAGATACTTCAATGACCAATTTCACATTTTAGTTTTGTTATAAATTCAAAAGGTCTGAATTCACATTTTAATTAAGAGGTGTGATTCCCCTAAGGCCTAAACGAACAAAGCTTTCATAGAATAAAAAGCCCATATGTAAATGGACATAGTGAAAAGACAAAGCAGATATAACGTTTGAAAAAATGAAATTTTATTAACGGTATAATTAAATGTAAACCCAATTAAAAATGAAAATAACCAAAAAGACATAACGTTGAATTAAACTGTCAACAAGACACCTTTAAAAAAAAATTGGTTTGCAACATAAAAATCAAGTGGGCAGAAAAAGTGAGTCAACTGAAGCTGCGCACTGTTCAGTACACAATGGGGCTGGGAATGTCCTTTTCAAACGGAACAGACCGAAAATTTCTTCCATTTCTATTTCAACTCTATTTTTGCTTTTATTTATATTAAAAACAAACTTTGTCATTTCAATCCCATTTTCATTCTAATATGCTTAATTTTTATCACTGCGTCTTGCTTCATGAGGCGTTTTGACGAATAAAGTTACCTAAATTATATTAGTTTTACGCACCAGAGAAAAAGTATTTTATATTTATTTTCTATATAAGACATTTACTCTTTATAAAACTATTTTGTATCGCTCTGAGAATTCCTCTTTTTCTTGTAATCCAATATCCTCCTGGGCCCACTTTATGTATCGTGTATATAATTATATATATATATATATATATATATATATATATATATATATATATATATATATATATATATATGTATGTATATATGTATGTATGTATGTATGTATGTATATATTCTCACACTTTAACGTTTCGATCGCCATTTGTGTGATGTGGAAAACAACCAGAAATGATGGCAGTATCGAACGAAGGACGTGCAACTCTTCTTCAAAGGAAAATTTATTGCAAATTTCTATTGCAAAATCAAATTAAATGTCAGCCAAACTTCAAAGATAAGCTGTCTATTCACCTCCACCTAATCAAAACTAATCCCACGGAACAGAAAATTCTAAGTGCTGCATTAATGAAAGGATTGGAAATCCGAGGACACATGAATTTACTTGATTAAGCTTTAACCATAAAATCACGAATTAATTACCGACACAGTAATTACACTTGGGGGAATTTTCTCAAAACTTATTCACGCTCGTTGCAAAATGAGATGAGAGCTGGTCTTTCATCCCGCATCATCTCAAAAATTTGTATTACTTCAGATTTTTTACGCCTTTTTGTTAGTCATCTAAGGTTTGCTTTGCATAATAAGCATGAATTCAAGATATTTATTAATTCAATTATTACTGTAACACTGATTCTTCCCATTATTTAATTACTTATCTACTACGTATCTGTTTGGCGATAAAATTACAAAATAGGAAATTTTCAACGATTTATAATAACAAAAACGAAAAGTTTTCATCAGTCTTATCCAGGTACAAGATAGTTTGATCTAAACAGCATCTGACCTATTTTCCTTATAGTCAGTCGTTCTTGTTTGTCATTTCTTTGTCTTGGTGTCCAAAGAAGTAAAAGATACCGAATAAATGACATGAACTTGACAGCATTGCTTCCAACACTGTCAAATAACTGGCAAACATTCTTGTTGCTTAAACAGAAATGATTTCATATCCAGAAAACAAGACCCGTTCTTATGAATAACAACCGATCTGATGTTGCCCAGTAATTGACAACCACACTAAAGCTCAACAAATAACAACCGTTCTCAAATTTTCAAATAAATGATATACGATTTCGTGTTCAGTAAATACCACCCGTTCTAATGATGAAGACTCTAAAGCTGATTATTAAATTACTGCAGATCTAATGTTCAATAAACAAAGACCGTTTTAAATTTGCCATGAAAACTGAATGGCAACCAATCTAATATTGCCCCAGTCTAGGACAGCCGACTGAACGAACGTCACGATATAAACTTGCCTTTGGAGGGACACCATAAAATGTATATGGTTGCCCATCGCTCTGTCACCGATAAAAAAAAAATCTTTATTTCTTCACCGATGGCACCATAAACCTCCTGAATATTGGCTTGAATTTCAGGACCGTAGAAATTCTCAAAAGGAATCTTTTGATGGGAAGGAAAGAAGAGAAACCGCCTCGATTTTTTTCCAGTCCCTTAATGGGTCTTCCACAGGGTATACGATTTCTTGAGGAGGGATGTAGCGGACTAAGCATGCCCTTTTGGACTCATTCAGTTCTTTTTCATGTGGTGCAGCTTTTAACTGTTAGTTTTATGAATATACACACATACATATATATATATATATATATATATATATGTATATATATATATATATATATATATATATATATATATATATATATATATATATATATATATATATATATATATATATATATATATATATATATATATATATATTTACCTCATCATAGGTGGGCTAATACTCAGTGAGATAGGCACAGGGATATGCAAGAACATGTTCTTCCTTATCCCTGTGCCTATGTGTGTATATATATATATATATATATATATATATATATATATATACATATAAATTATAATATAATATAATATAATATATATTTGTATGTATGTATTTTATCCGTACGGTAAAATACATACATACAAAGGATATAATACATGCATTATTCTTTTCAAGAACGGATTTGGACCACATAATATTATGCTTATGATAAAACTTTAAAATGTAAAATATCGACTAAAAAGATAATTGTGTTCACGCTCTTTGCATAACTGAACGATATGCTGTCACGAAATGAAATAACTCAGCATGAACCAAGCAATTAAGGACATTACGATATTGAGAAATATGCAATGAAAGTTTCCCCATAAGAAAACAAGTAGTCACCTAAAGTGTAAATAAAAGTGTTTTTGAAGCATGGGAGATATTTATAATGGCTGCTTTTAAATTCACACAGAAATAATGGACCTCCCTGAGGGAGACCGAATTTTAGACAAAAGCAAAGAAATTCAGTTTTTATCCTCATATTACTGCAGACTGCATTATAAGCTTCCATTAAAACTCGAATATGTCTTTTTCTCTGAATTTACTTAATTGCTTTTCGGTGCAAAATAAAAAAAAAAAATTAAATTTACTCGCCTCGCATGCGATATGTCATCAGTGCTTTTCAAGTTCATTTGTTACTACACGTCTAAAAATTATTTTTTCTCTTTTACGCATGTGTTTTTTTTCTCCAGTGAGGTGAAAACCATATGAAGTCAAAAAGATCGTTTTGCAACCTGGAATGCTCTTAGCAAATGAGAATTTTTGTCACATGGCCGCTCAAATTACTTGTTTGCTCGAGAGAGAGAGAGAGAGAGAGAGAGAGAGAGAGAGAGAGAGAGAGAGAGAAAACCTATATTAATGATCTTGGTAAGACTGTGTAAATGAATCCAGTCTTCAAGATATGGACACATTTGAAAATACATGTAACCTTCACTGAAATGGATCTATTCACAGACCTGATGCCTATTCAGTCAGATCTAGTGATCCACATGTAATATATCAGATCTGTTTAGACTTGGTGACCTTGACAATGGGATCTGTGCAAACAGACCTAGTAACGTCCATTAAGTGGGTCTCTTCTAACAGACCTGGAGACCCTGACGATGTGGATTTCTGTAAAAAAGACCTCATGACCTCGACTACGTGGGTCTCTTCCAACATAGCTTGAGATCTTAATGAGTGGATCTATGCAAAAAGACCTCATAACCTACACTAAGTGGGTCTCTTCCAACAGTCCTGGAGACCCTGAAGAAGAGGATTTGTGTGAAAAGACCTCATCACGTTCACTAAGTGGGTGTCTTCTAACCAACATGGAGACTGACGATGGAGATCTGTGTAAACAGATCTCATTACCTTCACTACGTGGGTCTCTTCCAACAGACCTGGAAACCCTGATAATGGGGATTTGTGCGAACACCTCATGACCTTCACTATGTGAGTCCCTTCTTACTTACTTAGAGACCTTGACAATGGGGAATTGTACAAACAGACCTCATCACCTTCACTAAGTGGGTCTCTGTCAACCAACCTGGAGACCCTGACAGTGAGGATCTGTGTAAACAGACCTCATGACCTTCACAAAGTGGATCTCCTCCAGTGGACCTAGAGACCCTGGCAATGGTGATCTGTACAAACAGACTTCACGACCTTGATTATGTGGGTCTCTTCCAATGAACCTGTGGACCCTGGTGATGGGGATGAATCTGTATAAACAGACCTAGTGACCTTCAGTAAGTGGGTCTCTTCCAACGGACCTAGAGACCCTTGCGATGGGGATCTGTGAAAACAGACCTCTAAACCTTCACTACCTGAGTGTCTTCCCAAATACCTTGAGACCTTGACGATGGGGATTTGTACAAACAGACCTCATCACCTTCACTGTGAATCTCTTCCAAGAGATCTGGAGTCCTCGGCAATGGGAAATTATTTAAACAGACCTAATCACCGTCATTATGTGAGTCTTTTCCAACACACCTGGAGACCCTGACAGTGGGGATTTATGTGAACAGAATTCATGACCTTCGTTACATTGGTCTCTTCCAGCTGACCTGGAGACCTTGACAGTGGTGATTTATGCAAACAACTCATGACCTTCACTATGTAGGTCTCTGCAAACAGACCTGGGGAACCTGATGGTGGGGATATGTACAAGCAGACCTCATGACCTTCACTAAGTGGGACTCATCCAATGGATCTGGAGACACTGGCTGTGGGGATCCTTACAAAAAGACTTTATAACCTTGACTACGTGGGTCTCTTCCAACATACCTAGAGACCCTAGTGATGGGGAATTTTACAAACAGACTTCATCACCTTCATTATGTGAGTCTCTGCCAACACACCATGACCTTCACTACGTGGGTCTCTTCCAAGACCTAGAGACCCTGACGATGAGGATTTCTGTGAACAAAACTCATGACCTTCACTACGTTGGTCTCCTCAAACAGATCTGGGGACATTGACGGTGTGGATCTGGACAAACAGACCTCACGACCTTCATTATACAGGCCTCTTCCAACATACCTGGAGACCCTAGCGACGGGGATCCTTGCAAGCAGACCTCATGACCCTCACCATGTGGGTCTCTTTCAGTGAACCTGGAAACCCTGAAGATGGAAATCAATACAACAGATCTCATGACCTTTACTATGTGGGTCTCTTCCAGCAGACCTGGAGACCCTAGAGATAGGGATCTTTATAAACAGACCTTATCTCCTTCACTATTGGAGACTCTTCCAACACACCTGGAGACCCTGACAATGGAGATTTTTTTGAACATACCCCCTGACCTTCACTATGTGGGTCTCTTCAAATAGATCTTTGGACCCTTACAGTGGGGATCTGTAGAAACAGGCCTCATGATCTTCGCTACATGAATCTCCTCCAATGGACCTGGAAATCCTGGCAATGGGGATCTGTACAAACAGACCTCATCATCTTCACTACGTGGGTCTCTTTCAACGGACCTGGAGATCTTGCGTTGGGGATATATACAAATAAACCTCATTACCGTCACTACATTGGTGTCTTCCAATGGACCTGGAGACTCTGGCGATGGGGATCTGTACAAACAGTTCTCATAATTTTCACTACGTTGGTCTCTTCCAACACACCTGGAGACCCTGACGATGGGGATTTGTGTGAACAGACCTCATGACCTTCACTACATGGCTATCTTCACACAGATCTTGGGACCCTTACAGTGGGGATCTGTACAGACAGACATCATGACCTTCACTACATAGGTGTCTTTCAATGGACCAGGAAGCCCTGGTGATGGGTTTGTGTACTAACAGACTTTATGACTTGAACATCGTCAGTACCTTTCAGTGGACATGAAGATCCTAGAGACGGGGATTTGTGTAAAGAGACCATATCACCTTCACTATGTAGGTCTCTTCTAACATACCTGCAGACCCTGATGATGGGGATTTGTGCAAACAGACCTCATGACCTTCACTACATGAGTCTTCCCAAATAGATCAGGGGACCTGATGGTGGGGATCTTTAGAAACACACTTCATGACCTTCACTATGTTTAATAATAATAAACAAGCAAAAGCAAGGTAATCAGTAACAAAAGTTATCACTATTATCATAAATATCTTCAGGTAATCATGATTAATAAAAAAAAAAAAACAGGTAGCAACCATCATTCCCGCGGGAAAGTGTGAATGCGTGCAGATTTTGCACTGCCAAAACGAGAAAAAAACGATTTCCCCAGTATTCAAATAATGGAAATCGCAGACTCTTGAAAGGACCAAAACAGAGTGACGAGAGAGAAACCGACAATACCTGATAATCCCCCTTCCGACTTACGCAATAAATTTACGTGCCTTCATTACCATTCCATTTTAATATGGGAGAGGGGATAGGATGGGGACACTAGGGGGAGGCGACATACGATGAGAGGCTATGAAAAAGGATATTAGAGGATCGTGAAAATTCTCACTTTTTAAACGCAAGTCATTTTTGTCTCTTTCTGAAGAAATTGGTTCGCGCAGGTTCGTCCAAATGCAGAGAAAATGTTTCCGTCGCGATTACTTAACTGCTTGCTAAAGGTACTGCCCGAGTCGTTGCCTGAACGGTGTCTGAGCTAATGTAAAATCGTTTGCCTAAATTATTGCCTATACGATTGCCTTATGTTTTGCAAGCTGATTGCTAGATGGTTGCCAGAATGATTGTCTGATGGTTTTAGTGGGCGAATTCCTAAGTGACTGCTTCAATAATTGCCTAAGAGAGAGAATGATTGTCTACGTGAAATCCCAAGTTACTGCCTAAACCAAAGTCTAGACCTTGGCTCAAACAACTGCCTAAATGTCAGGTGTACATTCGTTCTCTTGTGTGATAGGCTTCTCTTCAGAGTATATTAAAAGCGGTCGATTTCTCTCTCTCTCTCTCTCTCTCTCTCTCTCTCTCTCTCTCTCTCTCTCTCTCTCTCTCTCTGTACAGGAAAAGAGGAAAGAAAGAAAGTTTAAATCTGAAACCAAATGGAACATGAGGCTGAAATCCGCGCGCAATGATAAAAAGTTACTTTACATGCAATTTTCATCATGTGCAATGAGCCTTTTCTGCTAATAGTATTGAAATTAAATGTTTAACTCTCAAATATGTGCAATGAGGGAAAGCAATTATGGCCTTTAATATCAGTAGCGCTTTCGATTAAAAACGGAAGTTGACTCTTCGATTTTTCCTTTCATTTTGACGGCGGAATTCACGATAATAATAATAAGAGTTCCTCTTTTGCAAAAACGCAGGAAGGTTTTTCCGTGTGAAATGTGTCATTCTAATAAGGATAATATCTAATCGGAGCAGCTCATATGCATACCGTTCATTTCTGGTGAGTGGAAAAATACAGGTGCTTTTGTGCTATGCGCCATTCCGCTATTTGGCCACTTCTTTTTTCCCACGAAAATGAAAATGGAGATATATGAATACGCGTGATTGGATGTACTTGCGTACATGCATGGAAATCTGGCGAACAAAATCGCACATATATAGTAGAAAGACGCAATAAAATCAAATCAATCCCTGGCTGAGAAGAAATCTATTTTTGAGTTAGGGAAAACAAAATATCTGAAGCGATACCATCGAGGACTGAATGAAACTACCTTGGCTTTTAATCCACCTTCGTCGCAATCGCATCAACTTCAATCAATCAAAAAGCAGTAATGATTTCATCTGACGTCAAAACGCGCGTTTTAGACCGTGGCATTATTCATGATCTTTTTCCATCTCGTCTATTGAAATCTATTTACAGAGCAAGTATCTCCAAGTCATAGTAATGATGGAAAAGGAAATAGTATAGTACCTATCCATTAATAAATTTCGTTTAAATTATAAAGGAAAATATATTTTGAAATTATGCAATAAAGATGGCTGGTTAATCATGTATCCTGTTCGTCAGTTGAAATACTACATACGTGGGTGTTTTATAAAGATATCAGTTTACTGTTAAACATCTTCCCGTCAAAAAGGTGAATCAGGAACAATTAGAAATATTACTTGTTTCCATATCAAGATGAACTACCAAATTTAGGGGAGTGATCAGTTAGACAATGTCATCACTTCTGATGCTCAAAGGCTAAGGGAAATTTTTAATGAGGACCTGATGTTCCTCATTACACATACACACACACACACACACACACACACACACACACACATATATATATATATATATACCATATATATATATATATATATATATATATATATATACCATATATATATATATATATATATATATATATATATATATATATATATATATATATATATATAAGACCTCATTACATATATATATATATATATATATATATATATATATATATATATATATATATATATATATATATAAAAAAAGACTACCTGAGGACCTGATGGTCTTCTTTCTGAATTCACACCTTTACTTTGAATATATATACTGTATATATATATATATATATATATATATATATATATATATATATATATATATATATATATATATATATATATATATATATATATATAGGGGAGACAGAGCTAGTTGGCTACAGGGGTAAGTTGGCACACTCTAAATAACTTTAATGTTATCCAATAGATGACTAATACATATACTGTGTAATTGCTACAGGGTTGTGTAATTGCCACGTGGTTCCTCAGTTACCAACAAAATTCCATAGAGATAGGACGTAGGAGCACGAATTTATGAGACAAAGTTTGATTTTGATGGTAGTAAGTAAATTTTTTGATGTTTGTGTTTTTTGCTATAACATCTATACATTCATGAAAGATTATTTTGCAGCCATAGCATAGTTTTCCTTATGGATTAAAGATTTTATACCATTAAAATGTAGGAATGGGGCAAGTTGGCTAAAAACAATGGGACAAGTTGGCACATGTGCCGACTTGCCCCACGTTATTTGAAAACAATAATAAGTCTATTTATTTATATTTTTACATATTCCCTGGGTTTATGGTATTTTACAGGCCGGCAACGGAAACTTTAATTAATTGGCCTTGGGGTTCTGACTTACGGAAAGGGAAATCATAAGAAACAACGAAAAAGGGGTGAATTTAGGAGCTGAAGGCTCTGCTTCATGAGGAAATGTTACATAAACACTTGGGATAAATTAAAGAATTATATTCACAAAAGAAAGCATTAAAAGGGAAAATGGGTAACGAAATTGATAAAGGGCTGCAACGCCTGAAGATCCTTGTACTGGAGTCTTGACTAAGGGCAAGGCACAGTCCAAGATGAGTCCACTGCGAAATGGGTCCCTCTGCAAGAGAGATTTGCACATTACACGCCAGTAAAGGAACAATTTAACACAGAATGTGTTTCGAGTCTGCACTGAGGGTGCCAAGGACTCGAGGAATGAATGACCACTTTACACTTGAACATAGGACATTGAAAATGGCACTGGATAAACTGGCACAAGAACAGAGGTGAAATACTGGCACTCCAAACTTTCTAAAGGGCAAACTGTCGTGACTGAAAAGTCTTTACTCGCACTTTACTTTAGGGGAGATGGGTCTCTGGCGAAGGATGATGAGGGACGATCACACTGATGATGCACGCTGTCCCTCGAGGATGACTGGCGTTTGGCAGGGAGAGAATGAGGTCTCAGCAAATGTATCACCCGCCCGCATGTATGGCTGTCCCCTATGACTGCTACTGCACGTCTCCTGCTCACACGACTAACTGCTTACTGTTTACTGCCCTTTTAAGGCTCCTGCCGGGTGTTGGTGCCGTGTGCACTTCTGCCTTTAGCTGAGGCCGTGTGCAAACAATGTGTCATTTGCCAGGTGGTCAGCGATCCGTTTCCTCTTCCCAGGTTTCCTGCGGATAAAGACAATTCAGGCAGCTTATTTTGCCTTTAGAAAGGTTGTTTTAAGCAGCTTAGTTGGGCTAAGCTGCTTAGAGAGCGGCATTCCGTCTCCTCTCTTTGCCCTTTTTTATCCGTGTCATCTCAATATCTGTTCCAGGTAAAAAGAAGGACAGATCGAAATGTTGATAACTTTGCTCTGATATCTAGGTCAACTAAAATCGGCCATGCGGCGGTGACGCTATTCTCAATAAACAAAGGGCAAATTAGGTGTGGGGAGGCGCGCTGTGCAGCAACTTCTTGTAAGTTATAATAATATAATGTACATTTTGTTCCTTGATTGTTGAAAGGATAATGAGATAATAGCAGAGTCCACTGCTCTTTGCAGCTAAGCCCCGCCCACTGAATGCCAGTGATTGGCTAGCTCTCGAAAGAGGAATGACGTCACACTAATTAACAGTCCCAATGATTAACAGTATGGATTTGACTCAGTAGTCAGTCAGTAATGTTAAGTTCCATGCACGAATGATGACACCACAGATTTCAGTTCCCGGAGTTGTGAAGTAGGCTATTAACATCTCCGATAAAAGATGTATTAAGTTATGTAATATCATTAAGAGGTTCTGATCCTGGATCATTCTGCCTGTGCATCTTTTTTTTATCATGCGCAACCTAAATACACAAGTATCTTGCTTTTTTTTTTTTAAATTGGTGTTGGCCTACATAAGCGGTTCCTCATAGACCACATCAACTGAAATGAAGCATAGACTTATGCAGACAGTTCCGATAATAGGGAATGAATTCATCATAATGTTCATATCATTGTGAGATTAGACCTACATATAAAATTCTTATATTTTGAGGCAATGACAGGGCACAGGCCTACACGTCAATTTTTTATATTTTGAGTCAATGACAGGGCAAAGGTCTATACATCAAATTTTTTTATTCTGAGGCAATGGCAGGCCATAGGCCTACTTACACGCCACTTATATCACAAAGTAAAAGTAAAACTTCTGAGCATGTAGCCGATGACAAACATACTACTCCATATATGAGACATGTAAGTTACTTATTGGTGGTAAATAACAACCCCCCCCAAAGAAAAAGGTAGTGGCATATTTGCAGAATAAATCAATTTAAGGAGGTTGTAATGAAACAAAGTGGACCTACAAAGACTGCATTTATCAACAAAAGAACGATGTTCAATAATATAATAATAATAGAAGCAACAAAAATATATGATAGCCTAATCAAACAAATAACATTAATTCAAAGCTGATAACCAATTATAAAATCAATTCTGACCTGGTAAACAAACACAACAGCATCAGTGAAAGCTGATAACCAAGGTAAACATCAATCATCTTTGCTATATTTTGAATTCGAGTTGTCCTCACTAATGTCTATAAATAAACTTTCCATCAGATGGTTAACTGCTATATCTTTTTTCATCCTCATTAATTTAGCAATGGTTGTTTTACCAAGCTAAATTAAGTTCTGCAGATTATCAAAAGGAAACGTTAAATTATCCCCTGAAATAAAATCATAATACACACCTCCCTGGAAAAGGAAAAAAAAAGGAAAATATGAATAAAGTCAGCAGTGTCCTATCATTTCCTCCACATTACTCTCACAAGTTGTAGCCCCTGGATGTTAGTGTTTATAGACCTCTGAAGAAATGTGTTAAAAGAGCATGTAATTCGTGGATGACTAGTAATCCAGGATCAACTAGGACCATCTATAACATTCCTGCTATAGTTTCCACAGCTTTAGCTCTTGCTCTTGCTGTCAGTCATTCTAATGTTTTCAGTGGGTTTAGGACTGCAGGAATTTCACCTTTGAATACAGACTATTTCAAGTTTCTGATTTTATGGGTGCTTATGCAGCAGATCGACCACAGGGCGATGTCCGAAAAGAGACACAAGGGCTTCTGACCAGACAGTGTGATACAGAGTCTTGTAATATGACAGACAACAATGGAATTTAGAAAGTTCTTGATGGAGAAGTCCAAGGTACGTTGATCACCTTGGAGAGTGGAATGAACCCACACCATCTACTTCTGTAGCAACTAGGAAGACAGTGACTTCACTAGCAGAACTGAGACCATTCCTTAAAGCAGATGCCAGAAAGGGAAAACTTAGTGAATAGGAGGAAACGTATTTCTGCTATTCTAACTGACACACCAGTAAAGAAAAGCATTTGAAAAGAAATTAAATAAAAAAAGACCAAAGACGAAAAGAAGCCTTTTTTTGCAAGCAAAAAAGAAACACCAATCCCGAGTTCAAGAACTGCTCATACTGATTCAGAAGAAAGCTCAGTTGAAGACATCCTGTGTTTGGTATGTATAGAACTATTTTCTAAATGTAAGCCAGGAGAAGTGTGGGTCCAGTGGGGCCTGGTCATATTCCCCTCTGGACATTTCCCCCCCCTGATATATTCCCCTCTGGACATTTTCCCCCCTGGACATTTTCCCATCTGGACATTTTCCCCCTAGTATACAGTAAGTTACTCAATTACCCCAGTGATAGTTTAAGTGGTTGGGATGCTAGTTCTGCCAATTCAATTGATAGTCTCATTATCACAGTGTACTTTGACACTGGTGCCCAGGGCCATGTTAGTTGACACCAAATCTTGGTACAGCCTGCACACGACATGGCTAAGAACAGCCCACAATGTTGTGGGGGTTTGTTTATGTACATGTAAGAAGTAGCCTAGGCCAATCATGTCTGAACGTGCAGTTAACACCTAAGTTCAGAGTAAACAGGTGAACAGAGCCTAGTATGCAGTTTGTCGATAGAGCTATATAACCTTGTTTTCTGTTACTACCTTCCTTACATCGCTCGTTTTCTGTAACCCCTGTGGCTAGTGTGCGCAGTGCAACATTACCACCTGCCAGAACATATGAGCTTGCCAAGAATCTTTCAAAATGCGAATAAGGCAAGCGCCTTTCCGCCACCCCCAAACTGAAAGCAGAAATGCTAAAAAAATGAGCGTTAAAAAAGTAGCGTCTGTTCTAATGTAGGTAGGGAGTAGCCTAACTGATGTTTCTTATGTAGGCTACAAGTAGCCTAAGCTAGCGGTGTCTGTAGGTGCATCAGGGTAGACTACCCGAATGTTGTAACCTGTTGTAACTAGAATGTATTGAATATTTTAATCCTTAATGCAAAAAATAAACTAGTATTAATGACACTTTTCTTCTGTATTTGACCCTAAATATCCCACATGAATATTTTAATCCTTGATGTAATTATGTTTTTATCAATTTTTATTGTTCAGTAAAAATACAATAAATCATGCATGACTCTGAGAAACAAACAAACTTTCACTCTTATTGTATATAGTAGGTAAATGTTCAGAGGGGAAAAAGTCTTGGGGGAATATGTCAGAAGGGAAAATGTCCTGGGGAAATGTCCTAAGCTCGGGTCCAATGAAGGGTATGTAGCATGTGAGAACATGAAGACTGTACTGACAAAGATTTATTTTACACCTGCCACAATTGCAACTCAGATGATGATCTGAACTAATACTAATGCCTTTTAGAAATTCATAGCGTATTTTTGTTAATTTATTTAAATGCAATGTACTAATTTTCTTTTAATTATCATTGTGTCAGCTTATCTAATGATGTGTGCCAACTTACCCCCGTATATGGGGCAAGTTGGCATGAAAAAGTAATTTTTTGTAAAGCATACTGTTACCTTATGTTGAAAGCAGACCAAAATTTTTTTGCTCTAGGGTAAAGAGGAATGTTTAGTTTTTCAATGATAATAAGAATTTTGCAAATATGTTTGTTTTCTATTTCCAATAACCAAAATCGTAAAAAGTCTGCCAGCTAGCCCCTGTTTCCCCTGTATATAGCCTATGAACAAAGTGCCTGTAACTTTGTTCGTATATTCATCACATTTTTACCTTTTTCTTGATTTAAAATCAAACATATGTATACACACACACATATATATATACACACAAATTAAAGGGGTGAATTCAGGCTGATGGCCATCATGTTCTCAGATAGTTTTATAGGTTGGACAATGTCCACCATCATCCTTGAAGTTGATGTTGCTACTCCTGTGCCTTTGTGCACCATGGCTATAACCCATCACACACGACTACCTGGCAGGTACCGTACGAAAATCACTGGCTAGGGAAAAATGGACTTTCCACGTAAAGGGCTGTAGTTGCTCCAGGAAGACCGAACTTTCTGGTAACTAACATTTGGGTCAACATTCACGATTCCTGCCATTGTCCCTAACCTGCTAATGCACAGAATGACTAATCTCCCACACCTCACAGTAATATTTTACCACAGGAGTAATTTTTATCAAGTTTTATCAAATGCAGCCTTTACACAAAGCTCAAAATTTTGAAAAGACTGCTGCAAACTTAATTGCTGTCCATTCAGACTTGGAAGGTTTAATGTTTTCAGCCTGCGTATGTAGGGAGCAGTTTATGAAGCTAGGTGGAATGGTGCAAATTCATTTTTGCATTGAACTAATGTAGTTCTTGTTGCTTCTTGGGAGTAGAGCATTGTAGCAAAGGTGTGAGTAAAAGGCTGTGTCTGCAAACTTACTAATTTATTCAAGACAGCAAACAGGCAGTTCAAGAGCTCTTGCGAGCTGAAGCGTAGTGCCTGACGTGAGGCGAACGAAATAGAGATTAACATTCTTTCAACTGGGTTTGTTTGAGAATGTAAAATGGTACATAGTTCTATGTAAGTTGTGGACAGAGTCCTGATACATATAACTGGAAAGCTGACATTGTATTGCTTGCAGTGCATATTTTAAGGAAATTTCACTGAGCGACCAGATGGATATTATGATTTGTAATATGGGGAATACTATAGTACTACTGCCGAGCGCCGTAGGCATGAGGCATAAAGCTAGGGGGTCTGGAGTGAGCGCTCCCCCAGCGGGGTCTGAGACAGATCCTTGGAACCCAAAACTTTTAGTGGGATTTGAAGGCAATAGAACACATTTCCATTATTAAAATTACAACTATAGATATTCAAAATTTTATGATTAGAGAGGATAACTTCATGTCCAAACCCTGCCACAAAAAAAAAAAAAACTGATAGCCGGCCTTAGCCCTTGTCCTCCCTCACAAAAATGAATTTATTACAACTGTTGTATACAGGTTGAATGATAAGGGAATTTATCAATAAGTAATGTTTCAATAATAAACAAATTTATTTAAATTTTTAACTTTGTGGTACAAAAATCTTTAAAAAAGTAAATGCAAAAGCAGAAAAATCAAGTAACTAAATCCATAAACATGCACCTTTAAATTAGGGTCCAACCAGTATCAAATTGATAAATTATTTGAAAAAAAACTCATAATATAATGGGACTTTCCTTTTCCTCACGAAATTTGTAAAATTTGTACATCAAATGAATAAAATATATACAGTACATGACAAGTTAACTTTAAATTATCATACACTTTCTTTAATGGGATTTTCCTTAACCTCAATAAAATTGTAAAGCTACAGTTATACAATATAGAAAATATGAATGAATTGTGCATCAAAAGAATGAAAATAAATACAGTACATGACAAGCTGACATTAAATTGTTTACTAAATAAAATGAAAAATGATAATGAAACAAATATAATCATCCGTTACACTGAACTCTCCTCAGCAAAAAACTTTTTTTTTATAAAATGCCTATATTGATATAATTCTTTGTCCGGAACTTTGTATTTACGCTCTTTTTTTATTCAGAAACTTTGCCACAGTAGGTCTAGGATCGAAATGTACAGTTCCTCCACTATTACGGCCTATATACGTCCGACTGTTATTGGCCTCTCTTGAGTAGCTAGATTGTTTGGGTCCTTTGATAATGGTATGACATGAAACAGCCCGTTCAGGACCAGTACTGTGAGGATTTAAAGACAAATAGGCTTGAAGCAATTTGGAAAAGACTGTTCCAGGCTGGGAGATTTTCAACATGTGATATATTTTCCCTGTTCCATCTGTAATGTTAGTTAGAACAGGAAGGTTTTCAGAGGAAAAATGTCCAAGGACTTCATCTGAGAATTTAATGACCGAATCTGCTCCGAAAAGACCCTCCACAAACCCTCTTGTTGATTTGATCATTTGTGAAGCTGTTTTTCCCTCTAGAAATATTCTGATTTGTTTCAATATGTCCTCTTGCTCCAGGTCAAGCCGTTGAGATAGATATTCCTTTGCACCCAAAACAATTTCATTTCTAACACTTGATGTGCTCCTCCTT
Source organism: Macrobrachium rosenbergii (assembly GCF_040412425.1). Taxonomy (NCBI): domain Eukaryota; kingdom Metazoa; phylum Arthropoda; class Malacostraca; order Decapoda; family Palaemonidae; genus Macrobrachium; species Macrobrachium rosenbergii. Next base: position 28,403,414 of record NC_089752.1, read on the forward strand.
GTGGTTACATATTGGTTATGAGAGATTCTTCGCCCACTTTCACTTGTTGAAGCTTCATTGTTTTCCCTAAACTTTTCTTCTATACCACCTGGAAATGGAGCCGATTCCATTAATGTGATGGATGCAAGAGCAGTAGCTTTAGATACTTCATTGTCACAGTGTAGCCATAGATTACTGGCTATCTTTTTGGAGCTTCTCAAACAGACGAAGAAGATCAAGCATTAGTGCTGTATAATATTCTTGGTCACCACCTTCTTTCCAGAGTTTCATGAAGCCATTTACAGTGGCTTTATCATTTCGAGAACTAATTTTGGACGTAGATAAATATTTAATAAAATTACCAAATTAATGAACCATTTATTTTGAACTTTCAAAAGTGCGTGTCGGGCACTGTAAGTTGATATTAATTTATTATCTAATTTGATAAAACGGTATGTAACAATAAACTTATAAACATATACTCATTAGTATTTAAGTCAGTAAGACAAAAAAAAAAAAAAATCAGCATTAACGAATTCTCTTTTAAATGAAAACCGACATCAAAGTCTACTGCAAGGGTCACTTTTCCATTTCTTAATAGTTCGTATCAATTTTGAGGATTTGTCTGGTCGCCCAGTAGTAAAAATTTCTTCTTACTAGGCGACAATTTTTCTTTACTGGGCGACCATTTGGTCGCCCAGTTATAATGTTAAAATATGCACTGATTGCTTACAGTAGGAATGATACATTTGACGTGACATGATTATGGACGATAGTATACATAACAAGGGTGTATGCTGTCTGCTGTTTCTTATACATACGTGCTCGGCGTGCATGTCAGATGTTCGTTGTGAGGAGTGGATACCCGCAAGGTATGAGTTCGGGCAGCCAGGTAAGATGGACGATCGATGTTCCAGTGGGACCCTACAGCATAAACGGCACTGCCAACGTTATTAAAATGTTCACATTCTACCGTAAACTAGGTGAAAAAAAGATATATGTACCTGATAACTTTCTTTGGATAACCTTCTGATAGCTTTTTCTTTGATAACTTGCTGGTAACTATTCCTAGAATAATTTTCAGGTAACCTCTTCTTGAATAACTTCCAGATAGCTGATTTTGAAAAGTTTTTAGATAACTTTTCGTATGAAAACTGCCAGTTAATTTTTCCTAGGACAACTTATTAATAAGTAAGTTTTCCCATGGTAACTCTCATAACTTGTCTGTGAAAAATATTCAAGACAGTCTTTTCTTGCAAAATCCTTCGGCTAGCTTTCAACTGAATAGCCGTCACAACATTATTTTACTTGCATAAACATCAGACAACTTTTGACATGATTTCAGGGTAGCGCCTATAATAGGACAAATATTTTTTTTTTTTCATGGAGAACTTTCAGTGTTTAGTTGCAAACAGTATTAGAGTTTTATGGTAAGAACAAAATAATATCCACGACTTATAATCATATATAGGAGGCAGAGAAAGAGAAGAGAGAAAAAACGTAAAATTTTTAATATTTACTGCTTCAAAAGAGAGAGAGAGAGAGAGAGAGAGTGAGAGAGAGAGAGAGAGAGAGAGAGAGAGAGAGAGAGAGAGAGAGAGAGAGAGAGAGAGAGAGTGGGGCGCTTTTAGAAGGAGATCACATAAAGAATAATTAGTTGGGGGTGGTGGTAGAGGAGACGGTAGGATTGAGGAGGGTGAGTATGAGAAGATAAACATACACACGCAATTAGCAAGAGGCAATGAAGATTGGTAACGGTGAATTTTGCTACTCACGGTGCAGCTGTCGTCGAGCATACTTTTCCATTTCAGGGACCATCTGGGGAAGTTCGATGGCGAGGGAAGAGACAGGGAGAAAGGTGGGGAGGGAGGAGGGGAAAAGAATCCAGGGATCTCCCCGGGAGATGGAGGGCGAAGGGAAAATGGAAACAGGGGAAACAGCCAATGGTAAGAGAAGAGAGGAAAAAAGCTCTGAATAAATTAATTGGAAGGAGGAGAAGGTACAAGACTAGCTGCAATGAGCGGCGGAACTTATGGTGGCCATAAGGATTCTAGGCCATCCCTTTCGGGGTGGAAGCACCAAGGTGTTAGGGACAAGGATGGGGCCAGAGGTCCTGCCTAATTACAAAATACCCCGAATTAATGAATTTCGTGAGACGAAAGGAACAGACGAGGGAGGGGAATTCCACTTCGGGAGTAGGGTGATTTTCATCCCTAATGGCCAGTCATTGGATTTTTGAAGGCAAACAAAGTTCTCTCTCTCTCTCTCTCTCTCTCTCTCTCTCTCTCTCTCTGATGGCAGATCGTGGACGTTAAACTAATTGCAGATTTATTCTACTCATTAAGAAAATTAAATGTAGTAAAGGATTTATACTTACTCAAAACACACTCTCTCTCTCTCTCTCTCTCTCTCTCTCTCTCTCTCTCTCTCTCTCTCTCTCTCTCTCTCTCTCTCTCTCTCTCTCTCTCTCTCATTAGGTTATTCTCTTAAAAGTCGTCTGAAACTATTTATCTTCCCCCTATCACGAAGTTTTAAATGAATGTCTTTTACTGCGGCGCTTCTTCTAGAACTTTATGGCAAGAACTGTCTAGATTTTTTTTACTTCATATAGTGTAGTATTATGTAACTGGGTGTGATTCTCATATTTATCTAACTGTCATATATATATATATATATATATATATATATATATATATATATATATATATATATATATATATATATATGTGTGTATATACATATGCATAAATATACATACATATATATATGTATTATATATATATATAAATATATATATATATATATATATATATATATATATATATATATATATATATATATATATATATATATATATATATATATATATATATATATGTAGACTGTTCCTGTCACTGTAATTCTTCACAACAGTGCCGTTATTAAAGTTTTATATGCGTAGTCTTCTGACTACAGTTTTTTTTTATATTGGTACACACAGGACAAATATGCATTTTGTCATCGTCATTATTATTATTATTATTATTATTATTATTATTATTATTATTATTATTATTATTATTATTATTATTATTATGCAACAAAGTTCAGACCTCCTTAATAAACAAGCCAGTTCAGAAGTATATTTTAAATTCTTATTTCTGAATAAATAGAACAAATAGCATTCTATAGGAATTAGTTTAAAAAGCTAATCAACAAACGACTAACTACATTGACAATTAGACAACAGTTGAGAAATATATATAAAAAAAGTGATAAATAGGGGTAAATTAACGTAAAAAAAATCCCTTAGCTTGCGAGCATCAGAAGTGATAACATTGCCAAAAATATTGTTCCACAGTCTCACACGTAAAGGGAGGGAAAGACAATTGGAACTGGACGGGTGGCATTATGACACTTCAACAGGTGCTCAATGTGATACGGAATGTTGACCATCGGACTAAATTTGGGTAATTCCTCTTGGGATAGAAACAACTTGAATTTATGATTGTGTCTGGTGCACCTTTTTGTCGGAAAGATGTTTAACAAACTGTCAGACATCATTACAAAGTTAGTCACGTCTGTTGTCTTTTCAGCTGTTTAACAAGGAAGATACTGATCAGCCGAGTCATCTTTGTTGTATATTTCCAAAATATCTTTTGATTTATAATTTAACTGCATGGATATTTATTAAGCTATTTCCTTTTACATCATTGTTATGGTGACTTGGAGATACTTGCTCTGTAAATAGATTTCGATAGACGAGATGGAAAAAGATCATGCATAATGCCACGGTCTAAAGCGCACGTATTGACGTCGGATGAAATCATCACTGCTTTTTGATTGATTGAAGTTGATGCGATTGCGAAGAAGGTGGATTAAAAGCCAAGGTAGTTTCATTCAGTCCTCGATGGTATCGCTTCAGATATTTTGTTTTCCCTAACTCAAAAATAGATTTCGTCTCAGCCAGGAATTGATTTGATTTTAATGCGTCTTTCTATTATATATGTGCGATTTTGTTCGCCAGATTTCCATTCATATACGCAAGTACATCCAATCACGCGTATTCATATATCTCCATTTTCATTTTCGTGGGAAAAAAGAAGTGGCCAAATAGCGGAATGGCGCATAGCACAAAAGCACCTGTATTTTTCCAGTCACCAGAAATGAACGGTATGCATATGCGCTGCTCCGATTAGATATTATCCTTATTAGAATGACACATTTCACACGGAAAAACCTTCCTGCGTTTTTGCAAAAGAGGAACTCTTATTATTATTATCGTGAATTCCGCCGTCAAAATGAAAGGAAAAATCGAAGAGTCAACTTCCGTTTTTAATCGAGAGCGCTACTGATATTAAAGGCCATAATTGCTTTCCCTCATTCACATATTTGAGAGTTAAACATTTAATTTCAATACTATTAGCAGAAAAGGCTTATTGCGCATGATGAAAATTGCACGTAAAGTAACTTTTTATCATTGCGCGCGGATTTCAGCCTCATGTTCCATTTGGTTTCAGATTTAAACTTTCTTTCTTTCCTCTTTTCCTGTGCACAGAGAGAGAGAGAGAGAGAGAGAGAGAGAGAGAGAGAGAGAGAGAGAGAGAGAGAGAGAGAAGAAATCGACCGCTTTTAATATACCCTGAAGAGAAGCCTATCACACAAGAGAACGAATGTACCTGACATTTAGGCAGTTGTTTGAGCCAAGGTCTCTACTTTGGTTTAGGCAGTAACTTGGGATTTCACGTAGACAATCATTCACTCTCTTAGGCAATTATTGAAGCAGTCACTTAGGAATTCGCCCACTAAAACCATCAGACAATCATTCTGGCAACCATCTAGCAATCAGCTTGCAAAACATAAGGCAATCGTATAGGCAATAATTTAGGCAAACGATTTTACATTAGCTCAGACACCGTTCAGGTAACGACTCGGGCAACACCTTTAGCAAGCAGTTAAGTAATCGCGACGGAAACATTTTCTCTGCATTTGGACGAATCTGCGCGAACCAATTTCTTCAGAAAGACGAAAATGACTTGCGTTTAAAAAGTGAGAATTTTCACGATCCTCTAATATCCTTTTTCATAGACCCTCATCGTATGTCGCGTCCCCCTAGTGTCCCCATCCCATCCCCTCCCATATTAAAATGGAATGGTAATGAAGGCACGTAAATTTAATGGGTAAGTCGGAAGGGGGGATTATCAGGTATTGTCGGTTTCTCTCTCATCACTCTGTTTTGGTCCTTTCAAGAGTCTGCGATTTCCATTATCGGATTACTGGGGAAGTCGGTTTTTTTTCTCGTTTTGGCAGTGCAAAATCTGCACGCATTTTGCAGTCTTCCCTAGGAATGAAGGTTGGTTGCTTATTTTTTATTAATCATGATTACGTTTTCTTAATTATCGTGATAATGATAATTTCTGTTTTTATTGATTACCTTTGCTTACTTGTTACCGTTAAATTGTAAACTATTAGTTTTATAAATAGTTATAAGTATTGTACCTTCAAGTGTAACATGCATTCCTGTTCAGTGTTCTTCAGAAGACCATACAGGATTACTTGCTAAGCTAAGACACGCGCTCGAATACTTTTTTCTTTGATATAAAGCATCCTTAAGTATTCAAAGAGACCTTTCTCCTGTAGTCTATGACGATCAAAATATAGTTAATTTATTTGAGGCCAAGGGAAGTTCTTACATTTGCAAAGAGGTAGGTGTCACAATGCCAGTCGTTCCTGGACTTCCTAAGGGTGTCTGAAGTGAGGGGATTTGCTCACAAATGAGGGGTGAGAAAGAAAAAAAGACAAAGCGAAAGAAATCTGAAATGTAATTGGGAAGAGAACAAAAAAAAAGATGAAAAGTTTAAGGCGATAAGGTAAAAGGCGTCAAAGGAAAAGGCAGAGCAGATAGTGGACAAAGGGGCTTTTCAAAGAACCTTTTAAGGCTGCCTTCATTGAGATGTATTGTACACAAAGTATGGAAAATCGACCTATTTTTCTTTTTTATCAGTAATCTATTCACCAAGTAACAGGTGTATATATATATATATATATACAAACATCGATTTTTTTTTTATTCTGTCTTTTATTGAATTGCCTGACGAACTTGAGTAGATTCTACGTTGTTGCTTCTACTCACTTGTTCATTAGTTTGTATACAATACGAAAAAAATTTTACGCGAAAGAATTTTAAGTAATAAATTTCCAACTACTGTCGTATATCATACGGCTTTAACTATATTTTTTTTACCAGTCAGAGGGAGACAAAATCTTTTCTGAGACTTGGGAATTTTGTTGAAAAAAGGGGTATTACCCCAACGGTGGTCATGGACTTCGAATAACTTTAAGCTTGAATATTGGGGTTACATCGATTGTAAGGTAGGAACTGCTGATTATGGAATAAGTTCGATACGATGGATGACGTCAAAGTAATAAAGTCGTAATGGAGGATCTAACTGTTACTGACACTGAAATGGATAACATCTCGTAATTGAAGATGTCGCTACTAATGATATCACAGTTACGTTGTCCCAATGGATGACGTCGTTAAAAGCTGATGTGTATTCAGAGTTATTAGACTTTCAGATGATTTTTTATTTTTTTACCTTCACTAATATATATATGTTGGGTATGATTTTGCCAAACCTGATATATTGTCTAATTTTCTACACCAGAAATATATATTCATTCTTGATTATAAGCAGATATACTTTTAAAGTCAAATTGCCCCTCTTAGATGAACTAAATGACTGCCTTCCAAGCAAGAGGAAGAAGAAGAAGAAGAAGAAGAAGAAGAGGCAAAATGAAGAAGAGTAATGAAACTTATTCCAGTATGCTCCAGTGTCTCAGTAGATTATCTTAGAACTGTCTAGACAGATTCTCTGATATAAATGATTTGGCATATGTAGAATGATTCTTAATGATGTCTGTGCCTTTAGTTTGGTTTATGTCAATGATCTGTGCGCTTCTGAATAGTCTAGAAACTGTGCGAAGATACCCAGTTTCTTTACGAGTAGCTTTGCTACTCTCTTATGAAAGGCAACAGAACTCCAGAAAAGATCCTCAAGACATGTATGAACAAACCCTTCTAGCACAGGTAGCCAGAAATGTTAGAACAGGCCCAGGTAGCGAAGGTCAGCGGTTCACTTTAAACAGTCCCTCCTGTTTAAGGTCACCAGGTCTTTTTGAAGAGACTCATGTAGGAAGGGCACATGGGTTGTTTGAAGTGACCCACTTAGTGCGAAGTCCAGATCCATATGAAGGGACCCACTTAAAACTCTCCATGTCTGTTTGAAGAGACCTTTGTAGTGAAGGTCATGAAGCCTATTTGTACAATTACCCATCATCAGGATCTCCATGTCTGTTGGGAAAGACCCATATAGTGAAAGTGATGAGGTCTGTTTGCAGATCCCTGTCGTAGGGGTCCCCAGGTGTGTTGTAAGAGATCCACAGGGGGGAAAACGATGAGGTCTGTTTGCACAGATCCCATTGTTAGGCTCTCCATGTCTGTTGTAAGAGACCCACATACTGAAGAAGTCTGTTTGCACAGATCTGCACTGTTCAGGGTCTCCAGGTCTGGTGAAAGAGACCCATGTAGCAAAGGTTGTGAGGTCCCGTTTGCATAGATCCCCATCAGTAGGGTCTCCATGTCTGTAGGAAGAGACCCACATAGTGAAGGTCATGAGGTCTTTTTGCACCGATCCTCATCATTAGTCTCCATGTCCATTGTAAAAGACCCGTGTAGTCAAAGTGATGAGTTCTGTTTGCACAGATCCCCATCGTCAGGTTCGCCAGGTTTGTTGGAAGAGACTAATATAATGAAGGTGATGAAATCTTATTTGCACAGATCCCCGTTGTCAGGGTCTCCAGGTCTGTTAGAAGAGACCCGTGTAGTCTAGGTGATGAGGTCTGTTTGCACAGATCCCCATGGTCAGGGTCTCCAGGTCTGTTGGAAGAAACCCACATAGTGAAGGTCTTGAGATCAGTTTGGACTGATAACCATCGTTAGGTTCCCAGGTCTGCTGGAAAAGACCTACATAATTAAAACGATGAGATTTTGTATGCACAGATCCCTGTCACTGTCATCAAGGTCTTCATGTATGTTGGAAGAGACCCACGTAGTGAAGGTCATGAAGTGTGTTTGCAAAATCCCCATTGTTAGGGTCTCTGGATCTGTTGGAAGAGACCCACATAGTCAAGGTGATTAGGTCTTTTTGCAGAGATCCCCATCGTCAGGGTGTCCAGGTCTGGTGGAAGAGACCCGTGTAGTGGAGGTCATGAGGTCTGCACAGATACTCGTCGTCAGGGTCTCCAGGTCTGTTGGAAGTTACACATTTAGTGGAGGTCATGAGGTCTTTTCGCAGAAATCCCTGTCGTCAGGGTCTCCAGATCTGTTGGCAGAGACCCACGTAGTGGACGTTATGAGGTCTGTTTGCACAGATCCCATCGTCAAGATCAAGTTTGAACAGATCTGATTGTAAGGGTCTTAGTTCTATTTGAACATACACCCTCAGTGAAGTTCATATATCTATTTACAGATATATTACATTGGGATCATTGGATCTGATTGAACGGCTCTGAATAGATCCATTTCAGTGATGGTCACAGGTTTGTTTAAATGTATCCATTTCTCGAAGGTCATTCTCTTTATTTAGACTGCCTTACCAAAGATCACTGATGTACGTTTTTTCTCTAGAACAAACATGTCATTTTCGCGGTCATAATAAAAATTCTCATTGGCTGAAAGCATTCCGGGCAGCAAAAGGATCTTTTTGACTTCACATGGTTTGTATCTCACTGAAAAAAAAACACACATGCGAGTAAAAGAAGAAAGCAACTTTTTTTTTTGGACGTGGATTAAGAAGTGACGGACTTAAAGAACACTGATGACATATCGGATGCCAGGCGAGTAAAATTCAGTCAACCCCTTCTTGTTTTATTTTACACCGAGAACAGTTATGCAAATTCAGAATAAAAGACATATTCGAGTTTTAATGAAAGCGTACATTACAGTCTGCCACAATATCAGGATAAAAACTATTTTAAATCGCTCTGTCTTAGGGAAGGTCGTTTTTTTCTTTTTACCTTTAAAAGGAGCAATTGGAAATTTCTCGCATACTCCAAGAACAATAATATTTACGCGTTAGGTGACTACTTGGTTGGCTATAGGCAAACGTTCTTTCTATGTCTGTCATTTTTAAAATGTTTTCAACTCCTTGGTTTATGTTGCGTAGTCTTATTTCTCCATAGCATATCGCTCAGTTATGCAGTAGCGTGAACGCAGCGATCTTTTCTATCGATATTTTAAGTTTTTAACATAGCCATAATAGCATGTAGGTCCAAATTTATCTGGTAAGAAAGTTTCATTTACTCTTCCTTGGGATATACTGTATACATATATACACGCATATATATATATATATATATATATATATATATATATATATATATATATATATATATATATATATATAATTAATGTATAAATTTATTTATATAAATATATGTATATATATATATATATATATATATATATATATATATATATATATATATATATATATATATATATGTGCATGTGTGTATGTTTATGTATATAGCCTATGCATGTAAATTACGAAACTAATAGTTAGAAGCTGGAACACGGGCAGGAAGAGCTGAAGGATTCCAAAAGGGCATGAACAGTTCCCCACATCCCTCCCTCAGGAAATTGTATACCCTGTGGAAGTCCCATTAAGGGACTGGAAAAAAATCGAGGCGGTTTCTCTTCTTTCCTTCCCATCAAAAGATTCCTTTTGAGAATGTCTACGGTCCTGAAATTCAAGCCAATATTCAGGAGGTTTATGGTGCTGTCAGTGCGGACATAAAGATTTTTTTTATATCGGTGACAGAGCGATGGGCAAACATATACATTTTATGGTGTACTTCCGAAGGCAATTTGATATCGTGACGTTCGTTCAGTCGGCTGTCCTAGACTGTGCCAACATTAAATTGGTTCCCATTCTGTTATTTTTCTATGGCAGCTTTCAAACGGTCTTTGTTTATTGAACATTAGATCTGCTGTATAATTTAAAAATCAGCTTTAGATTCATCATCATCAGAACGGGTGGTATTTACTGAACACGAAATGGTATATCATCTATTTGACAATATTAGAATGGTTCTTATTTGTTGAGCTTTAGTGTGGTTGTCATTTACTGGGCAACATCGGATCGGTTGTTATTCATTAGAACGGGTCTTGTTTACTGGATATGAAGTAATTTTTGTTTATTAAGCAATATTAGAATGTTTGCCAGTTATTTGACAGCGTTGAAAGTAATGCTGTCAAGTTGATGTCGTTTGTTCGGTAACTTTTGCTTTCTTTGGACACCAAGACAAAGAAATGACAAACAAGAACGACTGAATATAAGGAAAATAGGTCAGATGTTGTTTAGATCAAACTATCTTGTACCTGGATAAGACTGATGAAAACTTTTCGTTTTTGTTATTATAAATCGTTTAAAATTTCCTATTTTGTAATTATATCGCCTAACAGATACGTCGACGATAAGTAATTAAATAATAGAAAGAATTAGTGTTACAGTAAAAATTGAGTTAATAAAGAAGTAAATATCTTGCATTCATGCTTATTATGCAAAGCAAACCGCAGATAACTAACAAAAAGGCGTAAAAAACCTGAAGTAATAAAAATTTTTGAGATGGTACGGGATGAAAGACAGCTCTCGTCTCATTTTGCAACGAGCGTGAATAAGTTTTGAGAAAATTCCCCCAAGTGTAATTATTGTGTCGGTAATTAATTCGTGATTTTATGGTTAAAGCTTAACCAAGTAAATTCATGTGCCCTCGGATTTCCAATCCTTTCATTAATGCAGCACTTAGAATTTTCTGTTCCGTGGGATTAGTTTTGATTAGGTGGAGGTGAATAGACTGCCTATCTTTGGAGTTTGGCTGACATTTAATTTGATTTTGAAATAGAGAGCTGCAATAAATTTTGCATGAAGAAGTTGCACATCCTTCGTTTAATATTGCCATCATTACTGGTTGTTATCCACATCACACAAATGACGATCGAAACGTTAAAATAAGGATAAGTGAGGATATATATATATATATATATATATATATATATATATATATATATATATATATATATATATAAATATATATATATATACATACATATATATATACATACATACACACGCAAACACACACACGCATGCACACATATGTACACAGTATATGGAGTGACCCCAGGAGGTTATTGGATTACAGGGAAATGAGTAATTCTCAGAGCGTAAATGTTTTATATAGAAAATAAATATTAAATACTTCTCTCGTGCGTAAAACTGATATGATATGTATAGATTATATTAATCGTTAAGAAACCTCATAAGGCAAGATGCTGTGATAAAAATTAAGATTATTAGACTGAATATAGGACTGATAAAAGTAAAGAGAGTTGAAATAGAAATGGAAGAAATTTTCGGTCTGTTCCGTTAGGGAAGGACATTTCCAGCCCTATTGTGCACTGAACAGTCCCCATCTTCAGCTGGCTCATGTTTTCTGCCACTTGATTTTCATGTTGCAAACTTCGATTTTTTTAACGGTTTCTTGTTGACAGTTTAAATCAACTTTGTCTTTTTGGTTATTTTCCTTTTTAATTGGTTTGCATGTAGTTATACCTTTCTTAACAATTTTATCTGCTTTCTCTTTTCACTATATTTACGTGTGCACTTTCTATTCTGTGAAAGCTTTATTCCGTAAAGGGAATCTTCTCTTCAGTAAAATGTGAATTCAAGTTTGATAAATGGGAATATATATATATATATATATATATATATATATATATATATATATATATATATATATACATACATATATACTGTATATACATACACTAGCTGACCAACTCTGACACCCCCTTCTCTCTCTCTCTCTCTCCTTTCCTGTTAAGATAGTTGCTTCAGTTAGATTGCCCAGCATTTTTTACATTCTATATTTCACCCCTTCTCACCCCCTACCTATCGGGGCCTGAACTTGGACTTGAAGGGCATTGGGGTTGTAACTATTCACCTCAGTGACCTCGAAAATTATTGATTAGATACTAATATTTGTCGTTTTTGGTTATTTTGACATGTCTCCCCCTTCCCACCCCCACCCCTTTTGGTGCCAGTGATGTCTTAACCCTGCCCCCCGCCCCCACGGTATTCTTTTCCAGATAGTAAGTCATACGTATATCAAAATGAGGTATGATAGACCAGTATATTTTATCTAGTTACTAAGTCTCAGGGCAGAACCAGACCGTTTCAGGGAAGCCCTTCCCACCCCCACCCCCTTTGGTGCTCTTAGACGCTAGTGATGTCTTACCCCCACGGTATTCTTTTTCGAGATAGTAAGTCATATGTATACCAAGTTTGGTTGAAATTGCTCAATGCGTTTCAGAGTTATGCTGAACACACACACACACACACATTTATTTATTATATATATATATATATATATATATATATATATATATATATATATATATATATATATATATATATATATATATATATATATATATATATATATATATATATATATATATATATATATATATATATATATATAAGAAAATAAAGTCCAGCGAAAAAAAAAGCGTTTTTTGAATAGACAGTATGAATTTAAAGCATAACAAAAAATATGTAATTGGTCCTTAAAATATCACGTGTTCATACACCTTGGAATTACTGACGTCAGCACATGAACTTTGGCGAGTCGAAATATACAAATGCCACGGCTTTCATGACAGATGTGCTAAATTGCAACATTAAAGAGTTTTCACGATGTCTGGGAACTTGATATACTACAACACCTCTCCTACTTACTAACACGAAAATGAAGCGATGTATTGTCTGCATGGTTCTGGGACGTAATTCTCTCTCTCTCTCTCTCTCTCTCTCTCTCTCTCTCTCTCTCTCTCTCTCTCTCTCTCTCTCTTAAAATATAGAAAGCTATATTAAACTCTTAATAAATACAGAATCAAATTTAAATCTTGATGCACGAGTCGATTTTTTAGGTGTGTTCCTGTGTGTTTGTGCATACTGCGTTTTATGGGTACCACGTACAATTAAATATGTTATGAAAACATTCTGTGTAGAGGTTAATAGTAAAAGGTTTGTAATTACAAATGAGATATTCCGTATCAGACTTGTGAATGCAAGATAGGAGTCCCTGTAAACAAATAAGAATTCTGTAACCAGACAGCCCGACACCCACAAAGGGTCTCAAACTCACGTCGAACTGTAATGAAAATGAAAAACGGCAAAGTCGAGGAAGTTCATTTCCCAGACAGTTTTGAGACATCACGTCTTCTCTTCAGTGGCGAAACCATTTCCCTCGCTGAATAGAAGACGTGATGTCTCGATACTGTCTGCGAATCATACTCTCCTCCTACACTTAGAGGTTTTTACAGTCTCAGAGTTCTGTTAGAACTGTTCTGTGCTAACCTAAGCATGAGTGTTGAGGATTACCAATGAAGATACGATAGCAATTTCAAAATATCTTTACAGTCTTTTAGATTTTATAGAATATGATTTCAAAAGGTCAACTTCATGAGACATAAAAGACATTTAGGTAAGTAATATAATGTAAGCTCGTTCCTTGCATGGATAACAATAACAGTAAACCTAAAAGGGTACTCGCTTTTCTGGTGAGAACGACAATATGACAAAGCCCCAAGCAATTTTCTGCTTTTTGTGAGTGTTGAAAGTAATGTGGTGCCCATTAATGTAGTTTCTTCTTCCGCTCTGAACTTCCTGTGTGCCTTTTTATTGTTGTTGTTTTGTTTTAAGAAGACATCTGGATAAGTAAGCAGAGTTGGAGACAATGAGCGAAAGCATTCATGGCACGATTAGCTTCTGATGGACATTTTTTAATTGCTTTAACCTTTAAAATACAAAAGACTGGCTAGCACACAAAGTGACTCAGTAAGCAAACTTAGTTATAATTAATTCCACCGAGAAAGTTGATTGAGATTAGGACTTCTGTCTGATTGTGATTAGTAACAGGCTCTGCAGGATAAAAATGTTCGCTTATAGGTCTTAATATTGGCTGAAGAGTGATCACTGCTTAGTATCTTTTTTTTTTATCTTTGGCTTTACTTTGATGTCAAGGGAAACTGGCAGCTACACGATGGTAGTAAGTGAAAGTACCAGTAGTTTGGGTTGCAGCTATAATTCAACCTGAGGCAGAGAAGCGTTTAGTGAAGGGTTGTGGAACCCTTAGTAATAGGAGGTGACCCATAAATGGCAAATGAACGTCTCTAAGAGAGTGTTTTAGGGAGAGTGAAACTGCCGTGTGGGGTTTCAAGACTATGTGAGAGTAGTTGTGCTGTGTAGGAGACAATGAAGTGGTGGTATTGTGGCAAGTGTGGAGTTCCTGGAGTCAATGAGAATGTAGAGCATCTTGTAGAAAGGTGTTAGGAAAGTAGCTTGATTGTTTGAAACACGTGGTTTAGAAAAAATCAGTATTCTTGGAAAGAGAAAAGCGCGAGGAAATGTGTTTGTCAGAATAAGTGTTAATTCAGAGTGGATGGAAGAGCTAGCTAATGGATATAAAGGCCAGGCGAGAAATAAATGGAATTTTAGCCAGTCCTTATTTGGTTGAGGCAGAAATTAAGGTGAACAGAATTTTCAGTTGGGAGGAGGTGGTGAAAATGTAGCTGTAAGAGTTCGACAAGTGTGTTTGATAAAAAGGAAATGAGGAGAACATTAAGGAGATATAAGGTGAAGATGGGTAAAAAATAGGCTTATGTAAATACTACGGACGTTGTAAGAGTTTATGAAAGTTGCATGAAATTCAAGGATGGGGTCATAGAGTCAGCAGTGAGATTCCTGGTCTTAGGAAGGTAGGAGGATGGAATAAAACCAGTGGACAGAGAGTGGCATTACTGGAAGACAAAAGGGAGGATGATGGACAGAAATATAGGAAGATGGATAAGTTGGTCAGGACAAAGGAGGAAAGAGGAGAGATGAATGAGGCATGAAGGCAGGTGATTAGAGTAAGTTTGAGAATGCTTTTGGAAAGGATGGTTGAGGATTTACAGAGGTTAATTAAGAGATGGGGGAATGAAGAAACACCAGGAGTTAAATAGATTACAAGTGAGATGCTGCAGTATGGTGGTGCAGGAGGGCATTGCTGACCAGGGTGTGGAAGGTACTGTCTAATCTGGATGAGGGAAAGATTCCAAATGAATGTGTGTGATAGGATTATTGTTACTTTGTATAGAGGCAAAGGTAATAGAGAGACTAAGAACTATGGAGGCATAAGATTACTAATTGCACCATTGAAGATGCATGGTGTAATTTTGCTTTTGCAAGTAAGACAAAGGTAGAATTTCTGGACCAAGAGTGTGGCGTTAGACAAAGAAGATGGTTTGTGAATCAAGTGTTTGTTATGCAAATGTATTGTGAGAAGTCTAAGACTAAAGGGGAAAACCAGTATGTTTATACATGGACGTAAAGAAAGTTTTTGACTAAATTGAAAGAGGTAAATTAAATGTGGAGAGTGTTTAGTTTGTATACTGCAGATAACACGCTGTTGTGACCAATAAAAAGTTTATATGAAGAAAGAGAAGCATGTGTTACAGCTTGTAGACTGGAAAGTGACTGGTTTGTTGTAGAAACTGGCACGGTGACTAGCGTGTTGTCTTCATTCATATGGATAGCATGAAGTGAGAAGTCGGAGAAAGGGCAGTACAGCAAGGACAGATCATGGGACAAGACGATAGATCTTTAATGAGCATGGAATAGATGATGATATTTCTGAATGATACACCATTGATTTGGGGTCATGCAGAGCTTAGTAAAGACGTTTGGAAGTGTTAAAAGAGGAGGTAGTTAAGGGTAAAATATGTAAGCAAGGGTATGAAGTTAATGGAAATGATGAAAGTGGATTACTGAATTATAATATGGCTAATGGGAAAATTGAAGCTGTAGATTCGTTTAGTATTTTCATGGTGGTAGGATGAGGGAAAGAGTTGGTCACAGAACAGTCAAAATAAGTAGGTAGCAGTTGGTGTGTCTGTGGAAACCAAAGATGAAAAGTATGGAAATGAATTGAGGATGTCGACTGTGAATGGAAGTTTTCTGCACATGATATTTACTCCTGAGTAGATAGTGTGAACATGCCCTTTGAGGAATTGGTGTAACAACAATATACACATGCATACAAATATACATACATATATATTCACATGCAACATATATACATACATATATATATATATATATATATATATATATATATATATATATATATATATATATATATATATATATATACATATATATATTCATGATATTGCCCTATAAAATGTATATCTTTCCATAGTTTTGATATATTTACTCTTCTATTTATCATGTGTTCTGTGTAATAATAATAATTGTTGAAATATCGTACATAGTGTAATATCAGATCTCAAAAGAGTTAATGATTTAGATAACTTAACAGCGTAATTTAGAATTAATAATACAATTTTAATAGTAACGTAGTATATGAGCAACACGTGTGTGTCGTAGCAAAGGGCTTGTTTCACTTCAGTTGTCGTCGCAAAAGATAATGTGTTGACAGGTGAGAGATAACAATGGCTGCTCTGTTCTGGAAACCAACTCGGGATTTTCTTTTTGTTTTTAAAACATGCCAATCATAAGCAGCCAGCTGCAGTCTGTTTTGGTCGTGATAAGGTTTCTGTAAAAGCTTAGACCCATACGAGAAGATGACGAATGATTTTGCAATGTTACATGTTTTCTATAAGATTTTCTGGTAAATACGTGTACCTTTTTGAGAAATATGAACAATGTTGCACTGAAGCACTTTGCAATTACGTCATGTTTTATAAGATTGCAGTTCAAAACGTTTACTCAGGAAATGACGTCATCTTCCTTTTTCTAGAACTTTCTCTTGTATCTCGTTCCCAAAATTCCTTATAATGACGTCATTTGATTGTTTCATTTCTTGCTGGAATCCAAAAGTTTGTTCATTCTGATTTCAGACACCATTCTTGTTGGCTCTCTCTCTCTCTCTCTCTCTCTCTCTCTCTCTCTCTCTCTCTCTCTCTCTCTCTCTCTCTCTCTCTCGTTCTTCAAAAGAGAGAAGTTATTAAAGTAAAATATTTGTGTGGTCACTGGTATTAATCTTAGCTTTTGAGATCTGAACGTAGGAAAAGTGTAACGGCGCCTAGCAAAAAAGTGTGTCTTGTGAATCTCAAGAAACAGCATTTCAGGTAATTTTATGAAAGTTTTCACAAGCTTGCATAAGGTAAAGTGAATCTGACTTATTATTACCATGGTACAGTAAGGTATATTGAGAGAAGTTTTGCCGTAGTGAAATTGTTTTGGTAAATTTTTTGTGTATTTTTGTGTGTTCTTGTGTTTGCAATCTCTTGATTTTTTACATTTTATATATTGGTGATTTAACATTTATTTACGTAGCAATTTAAATATTTCTTAATAATTTAACATTAACATTGGATACTTGATTTAATTTTCATTATTAAGATTTTCTTTCAGATCTGGAGTAATTCTTGATAGCTTAAATTTGGCTTGATTACTTCAATTTCTTGATAAATTAAAGTTTTTGTGATTTAGTTTTGTTTAATAATTTAACTCAAGAATTAATTAAATTTTGAGTTGTTTTCAAGTAATAGTAAATTTCTTCAGGCTGTGAATTCCAATTATAAATTGTGAATTTAAAAATAAATTTTTGTATTTAAAATATTTTAAAACCAGTGTTTCATTCATTGACCACCAGAGCGAATAGGATTAGTTGTGTACATAAGGCAAGGTGATAAATATGTTTTGTTCCTTTAGTTTTGCTGAGGCGAATGAAGACCAGGGGAACAGTTAAGTTGTTTGATGGAGTGATGCCCTTTTACTCTAGTATATTTCTTGTTTAATTGTTGATACCTTGTACTTGTTTTGACAAACTTAGTTTTATTTTTCATGTGATTAGTAAGTTTGTTAAGGGATCACTGTTACCTTTAGAGTACTCAGTCATAATTTTTATTATGA
The DNA here is from genome assembly GCF_040412425.1 of Macrobrachium rosenbergii. Classification (NCBI taxonomy): domain Eukaryota; kingdom Metazoa; phylum Arthropoda; class Malacostraca; order Decapoda; family Palaemonidae; genus Macrobrachium; species Macrobrachium rosenbergii. The sequence goes on from NC_089752.1 coordinate 28,421,422, forward strand.
GAGTTCAGGTTTCTGGCTGAAGTGACGTAAAATTTTGAATTCTGTGATTAGTTGCATAATAACCAGGTACTCGTTTGACATCGTGACAATGTATATATATATATATATATATATATATATATATATATATATATATAAAAGTAACTGTATACTGTTTTTGTGTCCAAATCTCTTTTCCTTGGTGTTCGATATCAACCAGCGGAGCGTAGCCTTCCTGTGCATAGATAGGCATGTGCAGAACGCCTCCACTTGAACAACAAATTAAGTGCGTGCCAGCTTAGCCTCTCCGACGCTCTTCGTAAATAAATGGCCAGTTATTTTTTATGAGCATTAAAAATGTTTTATTAAACTGTGAGGGCTAACGCCGAGATCGACCCATTTGGATTCCCTCGGCTGCTGTTTCATTAAGCTGCTACGATAACAAACACTGCTTTTAGGCCGCCTCACCCACACCTGCCCCCACCTGCCCGCTTACCTTCGCCATATTCAACAGGTTTGTAATATACCGGCGGATGGTATGCAGGTTTTTCTCTTTCTCGTTTCGTGTTTGTTGTTGTTTATTGCGTCTTATTTATTGCTCCTGAAAGATTTACATATGCATAAATATCTCGAAACGGTGTGTGTCTGGAGAATAAATGCTACGTATACTGTAACGGTCGTTTTATGTATATATATATATATATATATATATATATATATATATATATACATACATACATACATACATGCATACATGCATACATACATATATTTATTTATTTATATAGGAGCAGTTATGTTCCGGCTTTTTATATCAATTTTTAATTTGATATATGTTATTTATTCACCGTTAATCATAGATTTACACTATGAGTTTCATTTAATAACTTCATTCATGAATTATCATATGTATTTTTACCTCTGCCATATTGCAAAACCAACTGTTTCCCGGAGGTACTTGAAACTAAAAAAAAAAAATCCTCACGGGGCAGCTTCCAAGATCTGCATGTGTACGTTCCTTCAGTGTAATTCAGTACACACAAAGACGTCATGACCTTGGGTATGGGTAATCCATGCTTTTGATTTTGTCTTCAGACCGTTAGAAGGTCGGCAACACAAATTCCCAATTTTATTTGTTTACTCATTTATTTTTCTGTATATTTCGGATCCATATCTGAATTACGACTTCTTGTGACAGCAGCATTGAGACTGCCTTTACCTTGCCAGGTAATGAAAATTTGTCGTCGAATAAGTAGTAATGTTTAGTCAGGTTCTCAGAAACTATCCTCCTCGCTCTGCCAAAATCTTTTTGACCTGACCAGGACCTCCATCTACTTAGGATCTAGTGGTGCATCTTGTTCAATCTTGGGCTTCCTTAGTTTAAAACATTTGGGAGTTCAGAGGGCAAATCCTATTTTACAGGCAACAATGTCCAAGGATAGTGTAGGTTAGCTGATTCTAGTGTATATATATTTTAGTTAAGACGGTCTAAGGGTTTGAGCCCTCGTGTTCAGGCAAAGGTATTCTAGACTATTTAAGTTCGCACTTGCGGTGATGAAAGAGAATCCAGAGGTAAACCTTCCCTTCAGGCCATGGCGCCGTAGGTTAGGTTGAGATGTTCTTATTTATGTTTAAGTCTTACCGGCTTTTAAAATCAAGAATTATATTTTTAATTGCAGCATTGAGTTTTTGACTATCTTTTGGGTGCTGATCGCTCGTTCCTCTTACCCTTCTCCCATATTTCCTGGTTTACCATTCAGGGTCCCCATTCAGGTGAAAATTTATGGTTCAGTTAAGGAAGAAAGAACAGTGGTAGTCAAAACACACAAACCATGTGTAATAATAATAATAATAATAATAATAATAATAATAATAATAATAATAATAATCAACTAAGGGTGACTTGCTGCTGTCGTCCTTGATACTAAAGCGAACGTCTATCCCGAGCCAAGTGCCCAATTCGTTTGTCACCGTTGTATACATTATTCCCTGCAGGCGGAGGCAGAGAAGTATTAAGGGCTTATGACAAACTATGGAATCAATTTGTCATTCAGTCCGTTCACTGTGAAATAATCCCCTTGGCCAAAACCAGCTCGCCCCATACTTCCAAGGTCGGGTGAATGAATGTCACGCCCGGAAAATGCATTTACATTTTCTATTTGTTTTTCATTATCAGTTCGGATCGCTCAGGGAATTCCGCTGACTCAGCTCTGTCCCTCACCCCCTCCCCTCCATATCACATATCAACCACACCCCGGGCCCAGTGTCCTGGAGCACCCTTGACAATCGCTACTTTTCGGTTCAATTTTGGTATTATTTTGATATATCTTTTTATTTCCTCATTTTTTTGTGGGAAGGGGGGATGGAGGAATAGTAGGGGAGATAACAATGGAGGAAATTGTGGTTTTCCAAGTCTGGAAAATCCAATTCATGGGAACTTTTTTGTTTGAGCATAATTTGGGTCCCTTTGTTACGACTTTTTTTTTATAAGCAGTGGTGGATGCCGTAGTGTTCCTTGTTTTCTTTGAAATAGCATTTTAATTCAATAAAAAATAAAGTAAACAAACTACCTTTATGAAGAACTGGTCTGTGACTGTTATACATGAGTTTAAAGTTATTCCTCGAACACCTATTGCAGGTAGCTTTAGTGCTATCAGATACCTTACTTCTAGGATCTGCTGCAAGTCTCATTAAATAGTTAGTTTTACAGTTGTTCAAGCTCATCTAGAGAAATTTTACGACGGCTAATAGTGGATCACTACAGTTTACGGCGTCTTTTGAGAATACTATCTATAACTGAAAAATTTTCTCCTCGAATTAAAAAAAAATAAAAAAAACATTTTAGATTCATAGAATTTGTAAGTTGCTTAGAAGTGAGTTAGATTATCAGAAAAATATATTTGCTTACTTTTGAAAAATTTGCATTTTTATTCAAAACATTTATTGCGTAGAAACAACTATAATATCAAATTAAAAGAAAAATATCAATAGCCGTTTATTATCTAGGTTCTTCTGGCCAGTCTAGAAGGTATGACTTACGTTAAGCTTCCTTAAGACCAAGTAAAATACTGAGATTCCGTGCTGTCATAAGGCAAGCTAAATCTAGCATCAGTATAATTTAATCTTAGGGTCGTGGTAATTGACTGGAGTCGCTGGCACTTAACTTATACTGTGGTCCAGAGTTCAATTCCCATTCGAGGCTCAACATTATTTGCACCGTGTTCACGATGGCAGATTTCGGGATTCTTTATGGGTTTACCTGCTGAGTCGTCATTGGCCATTTTCCTGGCTCACAAAGGTCCCACGTGAGTATTGAGGGAGCTTGGACACTGGTGAACAATTGTTGCGTTCTGTCTCTTGGCCCTGCTAATCACTGGTGTCCTTTGAACCTTGAACGATCTTTCTTAGCACTTAATCAATTTCTTATTCAAAATTTTCAGTCTTGCTCTCAGAAATTCATCTATCAACAAAGGTGTTCTGGAGACGTGATTATTCATAACATTTTCAGCGCTTCAAATAGCCTTGGGCGTTAGATAATATACAGTACTAAGAGCGGACTCCCTCTGTCTCTGTCTCTCTCTCTCTGCATCATTCTGTAACAGAGAGGGGGGAGAAACTTGAATTAATCGTTACCTCGCTCTTGTCTGTGTCTGCAACAGAATCTAAATGCAAGAATAAACATCATCTATCCCTCTCTCTCTCTTGTCAGCAACAATAATTGAGAAATAAATTCTCTCTCTCTCTCTCTCTCTCTCTCTCTCTCTCTCTCTCTCTCTCTCTCTCTACATAAATTTGTAACTGAGAGAGATAAAAAAACCTAAATTCATTTTTATCTCATTTTTGTCTGTTTGTCTGCAACAGAATAAACTCAGGAATAAATCTCATCTCTTCTTTCTCTTTCTTTTCAAAAACGCAACTTAATTGAGAGATAAACTTCATCATCTCTTCTCTCCACCAAATTCTGACTTATAAAATCCCTGACATTGAAATATTAGAAATATCCATCAAATGATATCCCGGAGGATTAGGATTCTGATATATATCCTTAAGCGACGTCATCATAAGGAATTGGGTGATGTAGCCAAATAAATTTTTAGAGATTGTATAATCAGAGACTTATTTTAGATCTAAGGAGATGCAGAACCTCCTTATGTCTGTTTTGCTGGTTTTATTTTTTCTCTGTAATTTCTTATACGTTTCTGTCAGTAGCCCTTGATATATTATTATTTCTGAATAATAATTCTAATAATAATAAAAACGAACTCTGTATTTATAAGTGCTTTGTTTTTGTAACTGAAATTATGTTTAATTTACAGAGCCTGAACTCCATGGGTCCCATCACTGAGGAATCTTGTGGTGCAGGGTCGATTCCGTTTGAAAGTAAGTTGTAAATAAGTTTCCTTTATTCTTTTAGGAAATTGTGTATGGATTCATTCTTTCCTAATGTGTCTGTTGCTCTCTCATTGTGTAAGTGTTCATTCATATACTCATCTGTTTATTTTTCCACTCGGTGTCTTGTTTAATGCTCCAGTGTTTTGCTGTTGGTTGGTGGGTGGTTTAGATTAAGCCGTACGTATGCCAGCATGAGCCCTTGCCCAAAAGCGCCTCGCAAAGGGTAATACAGTGTTAAAGGGAAGGAGAGTCCTGATGAGGACCTCTGGAGTTGGAGCCCAACTAAACGATACGACTATGACTTATGATTGTTGATCCATGGTATTGACCTTCGATAAGAAAGGAGAATACAATTGATGCTTATTTGGGAATTCATCTACGTCCACACTACTCAGTGTACACAGACGGATCTAAATCACAATTCAGAGTGGGATATGCAGCAGTATCCCAAGATAAAATGTATAAATTCTCTCTACCTAATAATGCCTCAGTATTCACAGCAGTGTTTTGTGCAATTGCATCGGCCATAAAAATAATTAAAGAAACATCATTCAATAGTTTTGTGGTTTTTAGCGACTCAAGAAGCGCTATAGAAGCTATGTAAAGTTACCAAACAAAAAATAATATTGTACAACAAATTAAGTTGTTACTCCATAAGTTATATAATAATGGGAAAAATATAGAAATATGTTGGGTCTATGCCCATGTAGGGATTAAATGAAATGGCCAAAGAAGCAATCCGTATGACAAGGTCAGATGTAAATATCCCTATTAATGATTGTATAACATATATCAAAATAAGTATTATAAATAAAGGGCAAAATATATGGAATGAAGAACATGAAAGTAATAAATTAAAACAAATAAAACATAGTGTTGGAAAATGGAGTACATTATACCAAAGAGAGAGACATACGTAATCTGACACGTCTCCGAGTAGGCCATTCTCGTATAACACACGGACACCTTAATGGATAAGCCACATCACTGCTCCAGAATGCTCTGAGTGTAAAGTAATGATAACAAATAATATTTGTTGTGTCAGTGTCTAAAGTATAATCAGCAGCGGCTATCAATTTTTGGAAGTAAATAAATCTATTTGCAATTAATCCAGATATAAACTTTTTTGAAAAATTGCAATTTAATTGCCAAAATATCAAAAAAAATTTACATACAAACAAAAACAGTTCCATCGAGCGAGCCCTGTGAGAGCTGATAATCAGCTCAGTGGTCTGGTAAAATTATTTTAATAGTAATAATGGTACAGGACTCTTGAGGTTCTAATAATGCAATCGCATCACATCACACAGAATCATTATTCTCTCTCTCTCTCTCTCTCTCTCTCTCTCTCTCTCTCTCTCTCTCTCTGTGTGTGTCAGCAGATAGTAATAGAGTAAATCCCAGCCATTTTCTCACTGAGGGAATCAAAATGGATTGCCTTCGATATAAAAAAAAATTTTATTGGTCTAAAATATAGGCTATAAACAGGGATAACTCGCACAATTTTGCTTCATGGTCGGACCTTTGCTAGCATTCTCTCTCTCTCTCTCTCTCTCTCTCTCTCTCTCTCTCTCTCTCTCTCTCTCTCTAGCAGAGTCCAATTTAGAAATGCAACTACATCCATTGATCGTTCCTTCTCTCTCAGTCTCTGTAAAAATCTGATTGATGAATAAAACTTTATCGTGTGATCTCTGTCTACATGAAAATTGGTGAATCCTTAAATTCTCTTTCCCTGTATTAATTCTAAACTTGATTTAGAACGAAACTACACTTCTCCATCTCTATCTCTCTCTCTCTTTGTTAGGTACGTAACGGCACACGTTTAGAATAATTGAATAGCCAGATATATATTCTCTCATAACTCTGCGGAGGAGTGGAATATGACTGATATCAGCAAAAAGTATAGATGTGTTCGGAATAATCTGCATTGCGAGCCGCGTGCGTTTGGCTGGATATGTTAGTTAGGCACCTATAGTCTGCTTGTAACGCTGCACAGCCTGACGAATAAAGATCAGAGGATTATAGGTGTCGTTTTATATACTGTACATGGTTATTGACACTGAAAAATTAAATGTCTGTGAGAAGCCTCTTTCTTCTGATATCTCGCTACTCAGAATACATGCACCGTGTTCCATCTCGTATTTTTATCCTAATTAATTTCCGGATTTACCTTTGAATAAGGTCTGTAATTTCTAAGTTAGAGCATCGAAATTTGCTTCAGTTGGCTGGGATAGGCGGAGAAACATTCCAGACCTTTACCTAAGTTATTGTCCTAAGCACTGCAGATCTCTACTCCCGCCCCCAAGCAAGAGAAAAAAAAAACGGATAAATTCGTTGTTAAAAATAAACACACTGGATCGATTTCTCTTACTGTGTTAATAAACCTGGATTTGATTCCCAGTGCAGATTATGTCACTTAATCGTGTCATATAACTTTATCTTCTATCAAGGAAGTAATGGCTGATATTCCGATGCTAGGAAAACGACACTGATCATTGTGGTGTTGCCAGTTTTACTTGAAAACATCCAAGATTGAAGACCAGTGAGCGTGTCTCCTCTCCTCTGCACTGTTCATTTCTGATTATTTTTTCAATACAAAATCAGTGAAATACTCCCGATATTGTAGAGTCACTGCCTTTAACGACGCAACATTGAGTGACTGACAGTCATCAGCCAAAGCAAAATGAAAATATTTAAGCCCTAAGAGTGATTAAAGTAAAGTACAGCCCACACACGCACTCCGGTTTCATTGAGACCCGTATCTCATCGCACCGGACTCCGCAATTTGTTGAGCCGTTCCGTAACGATGTGTAAACCTCCGCACCCAACTTTTTCTCTTTTTAATGGTCGGGTGCCGCCATGAGTAAGTCATAATTTATGTCTTTATCTCGACAAAATGTGGCAGTAAAAATTATCTTCTTTTTTACTGTTTATTGTAAAAAATATTTAGATATGGTGATGCTTCATCGACTCATATGAAGACATCGTGCTGAGGTATCGACGTTTGAGGAATGAGATTTCTTTTTCTTAGGAGGCTGTCAAGCAAAAACGGCCTCTTATGTTTTCAGTTTTTATTTTCATTTGTGGAATT
>NC_089752.1:28431383-28458883 GCF_040412425.1 Macrobrachium rosenbergii
GCAAGTGTTGGGACGGATGATGGTAATATTTAATTCTATCTGTAACTGTTTCTCCATTTTAAAAATGGGTAATGAGTGGGAGGGAAGAAAAAAAGTTTGAAGAAGTTAAGATGCGTTTTTGTGTAGCACACGTAGAAAAAGAAGATTCGATCGGGTGTAAAACTTAATAGATATGGAGATGTTAAGAAAAAAAAGGTTGCATAGTAAAAAGATTGATAAGAAAGATTTTTAGTGGTTTTGTGTAAATTGAGAGAATGAAGTTCAGTAGTTTAATGAAAATGGCGATTAATCCGGAAGGCTGTGGAGAGAGAGAGAGAGAGAGAGAGAGAGAGAGAGAGAGAGAGAGAGAGAGAGAGAGAGAGAGAGAGAGAGAGAGAGGCTTCTGCTGAGCTTTTTGTGAAGGCATATGAAGGCCCTGTGAGCTCTGTTTGTTTACTTCCCTCTTTTACTTTTCTGTATAGGAAAACTATTGTACCGGCTTTGTGTGTCCGTCCGCAGTTCATTCTGTCCGCACATTTTTCTGTCCGCACTTTTTCTGTCCGCCCTCAGATCTTAAAAACTACTGAGGCTAGAGGGCTGTAAATTGGTGTTGATCGTCCACCTTGCAATCACCAAACATACCTAATAGCAGCCCTCTATTCTAGCCTCAGTAGTTTATATTTTATTCAAGGTTAAAGTTAGCTTGTGACAACGATATAGGATAGGCCACCACTGGGCCGGGGTTAAAGTTTCAGTGGCCGCGGCTCATACAGCATTATACCGAGACGACCGAATATTGCGCCGAAGAAACTTCGGCGCATTTTTACTTCTTTTTTTTTTTCAATGAGGTCTGGAGAAGGTTTTTTCCGTCGCGTCGGATTCTCCTTCATAAGCGACAAAAAAGGATAAGCAACATTATTAAAATGTTGTTTTTGCATTTTTTTTGGGAGTTTGCCCTCATTTTGATGACTGATTTTTGTTTAACGTTTACTGATAAATTCTTATAACGGAATTTTATGAAAAAAAAATCCCTTAATTATTAAAGACCTAATCAACCAACGACATAGAGGCGACATAAACATAAAAGAACGAACGAAAATAATAATAATAATAATAATAATAATAATAATAATAATAATAATAATAATAATAATAATAATAATAATAATAATAACAGTTCGCATTTCCTTCATTGCCAGATTTAAATACAAAAATTCATATACTTAATTCTCAAGTAAAAAAAAAGTAAGTCGTTAACCATTTAACTCCAGGAAAGTAATTAAAGTGATATATTAATAAATATTACAGTTCTCTTCAACATTAAACGTTTACACATTAAACCTAGAAAGAGAGAGAGAGAGAGAGAGAGAGAGAGAGAGAGAGAGAGAGAGAGAGAGAGAGAGAGAGAGAGATTAGATATTTTCCCTAACGAAGTCAAGCACCAAGGAGAGTATTTCAAAAGGAAGGGCTTTCCCGTGGAGAGTTAAGCCAAACTGTCTCACCGTGAAAAAGTTTAATTCTTATATTAATTAAGACCCAAAACATTTTGCTCCTCAGATCTAATTAAAGAAGGTGCCATCTCTTTCTCCTTTATGTCATCATTACTAGGGATAATCTGCGTAGAATTGACCGTAGAAAAAATACTTTTTTGTGTGTTTTTAAATAATGCACGGCACTTTACATTTCCTTATGTTTCATGTGTGGTTCAGATCCTTACAGCATGAATATTTCGTGATACAAAAAAATTCATCTCAAGACTCACAAACACGTACAGATTTTATCGTTAATTACATTCTCTCTCTTCTCTCTCTCTCTCTCTCTCTCTCTCTCTCTCTCTCTCTCTCTCTCTCTCTCTCTCTCTCTCTCTCTCTTATTCTATGTATATAATGTATATAATAAATTTATATATATATATATATATATATATATATATACACATATATATGTATATATATAAATATATAGATACATATATATATGTATATATATTATGTATATATATATATATATATATATATATATATATATATATATATATATATATATATATATATATATATAAATTTATTATATACATAGAATAAGAGAGAGAAAAAAAATTACATATACATATATATATATGCAAATATTTATGTATACATATAGATTTATTATATATAATATATATATATTTATATTTGTATATATATATATATATTTATATATATATATATATATATATATATATATATATATACATATATATAAATTATATATATACATATATATATAGAATAAGAGAGAGAGAGAGAGAGAGAGAGAGAGAGAGAAATGTACTTAACGATAAAACCTGTATTTGTTGGTGAGTCTTGGGATGCATTTTTTTGTATCACGAAATGTTCATGCTATAAGGATCTGACCCCACAGATAAAGCATAAGGAAAAGTAAAATGTCGAGTATTATTTAAACACACGAACAAATATTTTTTACAGTCAATTCTACGCAGATGATGCCTGGTAATGATGACATAAAGGAGAAAGAAATGGCACCTTCTTTAATTAGGTCTGAGGAGCAAAATGTTTTGGGTCTTACTTAATATAAAGAATAGACTTTTTCACGGTGAGACAGTTTGGCTTATCTCTCCACGGGAAAGCTCTTCCTTTTGAAATACTCCCCTTGGTGCCTGACTTCGCTAGGCAAAATATCTAACCTCTCTCTCTCTCTCTCTCTCTCTCTCTCTCTCTCTCTCTCTCTCTCTCTCTCTCTCTCTCTCTCTCTCATGTTTTCTAGGTTTAATGTGTAAACGTATAATGTTGAAGAGAACTGTAATGTTTATTAATATATCACTTTAATTGCTTGCCTGGAGTGAAATGGTTAACGACTTACTTTTTTACACTTGAGAATTAAGTATATGAATTTTTGTATTTAAATCTGGCAATGAAGGAAATGCGAACTATTATTATTATTATTATTATTATTATTATTATTATTATTATTATTATTATTATTATTATTATTATTATTATTATTATTTTCGTTCACCCTTTTATGTTTTATGTCGCCTCCATGTCGTTGTTTGATTAAGTCTTTAAGACACACACACACATACGCACACATGAATGGGTGTGTGTGTGTGTCTCAAAGGGGAGATGTATTTTCATGAGTTAGTAGAATAGGTAGTGAATGGAGTGTCGAGTGCTAGATTGTTGCAGATGATGCAACCTTGATCACTGACGATAAAGAGGAGCTACCGAGACTCCGCAAAGTAATTTAGAGGTGCTTTTGGAAAGAGTAAATTGAAGGTGAATATTCACAAGATTAAGCTATGAATGTTAGATAGATGGAGGAAGAATGTAAGTGGTAGATTGGTGTAGATATTGGCAAGATTACGTAATGAATGGATGACGTTGAGATGAGAGAAGAGATAGAGAGCACATCACTAAGGAAGGCAGCAGGAGCTTTGCTAAAGTCTTGGAGGAGAAGAGAAGTATCTATGGAATATAAACTTGGAACGTATATAAGGGGTTGTTGAAGAATGCAAGTGAAAGAAAAGGTTGCTGCTGTTCAGAAAAAAAATTTATGTGGAATTTGAAGAGTTGAAAGGGTAAGTAATGCAGAGGATAAGCAAATGGATGCTTAGAGACGTTTTTTCATATGAAGAGGATGAACACTCGATCGTTGAAAGGGAGTGAGAGAACTAGGAAGTGCTGGCCACGTGTGAAAGAAGTATTGGAAGTGCCTAATTTCCAGAAAGCAAGATAGGCGAGAAAGGCTGATAAGAGTCACTGTGTGTAGAACAGGTCGACTTGCACCTGGTTAGCATTTTATGTTAGTAAGGGAGGTGTGATGCAGTGGGGGTTTTTTGCACATGTATACAGTATGTATATGTATATATATATATATATATATATATATATATATATATATATATATATATATATATATATATATATATATATATATATATATATATATATATATATATATATGATTTGTCGGTTTCTCTAGCATAATCTTAGTCTTACCTTTAAAATTATCTTTTATCCTTTTACAAACATTGCTGTCTATTTTATGAGAGATAAAGAAACTGCAGGGATGCACCACTGAAGTGAGAGAATGCGAGAGATACTGACTAAAATATAAAATGTTTGTGGCAAAGCGGAGCTGTGTTAATATCCGGCCTTTTATTTCCCCAGCGATTATGACAACAGATGTCTCCATTATCTGTAACTGCAATCCCAGATGTAGAGTTGGGAAGGCTTTGTTAATCCCTCCCGGAACGAAAGAAACCTTAGAATACATTACCGTTTTTGAAAGAAAGGACTCGTGTTGGAGAGAGAGAGAGAGAGAGAGAGAGAGAGAGAGATCATGGAATTCAGTCTTCCGTAAGATATAAGGAAGAAGGAAGGTCAAGAAGAGGGACTTTTTCGCCTTTTCGTTCCTCCCCCTGTTCTGCAAAAGAAAAAAGATTAGACGAGGGGTGGAAGGAAATGGTGTGGAGAATGAGTATGTATGAGAAAGGAGAGCGGGTGATTTTCTCTCTCTCTCTCTCTCTCTCTCTCTCTCTCTCTCTCTCTCTCTCTCTCTATCTATATATATATATATATATATATATATATATATATATATATATATATATATATATATATATATATATATATATATATATATATATATATATATATATATATATACACACACACGATCAAGAGCTCATAGAAAGGCGTTCTAACTGCATACAGTTATTCAAGAGCCGACGTTTCGCATCAAATGATGCATTTTCAAGGCTGAAAAAGGGTTAAAAACAATAAATACTTGTATATATAATGAAAGGTATATACAAGTATTTATTGTTTTAGCCGCTTTTTAAACCTTGAAAATGCATCAAGCGATGTTAAACGCCGGCTCTTGAATAACTGTATGCAATTGTAACGCCTTTCCATGAGCTCTTGGTCGTGTCTCATCCGAGCTACTGCTCCTGTCTTCTGATATAATATATATTATATATATATATATATATATATATATATATATATATATATATATATATATATATATATATATATATATATATATATATATATATATTCTTCTCTCTCTCTCTCTCTCTCTCTCTCTCTCTCTCTCTCTCTCTCTCTCTCTCTCTCTGTATGTGTGTGTGTATGAGGTTGCATATTACCTCTCTCCACTTACCCAATGAATGGTCACAATCAGGACATTGCCTCAGAAGTTTCACAAAATATTTATAGTCTGAAAATCAGGCATTAAGATTCAGTTAACTCCCACCGATTTGCTGTATACTGATGACAAACAATTCACCAGTTATAACTAAAATGTTTAAATTCCCAGTGTAACTTTCGTTACAAATCTTTTGAAATTGATCTTTTAGGATTAACTACGAGTAATTATCAAAATTAATAGGCTGCGCCTTAACATTTTTGTAAAAAATAGAATAAATCAGTCGAAATGTAAAAATTGAAAATGAGTTCTGTGAGTGGTCAAGTAGCTTGAAATATTCCTATGCCAAAATATTCTCGTAAAAAAGTAACAAATAATGTTCGGAAATATGCGCGAAGTTCTGTTACAAGTAGCTGTCGAAGATAACCTTATATTTATGCCCGACAGTATCACTACAGATATTTCAAGATGTTATCCTGAAATGAGGAGTACTTCAGGAAATGGGAAACGGAAACTTTCCCCAAACCCCGCCCCCCTTCACCCTCAGGGCATGGAGGGAACGAAAAAAAAAATGTTGAAAGTTTTTTCGAAGACGTTGAAAGATGGTTTTACCTTCTTCAATTGAGATCTTTCTATATTTTAATTTGAATATTGGCGGATTCCGTTTGAAAAATTAACGCGCGTGATTTTTGGAACTGGTGACTAGAAGAAGCACAGTTAATTAACCAAGAACTGTTTTTTCGCAGGGTGCGTTTTCATATTTTCCTTTGTACGATGTCTTTTTCTTCGTTTTTTTTTATACGGACTTACTCCTGAACAACAAAGCTAAATAATTATTGCCATTTAATAAAGAGTTACATTTTCATTGCTCATGTTACACTGAGTACCTTAAATATTCCGATTACTTCGAAGGTAAAATATCGAATTTTGAACTAACCAGACCCTTAAGTCATTGTGTCTCCCTACACGAGAGAGAGAGAGAGAGAGAGAGAGAGAGAGAGAGAGAGAGAGAGAGAGAGAGAGAGAGAGAGAGAGAGAATTTCATAAGAAAAATGTGTTACATGATAATATAATAAATTCTTACATTTAAGTATAAAAGTTTATGGCTTCAAACATTTGCTGAGCTGTTTATTATTATTATTATTATTATTATTATTATTATTATTATTATTATTATTATTATTATTATTATTATAATGTGTAATGCAATGGAATTAATGTCTACAATCATAGTTTTGTGGAAGTATAAATATATTGAGTACAAAGACCTTTTCGAGAGCTGTATGTTAAATTCCAATGTACAGTGGCAGAATTATTATTATTATTATTATTATTATTATTATTATTATTATTATTATTATTATTATTATTATTATTATTATTATTATTATTATTATTATATAAATACCACCATACTGTAGTAGATCTCTCCGAGAAGCGTTGTTTTTTCCTCCCTCTTAGGATGCGAGAGATAACTTCTCAAATAGAAATGATAGGTTTAGTTAATGTAAGAATACGCGGGCTACCGTAACATATCAGATTTCTTATTCAAAATGTGAACAATATATCGCCCCCAAAATCCAGACGTATTATTTCTTTACTGATATAAAAAGTCCCACTCAGTATAATTTACACATCCATACATTTCTCCGCGTAAGCAACTTTCCATCCTAAAACGGCCTTCTCCATATTCCACCTCCCCTCATTCTTCTTCTTCCAAAATGTTTGAAGGGACCCTTTATCTCAGGCTCCGGTGCCAAGAGGTTCTGTATCAACACAAAAGGTGCATAATGCATTCGATAGGGTGAGAGAGAGAGAGAGAGAGAGAGAGAGAGAGAGAGAGAGAGAGAGAGAGAGAGAGAGAGAGAGAGAACTGGTAGATGGCTTATGGCTTTCTCAATGCATCACTTGAAATCTCAGTTATTCCCACCGAGTCCTTGGTGGGGGAAATGCCTTCTTCCTCTTCAAGAAACGATAAGACTTGATTTGTGACGGAGAAGAGATTCCAGGGAAGGAGGAGATCACTCCTTAAGAACACTTAAAAGGAGACGCTTTCCGAGACATTTTATGAACTCATAAAAAAACCCAGTAAAGATGGTATGAAAGGTACGCACTAAATGCAAGACCTAGTGCGCCGTGTCTCTCGCTTGATGTGCTCAGATTTAGTAGGAAAAGAACGGAAAAAGGGTTGCATTCAGGGAAAGAAACTGGGAAGACTTCGAGAATATCTGTAACTTTAAAACTGTGATTAGATGAATCCAGTCAAATTTAATTTCGATGTGGGGCATTTTCCCAGTTATATGCAAGTTACCAAAGTATTGAGTAAAAAATGTAGAAAAAATTTTGAATCAGCCGTGGATTTCCTTGTTACTCTGGTGAGAAAATGATGTTAACATCTCCTGTTAGTTTGGGACAGACATAACTCTTCAGTGAAGTCCTATTATTTTGGGAACACACAGGAAAGGTTAATACTAAGTTTTCACTTGCCGGGTCAGTGTTGTGAAATCTGTGCACTGGAATGTCCCCTTTACAATGGCCACCCTCTGTTGTAGATTTGAGTTCCGTTGCTTGCAGGTACACACCATGGCTCACTTTCATTTGGTTACTTAAAGAGAATGTCGGCTCTTATACCTTTTTGTTATTTTTCCCCCTTTGCTAAGTTATTTTTATTTTTAACAGATGAGCCTTTCATTATGTATTAAGTAACTCCTCGAAAATAGCGCTCGCAATTGCTACGCAGTACCTCAGTATGAAAGATTATGAAGGAATGATTTCAACCAAAACATCGAGAGTACTGTCTGGAAAGGTGCTCGTAGAAAAGCAGACAGAGGCGGGCAGTAATGGGGGAAGGGCGTGAGGAATAAGGCCTTTGGACTGGAAGAACTTGAGTCAAATATTAAAAAACTGATCCTGTTTCGTATCAAGAGAAATAAGGAAATGAAGTGGGAAGGGTAAATCGGTTTATTGTATCCTTGTCTTACATATAAAAGAGTACTTATTTACTTATATTTTATGTTTTCTGTTACCCCCTTAATATCTAGTCTTTCGAGAGATGGACGTCTCGCTTATTGCATGGTTAAGATCTACTTTTTTCCCGTTTTTTCTCGTATCCATCTTTTGATTAGAGAAGGGCATTGGGATACTCGCCACATTAAAGAATAAATAAAAAAAAAATAATAAATAAATAAATGAAAGAAAAACAGTGTCTCACTAAAAGAAACGATGGGAATTTTCGAAGGAATATAGAATTCATTTTCTGTCTTGGTCAAAAAATCTGAAATACGTAAAGATTAAATTAACTTGTGAGACATTATTACCTACTAAGTCTAAATCCTTACAGATTTTCTAATTGTCATTTATGGTGCAAGCCAGAACTTCATGAGATGCAAATTTTATTAACTTTTCTGAAGGAGCTTTCGTGAAAGGACACGAATTATAGAATTTGTTAAGCCATGATGGAAAAAGACCGAGGGATGAATATTTTCTTGAAAAGAAATTGGGAGTTTTGCTGAAGTATTTGAATGTCAATTGCGTATGAAATATAGATCTGAAATGGAACTTAACAGTCCAGGTTGATAATTTTATTCTTACATTTTTTATGTATATTTTCCTTGAATTTCTTCAGATTTTACCCCATTACACGTCTTCAGTCTCTTCCTTTCTTCGTTTACAAAATCTGAACATAGCCGAAGAATTATGCGTCATACGAGGCCTCGCTTCTAGCGAGTACCTTTCAATACCATCTTTACTGGTTTTTTTATGGGTCCATAAAATGTGCCGGAAAGCCTCTTCTTCTAAGTGTCCTTAGGAGCGATCTCCTCCTTCCCTGGGATCTCTTCCCCGTCACAAATCAAGTCTTATCGTTTCCTGAAGAGGAAGAAGGCATTTCCCCCACCAAGGACTCTGGACTAACTGCGATTTCACATAATGCATTTAGACCGCCATCTACCATCGTGCTCTCTCTCTCTCTCTCTCTCTCTCTCTCTCTCTCTCTCCTATCGAATGCATTATGCACCTTTTGTGTTGATATGGAACCTCCTAGTCCCTATCGCTTGAGATAAGGCTTATTCAGACATCCCGGAAAAGATAGAAGAAATATGTTGGATTTTAAAGTAAAATTCCGTAGATAGTGGAAGAAGTTTCAAAATATGTAAGAAAGGATTATTTTCCCTTTTACTTATTTTCTAGTAAGAGTTCATCATCAAATGCTCTGAATGGAAGGAAGCAATTTAACACTATGCAGTGAGAATAGAAACAGTGACAACAATAATTAGCTGTTGGAGTCTCTCCGTGAAAGAAGAGTTATTTTTAGCTCTTATTCGGAAACGAAGGTGTTTTCCCAGTGTATAAGATTACTTGGGACAGTTGTATTTGCGCATTGACACACATGCACGTACATACACTCTGATACATATATGCATACATGTATGTATGTATGTATGTATATTTATAAATGTGTACATACGCATACATGCACATATATAAATGGTACGTATGTGTGCCTGTAAGCTTGCATGCATGAAGCTTAATTGGCGCGCACTTGTAAGCATTCATGTTTTTGGGGAAATCGTATTGCTCAAGAAAACTGACTAATCAAAGTTTGCCTAAATAACCATCATGGATTTCCAATCGCCCGTGAAGCATAATTGTTGTTGGATTTGATCAGGTTTAACGACAGAACGATTATCGGTAATACGAAGGTATTTAAAAATCAGTTGTGATTAGGTAGTGACTAATGGCGTACAAGCAATATCTTTGATATGGGAATTTCATGCCCACAACCCCGATTTCTCTCTCTCTCTCTCTCTCTCTCTCTCTCTCTCGTCGGTCAGTGTTAGCCCTGTCTACAACTGAGAAGCCTGGATCCGATCCCAGGCCACTATAAAGAGGAATTTGGGCATCCCTGTGCCCGTTGAACTTTGTTGTCAATTAGGCATTACCTAGTGGTCTCAATGAGGTAAAATCATACACTTATATATACATACATACACACACATATATACATACATATATATACACATATATATTATATATATATATATTGTATATGTATGTATGTATGTATGTATGTATGTATGTATGTATGTATGTATGTATGCGTATGTTGTGTTGGTCATCGGCAACACCTCCTGAGCTCTTGTGTTTGTTTAATGAAAACTGTGCGTGTAAGAACAAGAGCGGCACTCCGAGTTGAAATTCCTCCACCGCCATTACGGGAACGAGTTTTAATCGCTTTGAAGGAGGCAGAAAGCCTAACTAACTAACTAACTATCTAACCAACTAACCAACTGTTTGTAACTAAAGTCTCAGCACCACCAGGAAATTGGGTTCATCAAAGTTTCCCCCATACCGCAGGGTTCACGAATTCTGGGCCAAGGGGACGGGGGACAAAGACTAAAGTTTTGAGCAGAACAAAATTAATGGAATCTGGACAGGGACCTCCTGCTACGGCTCGTACAGGTTGTATATTGTAACTGTGAAATACTCTTGTGAGATATGCAAAGTTTTGGGGTTGTGTGAAGTAGATTATTACTTTACTTTTAAATTTATTTTTTTGACGTTTTTAATAACTGACTTCTTCTATCTGTTTCTATAACTGACCTCTTCTTTCTGTTTCTATAACTGACCTCTTCTTTCTGTTTTATTAACTGACCTCTTCTTTCCGGTTTAATAATTGACATCGCCTTTCTGTATTTTCTATTATCTTCTGTAACTTCTTTCAAATGAACACTATATTCCTTGGAATCTTGAATTTCACATCAGTGGCTTCTCCCATATGAATAGGAATTAATCTTCTGAATAATAATAATAATAATAATAATAATAATAATAATAATAATAATAATAATGGAAAGAGAAACCCACAAGATTCTTGTGTATAACTTGTTTACTTGTAAATATTTACATATTACTTGAATCTCGAGTACTTTCAGGTCCTAACTGTGACCCTTTTTCAAGAGATGTGAAGGTGGTCAGGCTGGGTCAAGGCCCAGCAATTTTCTGGAACTTCTCCTCCCTGTGCTGTCATTTATATGATGGGTGTCCTGGTTTCCATTCTCTTGAGAGTTGTTAATCCCCTCCTTTCGGTCTGATATCCTGATCTGAGGGTCAGTGGGATTAACCCTTGTGGTAAATGAGTGGTCACCATCGGTCTGTTGGGCAGGAGACCTAACCTCCAGGTCAGAAGGGTCGATCTTAGCCTCTTTTAATATTAAAGCTCGGCTTATGGGATCTTCTGAGGTAAATCCTTTGTTGCCTTCTGTCACTTTAATTTCTCTGGTAAGTGCCCCTTCCACTACCCTCCTATGACTGATGTTATTGCTTTTGTATATAACCCTACTGTTTTTAAAATCCATCCTATGGTCCTTTTCCCAACAATGCCTAGCTATAGCACTCTCCTGTGAGTTGAGCTGTACTGCCCTTCTGTGTTCTTGGATTCTAGTCCTTATTCCCCTACCTGTTTCACACACATATTTGTCTCCACGTGTTCGACTCTCGAACCGGACGAGGAAAGACTAATGGGCGCGTTCCTTAAAAATCTGTATGGCTTTGTTGAACTAAAAATGAATTAGGCACCTGATTGTTATGTCAATTGTTGTAGGACATATGGCCATAGCTATGGCGCCGAGAGAGAGAGAGAGAGAGAGAGAGAGAGAGCATCACAGTAAGTGTACAATCAAAACTAGGGGGACAAGAAGAGATAATCCTCGCCCACTGGTTTGAAACCATTCAGTATGATATTTCCCCAATATATTTTGGATTAAGAGATTAGAGGCAATTCCTCAGCAAAGATAAAGGAGAGTAGCAGCGAAAGAGAGAAGGTGAAGCCGAGTAGCATGAGGAAAGAGTTTGGCAGACCACATTACTCCTTGGTCTTTTGGTTTGGTTAACATTTTGATCCGATGTCTCTCGTTTGACTTGCAGGTAACCAAACAGCCAAAGACCCTTTTCTCTCACAAACAAGGGAGCAGTTAAAGACCTTGGTGTGATGTTGAATAGGAATATGTTATGCAATGATCAAATAGCAATTCTACTGGCAAAATGCAAAGCAAAAATGGGAATGTTGTTCCGGCACTTCAAAACAAGAAAAGCTGAACACATGATTATGCTTTATAAAACGTACGTACGTAGTCCACTTGAATATTGCAATATAATATGGTACCCACACTACCAAAAGGATATTGCTCAAATAGAGAGTGTACAAAGGTCATTTACAGCTAGAATAGAAGTTAAGGACCTTGACTACTGGGAAAGACTACAATTCTTAAATTTATATAGTCTTGAAAGGAGAAGAGAACGCTACATGGTAATTCAAGCATGGAAACAGATAGAAGGAATTACCGAAAATATCATGGAACTAAAATTATCAAAAAGAGCAAGCAGAGGTAGATTAATAGTGCCAAAAACTATACCAGGAAAATTAAGGAAAGCACACAGGACATTAATCCACCACGCACCAGCATCGATAATGCAGCGTCTATTCAATGCGCTACCAGCTCATCTGAGGAACATAACAGGAGTGAGCGTAGATGTGTTTAAGAATAAGCTCGACAAATATCTAAGATGCATCCCAGACCATCCAAGACTGGAAGATGCAAAATATACCGGAAGATGCGTTAGCAACTCTCTGGTAGACATCAAAGGCGCCTCACACTGAGGGACCTGGGGCAACCCGAACGAATTGTAAGGTCTGTAAGGTAAGGTTCCTTGTATGTTTTTATTATATGTAATAAGAGTTACATTACTTGACGTAGTCCTTTTGTCGGTTTCTTCCAGTTATAGCCTGATCCCGACCATGTTCTTGAAACGTCTGAGTTGGCTTTGTCAGATCGAGTTGGCAAATAACCCTAGTCAGTTGTTATCAGTAAACGTTAAGTATGACTATAAAAAATAATTAAAGTTAAGAATTATCTCCAAGAAGAGAGAGAGAGAGAGAGAGAGAGAGAGAGAGAGAGAGAGAGAGAGAGAGAGTCACAAGACGAGGATGAGACCCAGTTGACCTCATTGGAGGGGCCACATTTTGGCTTTAATGATGGAAGCCGAAGTGGAATTAAGCGAGATTACCAGCCATTCCAGTTGTGTTGGAAGGAAGATTTCCTTATTCACGTTAATTAGGTCTACCTCTGAGAAGCGTTGCTTTTAGACGTCTCAAGTTGGATACTTTGCGAATCAGAGGAGAGAGAGAGAGAGAGAGAGAGAGAGAGAGAGAGAGAGAGACTTGTTATAGAAGCTTGAGGTCTGAGTGGTTCAATTTTGACGATCAGCTTCTATTTCAGCGTCATTTTTAGTTTTCTGTAAAAGAAAACTATCGAGATGGCTATTTGTCTTTTTGTCCGCACTTTTTCTGTCCGCCCTCAGATCTTAAAAACTACTGAGGCTAGAGGGCTGCAAATTGGTATGTTGATCATCCACCCTCCAACCACCAAACACCAAATTTCAGCCCTCTAGCCTCAGTAGTTTTTATTTTATTTAAGGTTAACGTTAGCCATGATCGTGCGTCTGGCACTGCTACAGGTGCTGGGCCGTGGCTGAAAGTTTCATACACCATTATATGCTGTACGGGAAACTCTATTGCGCCCAGGAAACTTCTGCGCATTTTTTACTTGTCTGACAGTTTTAGTTTTTTTAGTTTGGTAAGAAATACCTCTGTCATGGTTCGTAATGTGATGCTTTATTTAAAAAGCTGTTGAGTTTTAAAGGATTTCGCATGACGACATTTTGTATAGGTGATAATTTGAAGCTATATCGTATTACCCTCTCGTGTTGAGAGCTCAGCAACTCTCTCTCTCTCTCTCTCTCTCTCTCTCTCTCTCTCTCTCTCTCTAAACGCTCAGTTAAACATTACATACATCATTCTCCTTTCCTTATCCGTATTATTTCCGCGTGCACGCATACACAAAACCTCTCTTTGTTATAATTAATCTTGCACTCACACATTATCTCTCACGTAAACTATCTCTCACGCGCAACTCACGAAATTCTTTTCACATAGATCCACATTCGCACCCTCACAATCTGTTTCTCTTACGTTTTCACAAACTCTCTCTCTCTCTCTCTCTCTCTCTCTCTCTCTCTCTTTATGTAAGAAGCGTGTCTGATGTCGCTCTGGAAAAATCCGGCACCATCTCAGCGACGAAACAAATAAATAAAAAAATTGGTATTATTACATATATTCGTGGAGAGTTCGCTGACCTTTTTGTACAACTTGAAAGAAAAATAAGAAAACATAACAGAAAGAATGTCGAAATTCCTCTTAAGGTATGTTACATTAATAACCTTCATTTTTGCTGAAGAAGTCTGGGAAATTGTCTTGATATTTATGTTTTTAATAATGCTACACGTCTCTATGGCCTTGACTTTGGTTTGTGTAACAGGTAGATTTTTCGCGTATCGTGGAAAATGGATATCATTTTTAGGTCTGTAGTTTGTAATTGTTCATAGTTGGCGTTCTTTTTCCGTTTGTGGAGAACAGTTCCACGTGTATAATGAAAGAAATTTATGTCTGCAAATGTGGCTGCTGATATGCTTTAAATATTAGCAGGTTATAACTGCACATTTGGCAATTAATATTCGTGTTAAGAAGTAGTTATTGATTAACGTATTTTTCGAGAATCTTTGGTTTCACATGTGAGTGATGAACGCGCTTATATTTTCTGTATTCTGCAGTTTCACATATGGATGATTAACTCACTTATAATTTTGGTTTGCGGTTTCTTATATAAATGCAAATCGTGTCTTATGAAAACCTACAGTTTCACATGTGAATGTGAATGATTTATGCATTTCTTATGTAGGTATGAAGCAGCTTCTTATGATAAGGGCATCACAGACGATACGATCGCCGGATCAGGTCGTCTGAACCGGAAGTAAACCTCACTGTGTGTGGTGTTCTCCTCCGACCAAAAGTAGGCGGAGTCCGTCGGCCTCTCCGACCAACTCTCAACCTGCCGTTGCCAGGTTTGTGGCTTCCGTTTTAGTTCAGGTGGCCCGAAGTCTCCATGTCTATAACAGGTTTCGGCAAACTGAAGTGAATCCGAATGTCTATGGGCGACGCGGATACCGAGGTTAGAAAGGATCATGATCCGCTGGCCGTATCGTCTATGGGGCCCTTTAGAGGCCCCATAGAGGCCCCTTTAGAGGGACTTTGGGTTTGTGTTTTTTCGAGTGTGTTTTAGTCATTAAACTGTTTTTCTTAACAGTTTAAGACAAAAAACAAAAAACAAAAACAACGGTCACTGCCATATTCGTACTCTATTTAATAGCTGAATCATAGATGAATTCTTCATCAGAGGGGTGGATAGAGCTCTCGGCTAGCACGCTGTTAGTCCAGCGTTCGACTCTCCGACCGGCCAATGAAGAATTATAGGAATTTATTTCTGGTGATAGAAATTCAGTTCTCGTCATAATGAGGTTCGGATTCCACAATAAACTGTAGGTCCCGTTGCTAGGTAACCAGTTGGTACTTAGCCATGTAAAATAAATCTAATCTTTCGGGCCAGCCCTAGGAGGGCTGTTAATCAGCTCAGTGGTCTGGTTAAACTAAGCTATACTTAACTTTTTTTGAATCACAAATGAGCTTCTTGTACAGTAAAACTTCAACAACGCTAGCTTCTCCATACACCTACACCACAGAAGGTTCATCAGCACCGTGCTGAACCGCCCCCCCCCCCCCGCCCACCCTTGCACTCAGACACACACACGCACACTGCGACATTCACCTCAAATCTTAAACTCATTCTCGCCCATCCTTGGTATCAACGCCCGTTCTTTCTTTCCAATGCATCCTTGACATCACCCATCCAACTCTGTATAGGTGTTTTTTTCTTCCTCCCTCTTAACACTTCTGAATTGTTCACATTTTTCACGAAACTGGCATTGGCCATTTTTCCATTTGACCAAAGCATTTTAGATTATTCTGATCTTGCTTCTCAAGCTAACTTTTTTATCACTTTATTATTATTATTATTATTATTATTATTATTATTATTATTATTATTATTATTATTATTATTATTTTTATTATTATTATTAAAATACCAGACCACTGAACTGATCATCAAATGTAGAACTTTCTGACAAAATTTCACTGATCACAGCTGATTATACTTTGGACAGTCACACAATAAAGAAGAAACACTACATTATGTAAATGAGGATTGTTATAGAGTAAATGTACTACAGAATGTTGCTAGGCTGAAAGGAAGAGGATTCTCACGGAATAAGTGAAGCAAGGGAAGTAATAGGATCTCTCTCTCTCTCTCTCTCTCTCTCTCTCTCTCTCTCTCTCTCTCTCTCTCTCTCTCTCTCTCTCTGTGTATATATATACATATGATACATATATACAACACATGTATGTATATACTGTATATGTTTGTATGATTATGTATTATATATATATACACACACATATATATGTATATTTATATATATATATATATATATATATATATATATATATAGAGAGAGAGAGAGAGAGAGAGAGAGAGAGAGAGAGAGAGAGAGAGAGAGAGAGATAGCGTGTCACTTCTTTTGGTTTAATTATTCCGTGGGTCTCTCTCTCTCTCTCTCTAGATATATATATATATATATATATATATATATATATATATATATATATATATATATATATATATATAAATGTGTTACAGTGATATTGACCAATCATCCCTTTATGAAAATGTGTATTGTTATGCAGCTCTTGTTGATTGCTTTCATTTAGAACTTGGTCACAATTCCGGGTCAGTGTTCTGTTGAACTCGAATTTTCATGATAAACAGAGTTTATACGAATGCGAGGCCCTGGAAATGCTTTTTATTATTATTTTCCGTGAAAGCTTTGAATGCAGCTGTAGTGAATGAGTTAGTTTTCATTAAATAAGGACTGGCTCTAAAACAAGTATTTGTTTGCAAATCTGTAGTAGAAAATGATCGACTGAGGTCACATTTAAATCGGAGGACGTCAAGGAAAGGAAGACTGAAGGAACATATTCCATAATGTAGAATATTTTTCATTCACTTACCAGATGTCATTTCATAATTAGTTTACTTTAACTCTGTTGCAGTGGTCATTGTCCTCTCTTTTGAAAATAGTCAGCAGTAACAGGAAGGTAGGAAGCGGGAATGAAAATCACAAGTTGAGGACGATGAATGTTATAAAATTAGTGAAAACGAAGAAATTGACGTGCAGTGGCAGAATCATAAGGATAATATTTTACAGATATACGAGAGGAGTAAAGTATTTTAGGAAAAAGTGATTATATGGAGGTTCATGACGTTCCTGTTGATGTTTTTAATGTTGAGTTTAACATATGAATACTAAAAATAATTTCTAAGTGTTTACAAGCTGTCTGTTCAGCTTCAGCTGAATGCGACAACCTTCGCATTAAATTAACTTATGACTTGATATTATCTCTTTACACTTTCCTATGTTCCTCGCTGGACGAGTCGGTAGAGTTCTCGGCTAGCACTCTGCTAGGCCCGAGTTCGAGTCTCCGGCTGGCCAATGAAGAATTAGAGGAGTTTATTTCTGGTGACAGAAATTCATTTCTCAGTATAATGTGGTTCCGATTCCACAATAAGCTGTAGGTCCGTTGCTAGGTAACCGATTTGGTTCTTAGCCACGTAAAATAAGTCTAATCCTTCGGGTCAGCCCTAGGAGAGCTATTAATCAACTCAGTGGTCTGGTTAAACTAAGGTATACTTAACTTTTTTTACATTTTTCTTTTCCTTGAAAAGCTCAAAGTAGATGGAAAATGCCGGCCAGTCTCCTCTGTAATTGAATGGGTGTGATGTAAAGTTTAAAAGGGTTAAAAGTGAAGGTTCACCTACAAACTAGAAACTACAGACGAGAGATACATAGATACAGCTCATGAGCACCTGATGTTTTGGTTCACCACGATGGGGGTGTGTGGGGAAGGTGACACCGCTGAGGCCCTTTCGTTATACGGTGGCAGACTTTTTTGCGGGAACCTTAAACATCTACGTCCTTTACTTATTTCACTAGCCATCTCTGTGCCTTATTAGCGAGCCAAAGGATACGACTAACAACCACGGTATGTGTGTGCGTGTGTGTGTGTGTGTGTGTGTGTGTGTGTCGGCGTAACCTTTCTTTTGTTATATGAGATTACTGTCGGTTACATTTTAATGGCGACCGAGAGGATACATGAAAATGTAGAATTTTTTGCAGCACAGGCACTACTGTCTCGGATGCTTGGGGCTGAGTCCAGAGTTCACACCAGGCCTTTTATACCCTTGAATACCTTAGCACACTTACTTGCTGCCCTAAGGCAAGGGCTCATGCTTGGATAAGGGTAGCTTAATATTAGCCGATTACCTAGCACGCCTTTATTAACACAAGCAACGGAACCCAATGCATTTTCTTACCAACCAATAAATTTTATTTTAGTTACGATACAAACATTTCAATGTGCCACCTATTAAGGAACTCCGGTATCCACTGTATGGACAATAACTGAATAACTGTGGGTCGAACTAGCAATAATCAATTATGTTATAAAATCTAGAATTTTAGTTACTTATACAGCAATCAAAAGCCTGAGAAAAAACGAATTAAATGTGTATTTTTGACAGAAATGCCTGTACATGTTACCGGGATCGTAGACAAACAGTAAATTTGTACACAAGCAGTGTCACGAGATGCTCGATGGACAGTGATCAGCTGGTATTCAATATCAGTAATATAATTATGTGTATACTGTCAGCAATCCACCTAAAGGTCCGCCGATGTTATTAGAACCAATATATATTTGATGTAAATATTACTCATGCAGTTGGTCACTAATTACCGAAGCAGATGTTACTGATGCTGTCATCTTAATAATTTTGGTGTTGTCATTACTGCACACGTGAGGCTGAATAATTTTGGGCATATTTGTGTATCACTGTAATGCAAAATACGTAGTAATATTCCTCAATCGTATGTAATTCATATATAGTTTATTACTGATTTTAAAGCCTTTTACATCCTCAGGGCTTTGCATGTTAAAAATATAGCCAGTTACTTATATTAAATAGAAGTAAATGGACATAATATATCCAAGATTCTCTGGCTGGTCTTACCATGTCAAAAGGAATAAATGTGAATTCTTTAGAAGGTTACGTCTGGCGTTAATGGACGTTTCAGGCACCAAGAATATATAAACTGCTAATTTCGCTGTACAGTCCATTTTTTACAATATTTTGAAGAGCAGATTTCCCTTGGTAGTAATTCAATAACAACTTTTAAGAATATCTTATGCAACAAAGGTGGCATTAAACTTCCTTTCCAAAGTCTTGACAAGTTTGCAGCCTAAGCGCAAATCTGCTTTACAAGACTGATAGGATAAATAAAACAAGAAACACTCAGGAGAGCAAAGATTTCCACATTTGAAATACAGATTAAGCCGATTTACTTCAGAGTTCCCGTTTTCCAAACAGAATACGGTATATGTTTACAAAGATGTCACGAGCCATGAAATTTTGGCCTCAGTTGGCTGTCCTAGAATGAGATATTACCCCTATGTCATTGCAGAACTTCGTTCTTCTTTGCTTTCTGCAGGACGTTGTTCTGACTTTTTCCTGTATTGTATTACTTAAGCTTGCATCTTTGGACAACATTATGATACATGTCAATTCTTTACATATTAATTATTTAAGGCGGGCTGTCCAATATTTTGTCACATTGTTGGCGTTGACTATTGCGTCATCATCATCATCAACAACAACAATAATAATAATAATGATAATAATAATAATAATAATAATAATAATAATAATAATAAGAAGAAGAAGAAGAAGAAGAAAAAGAAGAAGAATAAAAGAGGAATTACTACGCACAAACGTTTTAAAACCATGGTTTTTGTTAAATACTGTTTTCATTACGTTTTCGTTGGTCCACAATAATATTATTATTTAATAATCGGCAGTAAGCGCATGAGGAATAATAATATAGCTATAGTGTTGCTATCCACCATTCTTGCCTTTTAGGAGGTACACTTAGCTCTCAAAATGTCTATGGGTACATATAATGGACTCCTTTCTTTTTCCTCTAACTGCCAAGAGAACCATAATCAAAGAGGCAGGAAATAGGGAAATGGTATTTCTTATATTTTCTCCTTCGCCGAAAAACGTCATTTGGGAAAAGATAAGAACGTCGTTGAAACAAATCGCCACCGTCATCAGAATTCTCTCTCCCTCCCTCCCTTTCTTAAACACACACACACACACACACACACACACACACACACACATATATATATATTTGCAGATACATCGGGACATTTTTCTTATATTCTAAAATACTAATCCCCAAATTTTGTTTAATATCCAGTACACTATACTTTGGGACTATCTTACACGTCAATGATAGCTTCGTTACCAAGGATTCAAACCGTTGCCTTGTTTAGGAACGATATGCAATGACTCTGGCCACTCACCTGTCAAGAGAGGTACAAACACACACAAATACTGTATATATATATGTATATATATATATATGTATATATATATGTATGTATGTATGTATATATACATACAAAGTTTTTATGATAATGTAAAATAAAATCTGTTTCCACACTCTTTCTCTCCTAATTGAAAAAGTCAAGAATGTAAAAGTTGTAAGGCATAAACGGTTCCATAGTACAATTTTCCTCGGAAACGTTGTTCCTGTTATTGTGAATTATGTTGAATTGTATGAGTAGTATTTATGCCATCAAATATGTGCTGGTTCTAATAACTCCGGTAGACATTAATTTGGGTAGCTAACAAAATGCACTGGTCATTCATTAATACTAACAGTGAAAACCTGGAAAATTCTCAGGACGTATGATTGTGGGGTTATTTGGAGTTTTATTGAGCTTACAGGTGTTGAACACATGCTTGAAAGTTAGTTTGTCACTCTGATACAATCATTGGATGATTTTTGACAATCTACGGGGATCACATTACACTTTTCACTAAGTGTAACAGTCGTACATGCGGGAAAACAAAATGCAGTGGTGCAATATATAAAGAATTATTATTATTATTATTATTATTATTATTATTATTATTATTATTATTATTATTATTATTATTATTATTATTATTATTATTATTATTAGCCAGATATTCATATTGAAAAAGGTCACTAACGTCTAAAACCTGATGCCTCAACATGAAATATGTTCATATGCAAAAAGAGATAACATTAGAAGGAAATAAAAATATGTAAACATAAAATCAAGTAGTAAACTGTAGGAACAAATACTTTTGTTACAGGCTCGTGTTGAAGCCTAATGGTGAAAATTAATGGTTTGTATTCATTACTTTGAAAAAATCATCTAAGTATATATTTAAACTTAATTATTTATTTGGTATATTTTTACTTATAATAATGATCTAGCTTCGTTTTCTTTATTTTCACACGTGAATGTGGGAATTTGGGTCTCTAGAGGCCTACCAAATAAGCTAATGGCTCTTTGCTTTGTTTTGCTTGTTCCACGAGTCAGTGTCTCCCATTTTTCTAAAATATTTTCTTTTTTTATTTTATCTTCACCTTTTTCTTGTACAGTCACTCAAAAATGCTTTGCAACATGTTCCAGAAGTTTTCGTTCACCTAACAATAATTTATTCGTTTTATATATACAAGGAAATGTGCTTTTCTTATTCGATTTTGGTTATTTATCATACGGTTAACAATATGAAAAAAGAATGGTGAGTGAAAAATCCGTATTACGAAAAATAACGAAACATTTTGAAAAATTTCGCTCATGATGATAGGGTAAAAGTCAAATAAAAAACTATAATTAGTCATCCATTCAATCCTTATGGGAGTAAATTCAGAGACTTTCTTCTTCATGGATAAATAACCCAATGGAAAAGTATAGGAAGAAAATCAGGTAACATTTTTGAGTGAGTGTAAATGTAGAAGTTTGTCAGAAAAGTTTAACAACCATTTTTGAGTTCTACCACAAACAACAATGCTAATTGTAAAATATGTGACATCAATTTGTAATTAGCATCTTTTATATTGGATGATTTTTTATTAAGTCCACGCAGGTGTATGAACTCGTGGAAAGCTTTAATCGAAAACGTAATAAAGAGTAGGCCAACGAATTCGACCAGTCACTTCCAGAACGTGAATTCTTTGTTTTCCTGTGTGTCTCCTCCGTTATTTTTGGCCTTGCAAGGGGCATCTTTATTTCCAGTAGCATTTAAGGAGCAAGTCCATGAGCAGTGACATTGCTAGATTTGGGCAGTCGTTCCTGTCTTTTTTTTCTTCATAAAAAAGTAACTAAAATGAGAAAATAAATCAAACTGAATTTACATTTTCTGACTCATATATCTCAAACCGTTTTTAATTATGTAAGAGATTTATTGTTCTCTGGTGAGTTACTATAGGCGATTTAACTGGCTGTATTCGAAAATCGCCAAAGAATACGGTAGGAAACTCGTCTGGGTAATTTAGATATTTCTTACGTCATTGTTTGTAGATGCACTGTCTGATGGGATTGACGATGAAGTGCCATTAGAAAGCCGAGGTCTTAAGGAAACCAGGAATAACGGGAAAGGAAACAAAATTGGGACTTGTTACATGTAAATAGGAGCTTACGAGGCAGTCTGCTTACCCATTTGTCTTATTCAACGTTTGGATGATGTAATCTTTGTTCTTGAGCTGTTTATTATGTGGAGGTAGTGACTGTAACGGCCAGTCTTCTTAACGACCCTCTTTATTATTCTTGTCCTGAATTAAGCAAAACCCTCAAAATTTATTCATGCGTAGTCGATCTTTGTTTGTACAATATTTCTCTTCAACTTTTAAATTGTTGGCTTTCTCATATTTAGTGCAAGAGGATCGTGAACGTCTGAGTCAGTCTGCTACTCATTGTTCACTTTATGAAGGGGCCAGTCCTAAATCTTCTCCTCTTTACAGTGTGGAGATTATGAGTTAAGAGTCAGCTTCCGTAAGCCATCATTTTCCTTATTCACCAACGAATTGTACTTTTTGTATCGTACGCAGATCATGAACTTATGGGTTAATCGTTGAAACCCCTTTATTCATTCGTTTTATGAATCGTTGGATCTCTCATCAGTGCTTGTTTATTGTATGATATAGACCGGGGTAATAAAAGGCATTCCTTTCAGTTTTTTTCGTCCATCTTCCCGATTTTGGAATGATTTACCAACCTGCGTATTTGTAAAATTCTACGATACTTGTGTTTTTCTGTTCATTATCTCCCGCTTTTGGCGCTGGCCCAAGGCTGGATCAGTCTCCCTGCCTTGAAAGAGTTAAAAAAAAAAATTTTAAGCCTGACCAGGGCTCTAATGTGGTGCGTTCATTTGGTCGTGTGATTATTTTCCTTTCGCTATTTTTTCAATCAATTATTTTTTAATGAAGTTATGTGTGCTTATGAAGAATTTTTGTTTCAGATGTTTTGTTTTGTATATAATATTCGTCTATGATTTCCTTTATAATCTCAAAGAAGTATCTTTCATTACAACAAATGTTTTTTTCCTTGATCATGACCATCTAGAAATAATTATTGGTAAACTGACGATTAAAAATTATTTTATAGATTCTTAGAACGTTGGACAACACCATGCTAGGTCATCGTTTTCACGATTATGATGACTTTATTGTTGGAATCAGCCGTTCGATAATTGGGGAAAATTAGACAGAACATTTTCCTAGAATTTCGTTGGATTTTGGCATTAGAGGGTTGTTTTCTTGAACAGGGTTTTGATAATGACGAAGGTTCATTGTGAATTTGGTGTTTTGTATAAACACATATATCTTTATATCTATATCTATCTGTCTGTGTATCTGTATAGATATATAATTTTATTTATATGCATGTATGTATATACTTTGTATGTTACATATATATAATATATATATATATATATATATATATATATATATATATATATATATATATATATATATATATATATATATATATATATATATATATATATATATATATATATATATATATATATATATACACACACACACACACACACATATATATATGTACATATATACATATATACTGTATATATACATAGATATATATATATATATATATATATATATATATATATATATATATATATATATATATATATATATATATAGTGTGGTGTGTGTGTGTGTACGAACTCTTGAAATTGCCAAGTATTAACTAAGATATCTTGGTCTGGACGATATTACCAACGTCCTCTTACAAGGCGCTGCATTCGTGAAGATGCAGTAACCCGAAGATATTCCTCAGTTTATATTGTGTCAGTATCCATCTCATATCCCTTTTCACCCTCCCCCACCCCTTCCTCCTCCTTCATGTCTTCTTCTTGTTCTTATCTGCAGTGAGACTTTCACTCCTGAGATTTTTCAAGGACTGATTTGTCTGTCCTTCGATTTCGTCTAGTCCTTTCATTGCCTCTCTCCAGCTGGTTCTTTGGAAGCAGTCCAGGATAATGGGGTCATTTATTATCATGATCTCGTGGGATGGAAGTAGCAGAGGAGGAGGAGGAAGAGAAGGTGGAGGAGGTTGAGGTTGAGGTGGAGGAGAAGGGAAGGGGGAGAAGGGGGGTTGTGTGAGGAAGAGGAAGGTCAGATGTCATGAAAAATCAAGTGGCTCTGCTCAAGTTGTTGCCATGGACACTTTTTGTTGGAATAAGAGTTGAATTTAGGTGGTTATTATTATTATTATTATTATTATTATTATTATTATTATTATTATTATTATTATTATTATTATTTATAGAGAAACAGTCAGTAGGGCCGTAGCTTATGATGAAACAGATTGAAAATCAGTTAATTGATATACAATGTATAGTAAATAGATGTGAAAATAACAATGCATGTATATAACCAAATTAAGATAAAAACTAGAAAAAATAGGAAAACTGAAGAAAATGGATGTGTAAAAATATGCGTCTCTTATGCAGGATCTTATAAATAGTGATTCTTCTGAGTCGTCTAGTTTTTTCCTATTGAAAATCTGAATATTTTTCTGTTTATGTTTCCTCAATATGTATGAAAAGATAATTTATTATCAGTTTATCATAAATAAGAAAATGGTTATTTAATTATACACCCCCTATATTTCGCTAATTGCTTTGATAGACTGTTGTATTATATCAACTACAGAATTTATTGATGTATTATATCAAGTACAGAATTTATAATGTCGCCAGATGTTTTCAGCTACAGAATATGAGTTCATTTTTCCTACTCTCAAAAGAGGTTTGCCTGTCATGTACTTCAAAGCCTTTTATGATTTAAATTGGTTTTTACATAATTTTGGAATCACAGTTTATCCTCTTGTGTTTTCCATGTTTGAGAGTCGCGTTACGTAATCGTATAAAAAAGCCTGTTTGAGTCCTCCCTAAATATTCTCTCTCTCTCTCTCTCTCTCTCTCTCTCTCTCTCTCTCTCTCTCTCTCTGTATCCAAGGCAGTCACACACACGAACTTGTCTTAATAATCTTCTCAGATATTTTGGATTGTTATGCCTTGCATAAATATATCACCGGATCGACTGGTCTCCTTTATCCTAAACGGAGCTCTGTGCTCGCATATTTGTGCCAGGTCGACTTCCTTCTGTGTCTTGTAAAAGTCGCCCACATCGTCCGTTTTAAATAAACCTTAATTATAGTCCCATACTTTTCATTTTTGGTGTTTTTTGTCTTGAAAATCTTCGCATAAAACAGACTAGACCTTATCTCTGTCGTAGCAGTTGGAAGAAAACTTTGCACATATCTTGCTAAAACAGTTCTCTGCCTTCTCACATACTTCGTTTAGTAAAGAGAATGAAAACAACGCGTTCTTTATTCCCCATTTTTTTTTCAAAGTGTTCGCAGGAAGCTCCTTAACCCATGTATTTTATAGTCAACCTTTTGTTGGCAATGGAACGATTTTATCGTATGAAGAGGTCGACATGGGGACTGTTGCCGAAATCATGCTAAATCTAAGGAGAAATGACACTGTTAATGGGGCTCTCTGCGTAAGTTAAAGGAACATGTATTTTACAGAATTAGATTCAGGAAAAGAGGATATGTAGAGGGGGACACAAAATTTTGCCTTTTGGAATTTGACTCAAAAGTTCATAACGTCGATTGGTCTGACGCAAACTAAGGCTTGGTGCCTAGATGGATCATAAAGTTAGTATATCCAGAGTAATGTCCAAAGAAATCTCTTTGATATCCAGGTAGTATACGGAAAATAAATATAAAACTTTCTCTGTTTTGGTAAAAGATTCTCACACTTACTAGGATGGGGTAGGATTAGAATCGATGGGAGAAGGCTGGGGGTGGGGGAAGATGTGTGGAATAAAGTCGTAAATTGTTCTGAAAAAGAATTACAGTAGAATGGCAGGAAAGAATCTCGTATAAATTAGATTAAAAATGGTCTTGGGAAAACTCCCAAAACTTTAGGGAAAAACGAGTATTTCAGAAGGTTGTTCGGACGTGTTTACATGTTTATGGTAATTAACTTAAAAGACTTGAATTTAAGTTCTAAGATTTCAGAGTGTTTTGGAACAGACCTCGCTGGTAGAGCAGTGAGTGTTTAAAGAAAATTCACAGAAAAAATAAGCTTACCACTTCCTCTGATGTGATATTAACAACAACATACATTTATTTTTTCTTTTACAGGGCAACAGTACTGGTAGCTTAATGCCTTTGTTCTTCATCGTAAAGAAATTATAGTTCTCAAGTTTTTAACTATGTTTTACTATTATGATCTATTCTTGTTCTCTCTCTCTCTCTCTCTCTCTCTCTCTCTCTCTCTCTCTCTCTCTCTCTCTCTCTCTCTCTCTCTCTCTCTCTGTATCCGAAGTAACCACATCCGCACAAAACCTATCTTATTAATTTTCACAAATATTTTGCGACTGTTATGTCTTGCATAAACAACTCCAGATCGATTGATCTACTTTATCATAAACATTGCTTTGTGCTCGTATAATTTTGCAAGGTCGACCTCCTCCTGTGTCTTTCAAAATTGGCCCACGTCGTCCGTTTTAAATAAACCTTAATAATAATTCCAAACTTTTTATTTTTGGAATATTTTGTTTTGAAAATCTTCGCCTAAAACTGACTAGACCTTATCTCTGTTTCAGGCTGTAGCATTTAGGGGGAAATTCGCACTAATCTTACTAAAACAATTCTCTGCCTCCTCACATACTTCGTTTAGTAAAGAGAAAGAAAAAACGTGTTCTTTATTTCCTTTCTCTGAAAGTACACTCAGGAAGCTCCTTAACCCGTGCATTTTATAGTCAAAGGAACGATTTTTTTGTATGAAGAGGTCGACATGGACAATGTTGACAAAATCATGCTAAATCTCAGGAAAAATCACACTTTCATGGGGTTCTCTGCGTAATTA
>NC_089752.1:28463883-28476383 GCF_040412425.1 Macrobrachium rosenbergii
ATACATACATACATACATATATATATAATATATATATATATATATATATATATATATATATATATATATATGTGTGTGTGTGTGTGTGTGTGTGTGTGTGTGTGTGTGTTGTGTCTGTGTATACACACACACACACACTTGTGTGTATGTATGTATGTATGCATTAAGCAGTTAACAACTAGGAATGTTTGAACATTTATGATAATTGTAGACGAGCAAGGAATTCCTTGCATACGTGCATAGTATTATATATATACAGGTATATATATATATATATATATATATATATATATATATATATATATATATATATATATATATATATATATATATATATATATATACATATATATGTATATATGTATGTATGTATGTTTGTATATATAGATATATATACGTATGTAATATAATTTGTTCCATTATGTGGAATTTCTCCCTCCCACTTCAGCTCCTGCGCTACGTGAACCCGTACGTAATATAGCATAAAAACATTAATAATAATAATCTAGCAATGCATTAACTCCGAATCGCGTCATTTTTCGGGTATGGGACGAGAGAGATGATGCATCGCCGTATCCTGACCCATCCGGCACTCCATGTACTTTTGTCTTGCGTGATGACTGCAACAGTGAGCGCCCATAGCACCGGGGAGCGTCACATGATATGAATCCTGGTGCGACCGACGTGACGGGTAACTTGTTTCAGTGAACGTCATTCACCCATCCGACTGATTGTGGGGCTTGTGCGTTTCATTTGTGAATGTGCTTTAGGGCGTCGATGGAATCGTCTGCTTTTGCTTATTTTAAAGCTATGACTGCTGACAGGTTCAAGTTGAGATCTTTTAAACTTGAGATTTTCTCGTGATGTGATATTTGCAACTCTTTATTTTCATTTTTTTTATTCCCGCCGTTTGCCGTTCGGCTGAACTTAGTAATCGACATACCTGTATGTCCGTCTATCCTGTTATGTTAAGGTTTTCTGAAGCACTCTAAATCATTATATATTTTAAAGTACTGACTTAACCATTCGAGTGTGTCATCCATGTATGACGGGTTTACATGATGGATCCAAGAGGTCAAAGGTTATGTAAAGAGGTCAGAGGTTATACAGTAAATTCAATCTTGGTCAGCTTTTAAACTACACGAGGTGAAGTCATCACATATGTAATGCAAAATCCACCCTTGAAACCGATGTGCAGCGTGAGATCAGTGTCAAGGTCAAGGTCATACATGTAGGTCAATGGCCATATACTAATTCAACCTTGGCCAGTTTCTAAACCATACGAGGTTAACTTTATTTGGCATATATACGCCATTAACGAGGCTGGTAGGTAGAGTGGTGTTAAAGTCAAAGTCAGTCTCAAAGGGCAAAGGTCAAATAGGAATTTGCCACTTGCATGGACAATGGTTTCACAAAAACGTCATGTTAAAAAGTGCAAGTCGGTTGTTGCTTATCGCAGGCCTTTTTTTGTTTTGTTTTTCAAAATAAAGTCTCTGTTAGGCATATGTAGTGGTGTATTTATGATTTTAAGTGTATGACATAAAGGACTGCCATTTATACGACGCTCAGTGTATTGTATGATATCCAGCGCTATATCAATATAAACAGTATTGTTTGTATGTTTATAGCAAAATATAATGTACAAAATAATACAAGTGCATCTCATAACATTACTAAGTAGCGTATATAATCACCATCATCAGACTAATAATGCAGTAATGCTTACGTCTCTCTACGAACCTGTGTATATATATATATATATATATATATATATATATATA
Organism: Macrobrachium rosenbergii; assembly: GCF_040412425.1. NCBI lineage: Eukaryota > Metazoa > Arthropoda > Malacostraca > Decapoda > Palaemonidae > Macrobrachium > Macrobrachium rosenbergii. The sequence goes on from NC_089752.1 coordinate 28,465,665, forward strand.
TATATATATATATATATATATATATATATATGTGTGTGTGTGTGTGTGTGTGTGTGTGTGTGTTCATAACCTATTAATGTCCTTGGGAAATCCATCCCTCAGACAAGCATAATGTAAGCGACCCAAGATCGAATCGGACGTCCCCCAATCTCACACAACCATTTGTCCCAAGCGATTAAGTGATTTGTTGGTCACTTGGAGGATTGCATAGCTGTCCAGTAATTTGATGAAGCCTGAAGTCTTGGACTAAACATTTTGTTGTATTTCTTAAAGGCTGAGGGGAATGAAATGGACACTCCCTATTCTAGCCCAGGCCTGTTGAAATAAGGAATAGCAGAGGGAATATTAAGGACAGAAGAGGATTAGGTTCAAGGAAAACTTGTTATGTTAATATGTTTATTTGATTATTTTTTGTTCTTTAATTTTCTTTTAACTTGAACGATGAATAATTCATGATCCGAATGACAGGTTTTCTCATTCTTGGTGGTTTTTGTAACTTTCCCTGAGTCAGTCTGTCTGTCTGTTTGCTGTCAAATAAGTAATAACAAACAATAACCATAACATTATATCTGTTTATAAAAAAACAATAATAATTTCAACTTTACTCGACATATAATTTTGAATCACTTTATTAGTGTTATCCACATAAAGGTAATAGTGTACGTGTCTGCTCATAATATGGAGGATAATTATCAAGCTTTATTATCGCGTCTTATTAGGTGTACTATAAAAAAATAGAAACAGGTGGTTGCACCAGGAAATGTTAAATTCCCTAGGCTTACTTTTCCTTCCGTCATGTGTCTTTTGTACTTTCCTGGGGAGCAAATTAGCCGAGATTCATGCGTGGTAGTTGGAATTGATCAGTTTTACATTGCTAGAGTATAAGATTTCACCAGCGGGCTCGATTTAGCAATGGTTACTTGAGACGTATCTCTTCCGTGAGACCACTGTACTCTCTTATCTGGTGTAAGTCTGTACTTCAAGCTGGTAAGGGGATGACTCCAAAGACCAGAGGTTTAAAATGGCGAATGTTCACGCACTCAAGCTAGACGCTTCTGTTTCATATAAGAAAGAGGCATTGCTCAATCTAGAAATATCTATTGAGTATACAGGCGAAGGGTTGCCGGCTGTGGACTGACCCAGACGCTTTCCAAAAATTGCCCTGTTTATGTAAGCAAAGGACTGTCTCGTTGCTTTTTGAAATCCTTGATTGCTGGCTGTGTAGACGAGGAAGTTGACTGCATATTGGACCCAGTAGACCATGTAGATGCAGATACCTATTGATACATCGCTGGAATAAATTCCACCTTTGGCTAGGACGTAGATGTTGTAGACACAGACTGATAAGACGCTGCACAGAAATAGAATGAACAAAAACAGTAACAGTGCTGAAGATCTGAGAAGTTTTCTGAGTCTCAGCTATACAAAGCCCTCTGACCTGAAAATAAATGGGAGTGATCAGTTATAGATATAAGTATATAATAACCCCTGTTTCATAATTAAGTATCAACATTCTTGAGTGGATAAAAAGCATATATGCAACTCTGCTCATATTAGACATTAAAAGGTAATAGGTATTTATTATTGTACATTTTATAATTGAAAACATTTTAACCTAAATGGAAATGGTGCCCTCTGTTGAAGAATAGCCGTGGGGTTGGTGTCCGGTCATAGACTTATCCGCCTTGGATCTCTACCTACAGCAGTCATCCTTCTCCATGGAGACACTGCAGTTCATCCGGGGCTCCATGAGGGGCAAGGATTATATGGTATCCATAGATCTACAGGATTCCTGCCTGCACATCCCCATCCATGAGATGTCCAGGAAGTTCCTGAGGTTTGTCTCCCAGGGGGTTAGTCTACCAGTTCAAGGTCCCTCGCTTTGGACCGGCAACAGTGCCGCAAGTCTTCTCCTGAGTGTTCCAGTCAGTCTTGGTGGGTGCAAACCAAGGGGGATAAGTCTTCTAAGATACCTGGATGACTGGCTGATCTTATCATCCTCAGTCATGGAAGTGGAATGCCACAGGGACCAGGTCCTGCCTTTTTGCAAGGACCTGGGTGTGGTTGTAAATTTACCCAAGTCAGACCTCTCCCCAAAGCAGACCATCAAGTACCTGGGGATGGGGATTGACACCATGGTGGGGAGGCGTTTCCATCAAACAGGAGGTTTGCCAACCTGATGAGGATACCAGAGCTGTTCCTCTCCTCGACCTAGCAAACAGTGAAACATGTGCAGGTCATGATTGGGCACCATGTCTCCCTAGAAAAATTAGTTCCTAGGGGGAGAGCCCACATACTTCAGATTCCTGTAGTGGTAGCGGAAAACAACCTGGAGGAAGGCACAAGAACCTCTTTTGCAGCCAATTGAGACGATGGCCAGGGTCAGAGAGGACTTGCGGTGGTGAAGAGATTCCACGAACCACCTGCCGGTAATGGTATTCTCAGACAAAGCTCAAAAGGGATAGGGCACAAATCTGAATGGAGAGTACATTTCAGGGACATGGGGACCCACAGAGAGGGAGGAGCATATCAACCTGTTGGTGATGTGAGCAGTCTGGCTGGTGCTGCAACACTTCCAGAAGAATCTAGGGGACAAGTCGGTAGTTGCCAGGAGCAACAGCACCACAGGGGTCACCTACATAACACACAAGGTGGCACCATATCCCCAGAGTTGAACAACCTGGTGGTGAAGATTTTCGAGTGGTCAGTGTCCAAGAGCAAAGATCTAACCACTAGATGCATCCCAGGAAAGAAGAAATCATCACAGACCAGCTAGTCAGGGTGGATCAGTTAGTAGACACTGAGTGGTCCTTACACCAAAGGTTGGAACTGTGGCAGGGACCAGTGATCAACCTCTTTGCTATGGTGAGGAATGCCAGGCTCCCCTTGTATTGCTCCCCAGTCCACAACTAGAGGGCAGTGCTGCAGGATGCCTTCCAACATCCATGGGACAACATGGACATGTCTGCTTTCCCTCCGTACACTTTCTCTCTATTCAGTCAGTCGAGGAAGGTCATCAACAAGTTCTTTGTCTTCCAGTACTCAGTATGACGTTAGTGACGCCCCTTTGGCCGCAGGTGGAGTGGTATTCAGACCTACTCAACCTCCTAGTAGACATCCCAAGACAGATTCCTGAAGCCCCCAACCTTCTGGTTCAGGAGCACATCAATAGGTACCTCCAAGTAGTTGGCTCCCTCCAGCTTTATGTTTGGAGGCTATCCAGTAACTTTTGCAAGAGAGAGGCTTTCAGAATGGTTAGCTAGAACAATTGCTGACATTCTATGGCCCTCGTCTGCCAGAGTGTACCATGGAAAATGGATGGTCTTCTGCAATTAGTGCTGTTAGAGGGACTACAGTCCACTCAAGACCACCGTGAGGAATATAGCAGACTACCTGGTGGATCTGAGGGAGGAGAAAAACCTTTCCATCACAGCAGTGAAAGGCTTACAGAGCTGCCCTATCCCATGTTTTCAGGCCTAGAAGGATAGACCTCTCGAATGCCTGAGAAATGTCTGCCTTCAAGAACTACGAGGAGAGATGACCCCAAGAAAGTTAAGGTCACCTGAGTGGGATGTGACCAGTGGCCTTTCTTTCCTGAGGAAAGCCTCATTTGAACCTCTCAAGAAGGCATAGCATAGATATCTGACAAGGAAGACAAACTTCCCCCCTCGCCCTGGCATCAGCCAATAGGGTGGGGAACTTCGTGCTTGTCGTACAACATCTTGTATACAATGGTGTGGTCCTCCATATTGCTGGAATACATCTTGGACTTTATAGCCAAGACCCAAGTCCCCACAGTGCCAGACCTGAAATTCGAACATTTCTTCATTCCCTTGTTAAAAACTTTCATAGTGGGGAGATAAGGACAAGATGTTTCTGTGTCAAGTCAGAGCCCTGAGACAGTACCTGAAAAGGATGGCTCTGCACAGACCATCCTGCAAAAGGCTCTTCATAAATACTGGGCATGAGAACACCATCTCCTTCTGGCTGAGGGAAGTCATATTAGAGCATATTCTGCAGTACAAGCCAATGTACTCCACCCCATAAAGAATTAAAGCCTATGACCTAAGGGATATAGGTTCTTCAGTGGTATACAAAAAGAACCCTTCCATCCAGCAGTTCCTGAAGGCCAGAATATGGAAGAGACAGTCAACATTCACGTCTTTCTGATTACTGGATTTGGCCCACAAGCCCCTCGACACTTTCATCCTAGGCCCAGCAGTAGCAGACCAGTAGGTAGTATAACGGTAGCAAACCCTTAAGGGTAGGTTCTGCCAACATGATCACCCGTCGTCATCATCATCATCAGCATCATCTCCAAGAAGGTTTGGTGAGTACAGGTGGGGTTGACCCCAGTTAATTTTTTCTTCGATGGTGACCTGATTCCTAGAGGTAACTTGGGAAGTATTGGTAGAGTGGCACTGGCAATCCAGGGCACATATAATACCTTCCACTCTGGATAGATTGGTTGACCCACCTATTGGTGAGACTCCATCTCTGAAAGCATAGGTTTGTATTCCCATTAGAAATACCATATTCAGAGTAGTTTGTACTTTTCCTAGGATACAAACTTATGCTTTCATAGGGTAGTTTCTACCTCCCCTCGTATAGCCAGTCTCTCCCCGTCATGGAGTTGAGCTGTGCCACAAATGGACTGATTCACGAAATGGGAGAGTTACCCACAGGTCAGGTAACAGGTAAGCTTACTTGTTAGGTATTTGTTTTTTATTTTCAAGCCAGAAGAGAGCCGCAGCGTGCTTTACGCTGCGTACTCTCCATCTATGAAAGTGTAGGTTTGTGTCCTAGGAAAAATACAATTTACTTTGAATTTGGTATTTTTAATATTCACGCAATGTGACGCCAAGTTAATAGCATTTAAAACCAGTCAATCATTATTAATCAGTTCTCGTTTCTTTCAGACCATATTAAGGTATTTGCATATGCTTGCCAAGTCCTTTTGTCCTTTGCCCCCAAAAACATAGTATTGTGGTGGGACTAGTGTACACGTTCTGTCAAAATTGACGGTAATATTTAAGTAATTTTATAGTTGTAATTCTTTATTATACACATGAAGAAAATGCTCTGCATTAATTGCTTAAGATATTGCAATAGTTAAAACATTTTTCTTAAGACTTTCTTTTGTAACATGGAAATATATATATATATATATATATATATATATATATATATATATATATATATATATATATATATATATATATATATATATATATATATATATATATATATATATATATATATATATATATATATATATGTATATATATATATATATATATATATATATATATATATATATATATATATATATATATATATATATATATATATATATATATATATATATATATATATATATATATATATATATATATATATAATTCAAATTTCCCTGGGGTTATGTGATTTCTAGATATTTTTACAGGCCGGCAACGGAAACTTTATTTATTTGGCCTTGGAGTTCTGACTTATGTAAAGGGAAATCGTAAAAAAACAAAGAACAAGGGATGATTTTAGGAGCGGAAGTCTCTACTTCGTAAGGAAATGTTACGTAAACACTTGGGATAAATGAAAAATTATATTTACAAAAGAAAGGCATTGGAAGGGAAAATGGGTAATTGAATTGTTAAAGGGCTTGCAATGCCTGAAGATCCTCCAACTGGAGTCTGGAGTAAGGGCAAGGCACAGTCCAAGATGAGTCCACTGCGAATAGGTCCCTCGGCAAGAGAGATTTACACATTACACGCCAGTAAAGGAAAATATAACACAGAATATGACTCGAGTCTGCACTGAGGATGCCAAGGACTCAAGGAATAACTGAACACTTTACACTGGAACACGAAACACTGCAAAAGGCACTGAACAAATGACACAAGGGTGAGAAACAATACTGGCACTCGGTAACACTTCAAAAGGGCAAACAATCGGGACTGAAATGTCTTTACTCGCACTTTACCTTAGGGGAAGTGGGTCTTTGGCGAAGGATGACGAGGGACAATCACACATGTGACATCGTACTCAGGTTCCTGGGTAGGTCCATTCGAGGATGATGGTAGTGCTGGGTTCACGTCAGGAGTCTGGTGTGGACATCTGGGTGGAAGGGTGGAGGGTGACCTCTCAGCATCTTGTATCACTCGCCTGCGTGTATGGCTAACTGCAAAGATGTCTCTGTCCAAGGCCCTTTTAAGGCCGCTGTCGAGAGTAGGGGCCCTGATGTCAGGCCCGTGTGGTGACCGTACCCAAGATGTGTCATCTTCCAGGTGTCTTGACCATCTGCTTGCATCTCCCCAGGTGTCCTGTGGAAAGACAATCCAGCCGACTCAATCTGCCTTTAGAAGTGTTGTTTTAAGCAGCTTAGTTGGGCTAAGCTGCTTAAGGGAGTGGTACCCAGCCTCTCATCTTTGCTTCTTTCGACTGTGCCACCTAAAGGTCTGTTTCAGGTAAAGAAAGGGACAGATCGAAATGTTGATAACTTTGTTTTGATATCTAGATCAACTGGGATCGGGTATGCAGCGATGCTTCTACTTTCAACAAACTAAGTGCAAATTAAGGGTCGTCTGTGCAGCGACTTCTTGTATTATAATATAATTATATATATATATATATATATATATATATATATATATATATATATATATATATATATATATATATATATATTTGGGCTTAGATAGTGTTTACTATAATGCGATATCACGTAATTATGTTTAAAATCTTTGCACTGATTCAATTTCAGTCTTCGTCACTGTAATATCAGATGAATGGTTGTCCTAAATATATTCTTTTTTTATGAAAATTGTTGGCCTATTTGGAATCTTATTCCTGTCCGTATTTGCCCTTTGAATAGATAAAATCTAATTAAAGATCATAATGGGTGGTAGTATTTATTGATGATCACATTTATTGGAAAGCCAATAATATCGGACTTTCAAATTCAGATTGATACAGTGTAACCCACGCTGATGACGAGATGGATATTTAAATGAGATACAGAGACGAGTCACTTATTCATAATTACGGTTTTATTCGTCGCATGAGCGAGATGAAATCATTTTCTTGTCAGCTGCGAAATGACAACATCATCAACATAAAACAACCCGTCACATTTAATGGTTAATTTCGAACATTTTGAAATTGTCGTGGAGGAGCGACATGTAATTTATGCAAATGCATGTTGTTGATTTATTTTCATATTTACCTGTTATTTTCAATCGTAATTTACTACACTTCTCCGATACTGGATCGTATTCACTTAATTTCATTTTGCAGGAGCAAGATGGTCATGATATTTTGGCCTGTTCCAGGTGTAGACAACAACAACAGCAACAACAATAATAATAATAATAATAATAATAATAATAATAATAATAATAATAATAATAATAATAATAATAATATCTGAGCAGTATTAAGTCAGATTAATCATCTGAATGCTACTTGCCTTTCTAATAATAATAATAATAATAATAATAATAATAATAATAATAATAATAATTATTATTATTATTATTATTATTATTATTATTATTAACTGTGCTTTTGGTGATATGCTCCTTAACATGGCGTCATGAAGCTCTAGGAAAGGTTACGATAACGTTAGGGTCAAGAGATATTAATATTTTATTGCAGGTTGTAAAACTGCAAGAGCCCGGTGCAGATGAGCAGATTTAATACCAGTGTTAATAACAACTCTATTAGTAGCTGAGGTAATGGTAGTATATTGGTAATAACAGCAATGTATGTACCGGTATTATTGATGCTGTCGTGCTCGTGACCATCAGCGTTCCCATAATTATTAATAATATATTTAGTAATAAGTTGCCCTAGGGAAATTCAAATCAGCAGTCACTGCAACAATTATTTTTCAACTCAAGGTACAAGTGTGAACCCTTGTGTTAAGAAAGCATGTAAAGTTGTAGTTAATTCATATACCTACAAAGAAACATCACAAAAAGTGCGTCAGTTACCCGAACATAAAGTATACGTTGCCTGTTTACCACATAGGTTTATACTTATAGTATATTAACGCCTTTTTTCACACAGAGCATCCACTTTATGTGTTTGTATCTTACTTTTTCTAAAGACGTAAATTGTTGAATCTATTAGTTTGTCTATCCTTTCCCATTCTCCGGACATACTAACAAATTTTGAAGTTTCTCTGATCTACCTTTTGACCACATCTTAAATCTAACCCTAATATTTCTCATTATCTTAAGTCCTTTGTACCATCAATTATTTCTTGGATTTCCATATCTATTTCTTTCACTCGCATTCAGTAGCTACACCTCTAAACAATTCGACATTATCCTTTATTGTTCATCGTCTTCCGTTCTTATTGTACCTGCTTAATGATCCACCACTTCACCATCATCCGTAGCATTCACTCTCAAACATCTGCATGCGACAACCACTTTCGTTCCTTGAATATCCTTCCTAACATTCGCCACCACATTTTGAAAGCTTCCACTTGCCATCGTGAATTTACTCTTGCTGCCATTCAGACTTTCATAGTGCTTTACAAGTTCTCTGTAATATTAGGTATCAACACTGCCGTCTACGAAACACAACTATTCTTACTATTATTATTATTTTTATTTCTTAAATACTTACAAGCCGAATTCACGCAGTCTTTTCGTGTTCCTCCAACGTTTGTAAATGAGCCCAAAGCATCCACCATCATAAGCAAGCAAGGCAGGATCGATTCAACAGTGAAGAAGTATCTCATAGTGTGGTTGGCGTTGTTGCATCGGAAAGTGACGTTGTTGTAATGACAATGTCCCTGGAAAGAGAGAAACTGTCTATAGTGCTCGTTAAAGGGTAATACGAGAGAGAGAGGGCGATGGGATACAGTATCCGCTAAAAGGAAGATTCGACAGAAAACGGCACGTTAAATTCCTTTGGGTCTTGAATACATGAATCAGGGAAGAAAAGGGACGTTTATTACATGTAGTACCCCTGAAAATATCATTTAAAAGATAAAAGGCATATTCACTCCATACAGTGTCCTTGGAAACATTCCAAGGGCAGATGTGTTTCAGTCACATGCAGTGTTGCCGAAAAGATCATTTGAAAATGAAAAGGTATAATAATCACATGATGCCCTTCAACATATAATTTGAAAGGAGAAGGAAAATGAATTCCATACAGCTGTCATGAAAAAATAATTGAAGAAAGAAAAGGCATTTCAATCTCATAGTGTCACTGTAAAGGTAATTTGAAAGTTAAATGGCCTATTAATTTAATATAATTTCTTTGCAAAGATAATTTTGTAAGGGTAAGTCTTGTTAATTGGGTGGTATCCCTGATAAGAGAATTAAAAAGAAAAAAACATAATAACTGGTTAGTTTCCCGGAATGATAATTTTGAAGGCCTAATACCTATTAACTGGAATTAAATTCATGAAAAGATAATTTGAAAAGGAAAAAGTCTGTACATGGCTTATTCCCATCGAAAAAGATTGAATAGATAGAAGGCTTTACATCATATTTAGGTTCTTGAAATTGTGTTTAGACAGAACAAATGCATATTAATTTCATCAAATGCCCCTTAAAGTGGAATTTAAACCGTAGAATGTATTTTTTATCTATTTTATTGCTGTGATGACCGCATAAAGACAAGCAGAAAAGATGAGTAGAAAAGGATTAAAATCAGAACATATATATATATATATATATATATATATATATATATATATATATATGTATATATATAATGTATGTATATGTTACACAATCGAGAGTAAATCTCATTGCTTACCTTTTGCTGTAAAGTCGAGAAGTCCCATCTATTTGTAGCTTGATAGTGACTGCATCAAAAAGGCTACTGGCAACGTACATCTGTACACACACACAAGAATTCTCTCTTTCTCTCTCTCTCTCTCTCTCTCTCTCTCTCTCTCTCTCTCTCTCTCTCTCTCTCTCTGCGGTCTTCATAATAATCTAACATAACTGGATAGCAAGAAACAAGAGATGAAATAAGATGGAATACTAATGTTCACCACCAAATGATCGAACATATTACAGTCCATCACATTCAACTAATTATTCTCTTTAAAGAGTTTTCCCACAATAGGTTAAAATATGTCAAACTCCAGTACATTCCCAATCGGTACATCTTAACCTTTCCCTCAGCGAAACATCTGAAGAAGTCAAATAAAACCATTATTAAACAAATACATAAAAATAAAGATATGGGAATTCCTCCCATGTTACTTATAAAGTACACACAATGTAGAAAATGCTTGACATAAGTGATATATATGTTAAATGAAAAGAACAATTTACAGTTTGGGAAATCTAAAATGTTTCCTACCTCCAAATAGCGATGTTCACAGTCTTAATTGATAGGTCTCGAACCACAGAGTCTTCACCGAAGACCTCTATTAATATTCGGTGTTGATCTTTGAATGACAATTTGTTTGATAACTAATCCCTTCACACCCTGGGGCTCCGCCCAAAAAAAACACACATGAACAAATTTACCAGAACCTGGACATTTCCGGCAAACGAACTCACAAAGTCTTGTCGCTAGGCAGGGATGTTCTCATGTCTCAAGAATATCTGACGTACTTAACACATATACAGTTTCTCTAATCAGGATGCGTGCCAGACAACAGCCAAACATTTTCTCAAGGTTCTTTAAAATGCCTTTGTCCACACTTATTAATCAAACATCTACTATATATTGTAAGTCATAAAA
>NC_089752.1:28481383-28516383 GCF_040412425.1 Macrobrachium rosenbergii
CTTTCGTTCTCTATGCAGGAAAGGCAGTTGGGTACGCGTCTTCATCGACCAAGCTTTACACTGCCGGTGATATAAAGTCGAAGAAGTTGTAAACTCGAGGATCAGTCGGTTTGATCAGACTTAATTAAATACTGATCAGTTTTGTTTTACCAGAATATGGATACTCCAGCCTCCTCTTTGTTTCGTGAATTATTAAACCTGCTTGTCTTTAAAAATAAAAATGTTCGTCAAAGCTTACGAATATATTTCCAGTTACGTCTTTCAGGTAAAGGCTAAAATTGTTTTTAGCGGCCATGCATGCCTGGATCTCTCCACCATTAAGAAAAGGAGAGAAACAAAGAGAGAGAGAGAGAGAAAAAAAAAGGTTTAGTCGAAGACTCTGGCTATGCGTGTTCACCCGAAGAGGGGCTTGGGCTATGGAATGTGTTTGCGCTCACCTCCGGAACTTAATAATTGTGTGTACCCATATGGAATGTAATTGGAAAAACGAGTAGGATGTTTTCTTCCAGAATTTAAGGAAGGTCGGAAGAAATTGCTGCCCTGGAGAACATTTGTGCTCACGCACAAGTGCACACACACATAGAAATATATAATAAATAAATAAATAAATAAATAAATAAATAAATAAATAAATAAATAAATATTATATATATATATATATATATATATATATATATATATATATATATATATATATATATATATATATATATATATATATATATATATATATACTATCACACACACACATACACACACATATATATATATATATATATATATATATATATATGTATATATATATATATATATATATATGAATGTATGTATATGTTATATATGTATATATATTCGTAGGTATATATAAATATATATACAATATATATATATATATATATATATATATATATATATATATATATAATTTTGTTGTTAGGGGATGTACAACTCAAAAAAAAAAACAACTGTAGGTGTAGATGCAAAGTTTGGTGTAAGAAAATGATCGTGATTAGACTATGTAGATGTTGACATTTGCTGAAGGTACAGTACTGATTTAGGATGGAGAAGGAACACTACTGAAACTAATGGAAAAGTTTGATTGTTATTAAGAAGAGAGAACTGAAAATAAGGTTGTGAATGTGAAAGGAAACCAGGAGGATGGAGCAATGAATGTTAATATGTGGTGGAATAGTGGAAGCAGCTTATTTGCAGAGATATATATTTAGAAATACAGTAAATATAACTGATATTGGTAGGGCCACAGAACAGGTGAAGCACTGAAAGTAGCATGAAGTGTCTAAGGAAGCTGAGATTGGCATTATGAATTGTTGAACCAAGTCTCCTTTAGTGAATTGAAGTGCGGATATTTGATGCGCATGAAGGAGAGAGTTGAAGCGGTAGGATGAATTGTTTACAAAAATATATATGTACCATAAGATTTGAAAGTGTGTGAATGTGTGCTAAGTGAAAAATTCTACAAGTCTGAAGCTTTAAGAGAAGGATGAAGGAAGGAAAGCCTAGCAGGCTCTGATTAGATGGTGTGAGGGAGTTGAAAGCTCTATATTATGCATGACAGAGGTAAGTTGCATAGTGTGTGTGTGTGTGTACGTGTCTTTGTATGCTGGCAGTGCGACACGCTACTAATGATTATTTTGCTGTGATATATATATATATATATATATATATATATATATATATATATATATATATATATATATATATATATATATATATATATATATATATATATATACATACATACACATTTGTTAAAGATTTACATTCCTCCCTCGTCAGGCAGCTAGGAATGAATTTATTCAAGGAATAATTTCACCTTTCATTTGACTGTTGGGCCAAGAAAACATGGCGGGCAAGGTAGACCAAGCGTATTTTGAACTGGGAAGGACAGTTAGCGCCTTGTTTTGAATTCATGTGGGGGAAAGCCCCACCTCAGCTGACCTGGGGTAGTACAATAGCAACCGCCCTTCACCCCCATCATGCGATATGTAGGAGCGGCGAGTCCGTTAGGGATGGGAGGCGAAACCAGGCTGTGAGATAGATAGGAACTTATCCTTTAAGTACTTAATCATAAGACCCAATTTTCTCCACTCTTTTGCTGGCTGTATGACTTTTTGCAGATCGACCTAGGCCTACACTTCGAAGCAAAACAATCTGAAAGGAGCGCCCTGGCTTCCTCAAACGCCGGACTCCGTGCATGACCACCACTCGAGACACACGGGCAAATTTTCCTTCCTTCCACTGGTGAAAACTAACCACGTTGATCTGCCAAACCTTAAATGTTCAGCGCAAAGCATCTACAGGCCCCAGGTACGTCGACCCCAGTTAATCGATAAGCCAGCTCTTTTCTCTCCGCGAAATTCCTTGTTTTTTCAGTTCTCCAAGTCTCAATTTTCATCCTCGAAAACGCAGCCCCTTTGTTAAGTCAACCTACTCTCTGAGCAGCCCATGAATCACCTCATGAGTTGCTTTGAAACCAACCTAATTCAATTCTGTGATTATTATCCAAATATTCCCTCCATAGTGTAAATTAAGGGCAAATTAATTTAAGTAACTCAAGTGATCAATTCCTCCATAGTGCATAGATTCATGCGAAAGAAATTATTGGTGCTAAATCGCTAACCCTGGCTTTATTTCCAGGAGTTCAACCACGCTCTACCCAGTCGAACCCCCGCCTTGTGAATCCAATCCTTAAAGAATACTGCCATCTCTGAAACCCAAGAAGTCGAGATAGCCTTTCCTCAGTTGCACACCAAGCCAATTACGGAAATGATTACAAGCCTTATCACGTTTTCCAATTTAAGACGTGCCATTTATGTCACCATAACTTTCATTTTCATCAAGTTTGATTGCCTGCTGAATACTCAGTTCCAGCCTCATTTGATTGCTTCATGTGTAAATAAATTCATTGTAACGTAACAATTGACTCATCTCTAGGGCAACCTTACATTCTTTTATCAAATTAGTACAATAAGGTAAGTTCTTCACTTTCGCCGTTATTTTGTTTTACAGCTTGGTGTTTTCTGTTGACCCATGTGGCAGTAATTCAATATAAACCTCCCCTTTCATTCCTCCAAAGAGACCCAGTCCGTAGGAGTATATATATATATATATATATATATATATATATATATATATATATATATATATATATATATATATATATATATATATATATATATATGGTGTATATACGTTCGTGTGGGTGTTTATGTATTGGTGTAATTATGAATTTTATTATTTTGGTGCAAATTAAAGCTGAGGAACACGGTTTGGCTGCTGATATCATTCGCAGTGAGCAGCTTAATCGTCTGTATTTAATAAATAACGATTCGACACGTGCCGACCAACGCATTATTCTCTCTCTCGCTCTCTCTCTCTCTAAACTTTGCCTATGAATAATAATTATAACCGTCACCAGTTGGACATTAAAGTGACGTTTATATCTGAGTGACTATTTGAAAGACCTTTCAATAAATATGTTCCTCTGATACTGTGTATGTCGAGGATCGTATTTGTTTTTCCTCATAATGACGACTAACTGAGGCGGAATAGCTGTCCAGATTAAGCTGGGTTTGTACAAGAAAAGTTACACGTGTTTTTTTTTTGCAGTTTCTGATAAATTCAGTTATTGAAAAAATGGCCATTGAAAGATTTAAGATTGGAAACGAAGAGAAGGCCGGGAACAGAAACAGCTCTCGAGGGCAATACCTGAAGCATTCTACATTCGGTTCTGATTTAGTGAATGATGGTCTGTAGTTCATTTTATATTGTCATGTAACTGACCCAGAGGGACTACGATTCCACTGATGAAGAAAACGTTAATTGGATGTTTATGGTTTCTTGATTTCTTCTGATTTAGTGCACGAGCTAGGGTAGCAGTTTTTTGGTCGCGTAAATAAAAAATTCCATAGTTCAGGAATTTTTCGGTTCAATGACTGTTTCTTGCTCTCTGCAGACAAGCTTTAAAAATCTCTCCATGCATGCATTTCTCCAAATTCCTAATAGTTCATATTCCAAGAAGGGTTCCAACACTTCATTTCTGGGTTAAGTCCCACTTTGTTTTTATTTTTCTTCCCGCGACTTTTTCGTGTTTTTATAAAGCTTTGCTGCGTAAGAACATTAGGTTTCCCATTTCGTCGGCCTAAAAACAAGAAACAAATTGATGCTCACGAGTATACGCAGTGCTGATACCTTGAAATACTTAAGAAAGTTTTCTTTTCTCTTGTATCTCTTAACCTGCTTTACCTACCTATAATAAGCCAGGTTTGTTTACCTTTTACTTGCACCACATAAACTTACAAAGAAAGCCGGCACCGTATGAAGAACGCAGCTGACGACCCACGTGGTCCCAAACAATACGATGACCATCCTGCATCGAAACAACTGGGTTTCCTGAGCTCGGCTGATGTCGAGGAACCTCTTCAGCATCAGGAGACCCAAGTTCAGCCATTCGATGGAAGCGATGAGGTACCTCATGAGGAACGCCCAAGTGCAAGAAGGTCCGGGAAGGTGTCCTGTCAGCATGGAAGGCATAAGTGTATGTATAGACTGTCAAAGGAAGGTTAACTGCACAGTAAAGGAGGTCTCAGAAACTCAGGCGCACCAGAAGCAGCACATAGCTGGTGAGTTTGATTCTAGGCTGCCATTGCTTCTCATTTTCGCCAGTCGTCCTGTTGGACCTGACCGATGGGCGTAGGGCAGGGTGCCGTTGTTTTCCCATAAATATTTGGGAGGTGAATACGAAAAGGATCATAGCGCTCCCTGCGGTACCAACTGCAGACAAGATTATTGCCCATACTTGTGAGACAAGAATCCATGTGACTGGAACAGTAATCATTGATGCAATTTTTAGCAGTTTGCGATATTTCGATGTACATTATACTTTTGCGCTTATGTATTTACTACATTGATAATTATTTCTTCGCCTGGTTTGATAATCCATTTTCGCTCTAAATATCCGCGTGATTAAAGTCTTGCGTTTCGTCAGATTTTTAAAAATTTTATTTTATTATTTCTAGTTTTCATCTGTATGATGGTATTACTGCAGTATTCGTTAATCACCTAATGAATGTTGTTAGAATTTCTTTCTTAAAATTTTACGCTCATGTCAGGCAAGTCACGTAACATTTTTTTAGACATCGCCACATGATTTCTTTCATTGCGGAACTTTACCATTAACAAATATGGTTTTGTTCTTTTAATTTTTCTTTTTCTCTATTCACCTCTTCAGAAATGGCAATGAGGTATTTCTAAGAATGTGGGTAGCATTGAATCCATTTGTGAGGCCTTCCTCTTAATTACCTGGGAAAAGTAATTTTGGCATAATCTTCAGAGCGCATGCTCACTTTTAGTTGAGATTACTGCCAGATTACAGTAGGAATTTTTTTTCTGTATTTATTGCTTGACTGAAAACGATTTAATCCACTAACTAATGAGAAAAAATTTTCCATGCCTGCTGATCTGTTGAAACTACTCTCCTATGCAAACTGGCCGACTTCAGACTCTTCCACACACTCGCAGGTGGGAGGAAACCCTTACCCACTTTCCTGCAACTGCAGGCCAGTTGAAGGCTCCCCACATCCAAATTGATTTGCTGTAACCACTTTCCTACTGACACTTGTCGATTAAAAATATTCCTTCACTTAGTGGTTAACTCAAACCATTCTCTTGCACTCGCTTGACTGAACCATCTTGCAGATAAATATCACTGAAACCACTTCCCCACAATAACAGGTCGACTGAAACAAACTTTCCGTTGTTACTGAGTGATATTGAACCTGAAGAAGAGGCAGAGAACATTAATTATCAAAGATGATGTTGTCACAGTAAACATGGTTATCTTCCGGTTGTAAACGTTATCTTTGTGGGCTAGGTTGATGGGTTATGTTTAATTACGTGATCACGAAAACATCACTCTACTGTTCGCGAAGTATCTTTTAATTTCAAAGATTAAAAACTGTTGCAATGTGAACAAGTGTAAATTAAAACAAGCGTCTTAATTGCGAGGTTAAAGTGGACACTAAAATTAAATTATTCGTTGATTTTTAAAAATTTAATGTGGTGATAGAATTGCTGGGGCAATTTTATTTAAATTTGGCTTTGAAGTCTGAGGTTACGAATCACGTTGAATCTCATATAATCACGTAATAGTTTTCAGATTCTTGGTAACCAACTACGGAGGTTTATTGTCTGAAGACGAATAGGCCTCTTGCAAATGAACAGGTTTAATGTTTCAGGAAATACGGAGGAGGGCAGAGTTCAGTGATGTGGAAATGAGTACCACGAAGGCTTGACAAGTTCACAACTTCTCACAGTAACTTTTGACTTCAAAACTTCTCACACTAATTTTTTACTTCTTAACTCAGTCATTTTTCCACTTTGGGGTAGCGAGACTTTTAATAATGAAAGTAAAAAAAAAAAAAACGACCCAAGGAATCTTTGTATCGTCATCGTGGTAATGGTTTTAGTATAGTAGATCAGGAGAGATTTTAATGCAATTAAGAAAAATGCTGGAATAGACGATATAACGAAAACAACTTCGGTTGCATCAGTTTCAGATGAACTTTTATTTTGCATTCATTGCGAGTCACAGTGCATTTTTCCGGTAATGGAGACTGTACTCTTTTTAGCTGAAACGCGTTTCGGTTTTATCGTGGAAAAATCCACAATTATGGAATGTTATATCATCACATTTTAGTACAAATGTGAATTTTGCTTTACAGCTATTAAGCTTTTCAGATTGAAAATGCTTGTAGCATCAAGCGAGAATCACGTTGTTATAAAAGAATGACGAGTTTAATATATGCGTGTATATATATATATATATATATATATATATATATATATATATATATATATATATATATATATATATATATATATGTGTGTGTGTGTGTGTGTGTGTGTATTAGTGTGTGCGTACGTTCATATGTAATTAGGTATGTTTTTAATATTATGGGCATTATTCTCCTTAAACGGGTACGTCAAAGGTGTTTGCTATCCGGCTTTTCAGCAAGCTTTCTGGAGTGGAGATGCTAGCCACATGCTCTTTCTAGCCGTTGTTGGAATATCCACAATTTGTCAATTATCAGGTATTCAATGCATTAATTATGTCGGCAGAGGCTCGACTCGCAATGGCTTTTTTTAATGGAGCATGCCCAACAGCCTGCCCTCGCTCAGTTGAACCTGGTTCTACACGTTTAGTAGGCAGTCACACTAGTTTATCAACACACACTCACACACACATATATATATGTATGTGTGTATTTATATATGCATATATTTATTATATATACTGTATTTTATATATGTACAGTGTGTATATATATATATATATATATATATATATATATATATATATATATATATATATATATATATATATATATATATAGAGAGAGAGAGAGAGAGAGAGAGAGAGAGAGAGAGAGCTCATTTGCAGGGCCCTTGGTTCACTGCTGGCCACCAGTCGACCCAGCGCCGGCTGAGTCAAGAAAGGGGCGTGATATATTTCACGAGAACTGAAAGGCTCTACCTTTCCGATGCCACCATCGTAAAGACAAAAAAAAAGGCATATAGTAAAAACTAACATTTATGTGTTTTTGATGCAACAGCGTAATGGGGTATTTATTTCTTTTGGGGCATCGATAAATGCTATCTTTGATGTATTTTTATGAGTGACTGAAGCAAAGTAGTGATAAGTAATAACTATAACGATATCTGTGCCTGTGTTATATTTTCAGTTATATTTGTTAGGAATTGTAGGTCCAATGAGTTTAACAGTGTGAGTTGACCATAGTAGGTCATACAAATGTTGGGAGAATTTTAAGTCCTTGTATTTATAGGTGTAAGCATGGGATACAGAAATATGAAGCATCAAGGCCTTTCATTTTTCAAGTATTCAAAACAGTTTTAGGATTTTGCACCGACGATATTTTCATTATTATTTTAAGATAGGAAATTTTCTTATTTTTATCAGTATGATTTATATTGCCCTCTCATTTTTATGACGCAAACAGACGCTCGAAACAAAGGAAATAACATAAAAAAGGAAGGATAAGCGAAACAAAATACTTTTAAGAAATCAAGAAACTGAAAGGTGGTGTCTTGATTATTGAATTTCATGAGAGAGAGAGAGAGAGAGAGAGAGAGAGAGAGAGAGAGAGAGAGAGAGAGAGAGAGAGAGAGAGCCTCGATGGCCAAGTCGGTTAGAGCAGCAACCTCGGACTTCTTAGAGGTCTGTGGCGCGGGTTCAAATCCACAGCCGACTGGTTAGAGAGACGGACACTTTGCTATCCGTGTAGACCCCGGGATTATGTATGTAATCAACGGATAGGTTTGCTTAAAATCAAATGGGTGTTGCAGACTAATACACACACAAACAAAGCCACTCCAACATCTTCTAAGAACATAACAGACACCTCACACGTCTCGACTGTCGACCTAACCACGCAACGTCTCGACTGTCGACCTAACCACGCAACGTCTCGACTGTCGACCTAACCACGCAACGTCTCGACTGTTGACCTAACCACGCAACGTCTCGACTGTCGACCTAACCACGCAACGTCTCCTCGCTGCTGGGAGAAAGGGCACTGGTGACTAGTACAATACATGTACATAGGCTACCGGTGTCTAAGCGATGACAGGCAGGGCAGCCGATCGAGACTACAAAGTTACCCCAAAGCCAAATCAAAGTCCTTCAATAGAAGACATCGTGCTTACCCCATACAAATGGGAAAAAGCACGTTAAAAGAAGAAATGAGAGAGAGAGAGAGAGAGAGAGAGAGATCCAGTAACTTTTTTTTTGTATTAAGAAGGTTGTTTACCACCAGCAGTATCTCAGCAGAATAGCCATAAAAAAAAGACAAAATCCGCTTAAGACTCTTGGCATCACTTTTCATTATTACCTTTTTTGTCTTCGGCTATTGCGAACGCGGTCTTCCCCCCCCCCCACACAAGGCCCAGAGTCTTTAATAATGTAATCTCGTTTTTATTCTCGCTTTTTAATAATGATTTGCCTTGAAATGGATATCCGTAACATTTCAAATTTTTTCTTCAGCTTTTTGTTTGCATTCATCATACTTCCGTTCGTTGCCGCTTTCTTTTCTTGTGATTTGCCGTACCCTCCTTTTTAGTAATTCCCATTCAGTAGGAATCTGAATTACGTTACCCATCTGCAGTTTCATTTCTTTTTCTCGTCTTTGTGCTTGAACCCTGAGCTGTTCCTTCCCTTCCAGGATCGGAAGTTTGTTCACCTCAAACGTGTTCTCAGTTTCTATGCTTATTTTTTTTTTTATTATATTTACTGAATTATTCATTTATTGATTTATCAACTCTTCTGTATAATCAGTTTATGGTTATTAATTATTAATTACATACACGTAGATCTAGTTTTATTCTTTATTTTCTCTGGTCTTCTTCTGTGACCGTTTCTTTCTCTCAGTTGCATGTGTTAGGCATTCTTTACTTGCTTCCGATTTCCTTGATTTGAAGTCTTCCATATTCCAAGAAGCGAGTCTGTTGATTCCTGTGGGTTTATCCCTCATTGCCTCCTTCCTATTCCTTTTTTCCTCAGTCAGGTCTGGGCTCAAAAAAGGGCGCTAGATTGCCATTCCATCTGTGATTATGAAATTATTTATTGATTCTCCATATTTCCCGTTCGTTTTTCCTTCTTTTCATTCACTTTCTTCATTATTATCTTGAAATTTAAATCTTTAAATGCTTCTCATTTTAATTCATTTCATGTAATTTTTTTTCCATTCTCGTTTCCACTGGCCTTTCTTTTTTTTTTCACAAATCAATTTCTCGTGCGTATGAAGAGGTAGTTTTTAGTATTTTGGCACGAAATAATTCCAGTGTTTCAACCGACTGACTAAATTCCACCCAGACTGTAAACACCCGGCGGTTGCCATGGAAACGCTTAACTATGTCAAGTCAAACTTATTCTAGGGATCATGGAAGGCCGGAACTTACCTGAGAAGCTAATGAGGACAAGCTTAGGCTAAGCACTCACTCTATATGCCAATTGCTTTATGGGGAAGTCATATATTCAAATTAGCTCTTTGCCGTATGCATGGTTAAACGATTTTCGTTTATCATTTGATCCTCTCTGAAGTAAGGAAGTAGTAATGCAGGAACGAAACAAAAGAATGCTTTTCCGAGTAGCTTTATAGTCCTAGAAAAACGCCCATAGACAGCTCCTTTGTGCCCTAAAGGTCCTAGTAGAGTTCATTAATTGTATATAATCTTTCCCCCCACACAAAAAAGTAATATTAGCTTATAGAAACTTTCCAGTAAAACAATAGTGCTCCCGTTATTTTTCAAACATAAAGCTAACATTCCTATCCTATAAAGATACGTATAAACATACATAATATATACAGGTATATATATATGTGTGTGTGTATACAAAAATACACACACACACATATACGAGTATATCAGTGCTTCAAAATCGTGTAATACAAAGGGCCTCCTAAAACTTTATACTTTATATACATATATATATGCAAATGTATATGTATATTGATTTATTGATAAATAAATAAATAAATGCCGTTTTACTAGTAAATCTCTTTCATATGGCGTCTGGGAACAAGGGTAGTGCGAAGTGCATTCATTTTCGAAATATTTACTTTGAAAATTAAATGTTGCACTAATAATGTTTAAGAGGATCCAAAGAAGTCTGTTTAAAAATACAAGCTGAACATTGAATACGAAAGCCTGAAAATTTTCAAATGCCCATTACCGTTAGAAATTAGATCAGGGCATCGTCATCACCTTAGTCCACCAGAATATCAGCCATGGATTTCATCTGAACGCGTCTCTGCCACTTATTTTAAATATATATCAGGCAGTGCACCACTATGCTTCCATAAGTTGTATTTTAACAGAGATTTTTAACACTCACCAGTAATCCATGATCCTCTTTTCCTGCCGAGAGCAACTATATTTGCTGAACAGCAACACCAATATGCAGTACTGTGCCTCGCTGTCGAACTTCTCAGTTCCAAGGGTCCTTTATTCCTCACACCGTTGGACTGTGGAACAGTATCCATGGGGATGTTGTGCATATGGGACCTTAAAAGTTCAAGCGCAGATGTAATGCATTATTACCTTAAGACAGTTCTTACATCTTATAATTTACTTACATTTTTATCTATTTGTTTATTAATTGGTTAATTTATTCTTTATTTCTAATAACTGGTCTCTTCTTTCTGTATTTCCTACTGCCCTCTGTTACTTCTTTCAGATGAACACCATATTATTTGGAAGCTTCAGTTTTTTGTCAATGGCCCCTGTGGGCTTGTTCCATATGAATAGGGTTCATCTTCTGAATAATAAATTAATAATAAATGTGCTTAGCCGCCACCATTCTGCCGCTCTGTGTACACTCTGACGCTCCGCTTCTGCCTGAAATAATTGGTGTTTTAATAATGCTCACCCTTTCTGAAGTCTTATTAATCCAACCTTTGGTCTCTTATCCGAGTAGTGCGATGGCGCTGAAGACGGGACGCTAACGATTTTATGTTTTAAATTACAAGTAAAGGGGAAAACATTATCTCGTGGCATTTCCTTGGCGAGGACGTCCTTCGAATGCGGAGGAATTCAAACCTCGTGTTAGGGAAAGCAAGTGTGTGCAGATCGATGCTCTCAAGTTCCTTTCCAATCACTTACAGAGAAATCGCTTAAAAATACCCGAGAATTTTCATTATTCTGAAGTCTCTCATCTTGTTCAGTGAACGCTGAAAATTGTTATCTTTATTATTAAAAAATACTCATACTAGCATGAGTCTTAAAATGGAGAAGCAAATTCACAGTTATGCATATGTACATATATTTAAAGATAAATCAGTACAGATAGATTTCGGGAACTCGTCTGGTTCCCCTGTTTAATCTGATTGAAAAGGGGAACCGAACGCGTTCCCGAAAGCTATCTGTACTGATTTATCTTTAAATACATGCACATATACATAACTGTGGATTTTCTCCATTATTATTATTATTATTATTATTATTATTATTATTATTATTATTATTATTATTATTATTATTATTAAAAACAACAGTTTACGCATATTTACATAGAAGCCAAATTAGGCATTAACTTACGAAACAAGCTTTCACTTGGCTTTTTATAGTGTTCACGCACAAAACTGTGCGACCACAGTTGCGACCAAAAGTTCCAACGCGCCACCTATGTAAGTGCAACACCTCCCACACAGGATAAAAACTGCTTTTTGAATTCCAGATTTTTCTCAATATACCTAGAGCTGAGTTCGAAAGCAACTGAAAAGTGGATATCCATCTTATTATTATTATTATTATTATTATTATTATTATTATTATTATTATTATTATTATTATTATTATTATTATTATTATTATTATTATTATATTTCTTTTTTCCTCCGTTCTGAGGGCATAAGATGAGGATATTGATATGAATATTTAGTTATCTGAACTGATCCAGTAATTCTAAAATGTTTTATTATTCCCATTTAACAGTAGCAGTAAGAGAAAAAGCAAAATTTTTGCGTGGTTTTCATTGTGCTTTGATAAAAAGAAGCCATCAAAGTATCGATTTGAATTGTTTATTACACAGACAGGAACAATAACAAAAACAGTGCAATATAATGAAAGTATTACATTATTTTGAACTGAATTTTTTCAGTGTTTTATTTTTTAAATAAGGTCTTTTCCAGTTACCTTGATTTGTTATCGAATTGTGAATTTTGTTGATCTCTTCATTACCATATCATATCACAGCCCCGAATTTTTTTTTTTTTTTTTACTGATATGAGACACCAAGATTTCGAACAGCTAAATTACAGCTTTACAGCCAAACGTTTGCATAATAAATGAGCAAATATTTATAAATCATTTCCCGCTAATTATATGGGCTTCCAGTTTTCAGCGCACCGGCACAATTAATCTAAAAGACCTCACATGGGCAGGAAAATTATTCATTTACCGCAAAACATGAATAACATTATGGATATATGTGTGTATAGTTGTTGAATATTGATCAAGAGAAGATTATCATTTGAAATTTGTCTGTGAATAGCTGTAAGGTCATTAGGTAGGGCCTAAATATAGTTGGTACGTACGTGTGTGTAGAGGTATACTCATATACAACAAAGCCACATATCCAAGAAATTGGCAGTAGGATTACAGAACTTGATGTAAAAGCTGAAACGATTGATGTTTTTGAAGGACGTTTAGGAGTTAGTTTGAGGGTGTAGGGTAGAAGAATGGAAAATAACTGGTCAGAGGGAATATTTCGTCTTATGCAGGGGAGAGGAGGTGAAGGCCACTGTATAGAGTTATCAAGACAAGGGGGTGTGGTTTAGGACCCATGTTTCCCCCAGGGTTGACTCTCTACCTTTTGCACACAGCTCTATCTTCTGTGCTTCATATTATCTGACTCGCCTCTTCCATATCACAGTCGACTGTTATACTTGATCCCCAATACTTAAACAAATCAACTGGCCCCTCTCTTCAGCCATCCGCCATAACATTCATTGCTCCATCTTCCTGGCTTCTTTTTACCCCCTATTCTTTCTCTTGCCCACGTATACTTTCAACACTCTCCTCCTTTAAGTAGTAAAAATTTTTTAATAATATCTGAGGTTTCTTTTTATTGTCCCTGATCAGTTTTGTAGCGTTTGCAGACATCAGCTATTGCGCAATGCGTTCACCACTCATTTTCCTATTTCACAACTTTGCACCTGCATTTATTATCCTTTTCCTTAACTTTTATGCATACATACACACACACATACAGGCATACATTCCATGAATACATACATACATACATACATACATACATACATACATACATACATACATACACAAATACATTATATATTATATATATACAGTATATATATGAAGTTTTAATTTAACATGTTCACAATACTCCCTCCGCTTTTATGTTTCGGATCAATTTCCTCTTACTAGTGAGGCGAGTGCCCTAACCGCTAGTTCATAGGACATGTATATATATATATATATATATATATATATATATATATATATATATATATATTACATATATGTATACACACACATATATATATAAAATATATATATGTATGTATTATATATGTATACACACACACACATATATATATATGTATATATATATATATGTATAAGGTGTCCATAAGTCTCTTTACAATTTAAAAAATATATTACAAAAGCCACTGATGAGACATCTTAATCAGATTTGCTCCTATGTACTCAGCAGTTATCAAAGTGTTTAATCACATTGCATTTGTGTATTTCAAGTACCCTGTTGATGAAAGAGGTACTGTTAAATGAACTCCTAAAAATTGGCTTCTCCTCAAGAAAAGGCACACAGTGTGTCATGATTTATTGAAACAAAATCGGATATGCAGACTCAGCGAAACTACACAAGAAATTTATGGAGACAGGGACAGTTTTGGATAAAGGGAGGAGTGGACGACCAAGAACATCTGAGGAAAACATCAATCGTGTAAGACAAGCCTTTGATCGTTCTCTTACAAAGTCCATCCGTACCGTTGCCAGACACTTACAGCTACCACGTGCAACAGTGCACAAAGTCCTACACAAGATGGGATATCACTGATCTCAAGCAAAAGATAACTGATGCCATTGCCGCCATTGATGAGGCAAATGCTACAGCGAATATGGCAAGAAATCGAGCACCGTCTTGATGTGCTTCGTGCGACTTACGGTGCCCATATAGAGGTATATCAAATCAGGCAAAAAAAACTATAGATTCTGAGGCTTACCTTGTGGTGAGTGGCTTTTAGGGATACGCCTCTGTTAACTATCCCACGTAGTGTGCGGCATTCCTCATTGTTTGTTGGGTTGGTAAAATTTGCCAATTTTCTTCTTTATTGCAGAGTCATTTATTTGATTTGCATACAAGTTATTCATTAACAGTTGACGAAATCAACCAAGTTCGTTATGAATGTCTTTCCATGATATATATATA
Source organism: Macrobrachium rosenbergii (assembly GCF_040412425.1). Lineage (NCBI taxonomy): Eukaryota > Metazoa > Arthropoda > Malacostraca > Decapoda > Palaemonidae > Macrobrachium > Macrobrachium rosenbergii. The sequence continues at coordinate 28,496,394 of NC_089752.1, forward strand.
TATATATATATATATATATATATATATATATAATATATATATATATATATAATATTTATATATATGCATATATATATTATATATACATATATATATAATATATATATATATATATATATATATATATATATATATATATATATATATATATATATATATATATATATATATATATATATATATATATATATATTCCAAATATGAAAGGTCGAGTTATTTTTTGTACGGAAACCCGCTCCAGATTGAACTCAAGTGTAATGACTTGGAAATTGCTGATGCAGGCGACGGAATATATTTAGAATCAACAAATATTTCCCATGCTGTATAATTTTCATCTTTATTATTCTTCATTTTATTCTCCTTATTTTTATTCACAGGTTTCACTTCTCCGCCTTAAAGAATCTTTTTTAACTTGGCGGTAAAGACAACTTTATTTTCTTATACTGAATAATGTTATAATCCCTTTATTTTACCAGAGAATTGAGTAATGTAATTCCAATTGATTATATCTCGTTGAGATGGAAGCCTTTCAAAATCATTTTCTTTTGTGCATTTAGTTTTCTGTAAAAGAAAACTATTGTGCCGGCTTTGTCAGTCCGTCCGCACTTTTTTCTGTCCTCACTTTTTCTGTTCGCTCTCGGATTTTAAAAACTACTGAGGCCAGAGGGCTGCAAATTGGTATATTGATCATCCACCCTCCAATCATCAAACATACCAAATTACAGCCATCTGGCCTCGGTGGTTTTTATTTCATTTAAGGTTAAATTTAGCCATAGTCGTGCTTCTGCCAACGATATAAGATAGGCCACCACCGGGCTGTGGTTAAAGTTTCATGTGCTGCGGCTCATACAGCATTATACCGAGACCACCGAAAGATAGATCTATTTTCGGTGGCCTTGATTGTACGCTGCAGTGGCTGTACAGAAAACTCGATTGCGCAGAAGAAACTTCGGGGCATTTTTTGCTTGTTATTAACGCTGTTCCCTTTCGTTTTTTTAACGCTGATTTTTCGGACCTTTAACTGCATTTTTATAAACGTTTATTCCTTAACAGATAGTTTTTGTTCGTAACATCTTTTAAACGCTGATTCTTTTTTGTTCTATAACTTTATTTTAGGCTATAAAGCTGATTTTTTTAGTTTTGTGATGCTGTCTGTAACTAAAAACCAAATTTTTATATTTGCGCCAAATTTTAAGCCTGGAATAATATTAACGTGATATATTATTACTGAGGTAATATATATATACAGTATATATATATATATATATATATATATATATATATATATATATATATATATATATATATATATATAGTAATATATATATATATATATATATATATATATATATATATATATATATATATATATATATATATATATATATATATATATATATATATACATGCATACTTACATATAAGCAAAATACCACAGGAAATGACAGGCAAAACTTCAGTACTGAATTCTGCCTGTCATTTTCCTATGGTATACTGGAGTCACGTATAAATCTACTGTGATTTTTTTAAGCATATATTTATACACACACACACACACACACACACACACACACACATATATATATATATATATATATATATATATATATATATATATATATATATATATATATATATATTTTTCTTCTTTGTCCTCAGCTTTGCCGATTTCTATACTAGGTCGCTGTTTCCCATCCCATTGGCCTTCTTCATCTTCCTCTGTCCTGACTTCTTAAACCTTACTCCCGCGTGTCATTTGCTGTTTTATCCTTCCATCTGAACTGTGGCCTTCCTCTTCTTCTCCTTCCCTCCTCCACCTCCATGCTCATAACCCTTTTACACACATGATCTTCTCTCCGCATAATATGACCAAGCCACTGTGGTCTTCTTTCCTGGGCCTTCTTCGATAGTTTCCCTACCTTAAATGTTCCTCTTATGAATTTATTTCTCATCCTATCTATCCTTGTGACTCCACACATCCATCTCAACATCCTCATCTCTGCCACATCCATTTTCCGTTCTTGCACCTTATTCATCGGTCACGTCTGGTCTCCGTAAACCATCGCTGGTCTGACTACACTTTTGTTTTATATATAATGTATATATATATATATATATATATATATATATATATATATATATATATATATATATATATATATATATATATATATATATATATATATATATATATATATATATATATATATATATATGATGTCTACTTGTCTGTCCGTCCACACTTTTTCCGTCAGCCCTCAGATCTTAAAAACTACTGAGGCTAGAGGGTTGTAAATTGGTATGTTGATCATCCACCCTCCAGTCATAAAACATACCAAATTGCAGTCCTCTAGTCTCAGTAGTTTTTATTTCAAGGTTAAAGTTAGCCATGATTGTGCTTCTGGCACGGCTAAAGTGCCAACAACACAGTCCACAAGCGGGCCGTGGCTGAAAGTTTCTTGGGCCGAGTCTGAGAGTTTCATGGGCCGTGCCTGAGAGTTTCGTACAGCATTATACGCTGTACAGAAAACTCGATTGCGCCAAAGAAACTCTGGCGCATTTTTTACTTGTTATTTATTGGGAAAACTGAAGCTTAATGCCACGCCCCACTGATTCGAAATCTACCTGTTTACGTGAAAAACTAGCGCCGTACTTAGTACAAACCGCTGGGGGATGAACGTAAAAGCATAAAAAGATGTAGTTTTATATCATAAACATAAACAAACGATATAAACTTAAACAAAAACATAAGTAAAAGAGAGCAAATATTCCGGTCGGCGACTGGCGGGAACCAGACCGCGGTGGGGTTCTTCAGTTTTACTTTTTATTTTCATGCGCATAGTATAATCGGCATTCTGCTCTGTGTATTTCTGTTTTAACAGCTAGGCGTTCTGGTATGGGGTTAACCTTGTAAATATAGTATGATGCTTTGAGTACCTCAGATGCAATAATAATAATAATAATAATAATAATAATAATAATAATAATAATAATAATAATAATAATAATAATAATACTAAACAGCTCAGCAAATGTTTGAAGCCATAAACTTTTATACTTAAATGTAAGAATTTATTATATTATCATGTAACACATTTTTCTTATGAAATTCTCTCTCTCTCTCTCTCTCTCTCTCTCTCTGAGGAATGTCTCACCGGAACAAGATGCTTCACGCACTAATGTTTTGACGAATGAAAAGTCAGCTTCAAGTCAATCGCTCCCTTGGAATAACCACGGCTCATTTTGTTGCCATTAAAGAGAAACAGTTGATCCTTTCTGAATGAGTGATTCGTGCAGCTGTACTTGGAAATTATGATTATATTTTTCATTCAGGATGGGTTTACGTTCGTATGGAATTAATATAAAGGGTCAGATACAGCTGAATGTAGGGAAATATAAGGAAAAATATATAAAGATATATATTGTGAATATGAATGAGAGCGATTGCTCGATAAGTTTAGCAAGTAATGGTAAAGGATAAGGGTGAAGTTTTAGTGCAGAATTAGATTAACGAACACATTTCAACTCAAATTAAAAGCATACATATTATCTAGATTCTCTCTTCAACAGCCCGGAGATGTTTCTGTTCAAAATTATGTCTACTTGATTTCATTAACAATTTCATAAGTAAAGGACAGCAGGAAGTTACTGTTATTGTTGTGTTTATTGAGTCTTGACTTATTCGTTCCGTGTTCCGCCTTGTATCGTCTCCGCAAATTTTGTTAGTGTCAGTCTTCATCAACGGCAGTTATTGGGATCACATAGCATTTATTTGTTCCATCCAGTGTGGAATTAAACTGCTTTAAATGGATTAATCCTGGTGTATGCAGCTGAACTCCGGCAAAACGAAAGCAGCGTTAAATCTAGTTTCCATGTTTCGTTTTGCGTAGGTGATAGTGTACGTAGTCATTCCGAATAATAATAATAATAATAATAATAATAATAATAATAATAATAATAATAATAAACAAGGCCTACTCTCTAGGAAAGCGTTCCATCTGATGCTATTGCTATGTTACGCAAATGAATCACAGTAGAGCAGTACCATCTAACTGATACAGTTTACAATTTTACAGAGTTTATTTGTTACAAATAATATTTGCGTAATTGCAACAGTAATTCAAATGTTAAAGTCGAACCCGACTCCTGGCAGTGTATGCTTGTTTGTCGGGTGGCAAATCACATGGGAGGAAAGTTACAGCAGCAACTACGAGTAATTATTTCTATTGTAGACAACTTAGTGTATACCATAGTATAAGAAGATAAGAAAAATGGGTCCCAAATATAGGTTTGCGGGGCAGTGGTACCATCCACATTCTAAGGTGTTACATTGTCACACTGCTCATTAGTGAAGGTTTTTCATTCTCTTAAACTGGAAACTGCACAGAAATCGTTTTACATGTAGCATGTGTTGTGATGCTTGTAAATTCAATGGATGCAAGTTACTACTTTTCAGTTCCAGAGACAAATTGCTCAACTTTTTCATTATTGTTTGATATATATATATATATATATATATATATATATATATATATATATATATATATATATATATATATATATATATATATACACATGTACATATATATATTGTTAAGTGAGTCATTCGGATGATGAGTTTAATTATTACTTTTGTTTATCTATATTGCCGTGCTTAACCTAAGACCCACGTAATCCTATTAATTAAGGCTGAAAGGTACCTAAGAAAAAGACAGATAATTTAAAATAACACGATTAGGTTGCCAGTTGAGACTAGATTACTGAATATAGTGGTTTATTCTGAACACATGAACTAAATCAACAACATTACTCAAACAACTAGTTCAACAAGCAAAATATTAACTGATTTCTTATGGGAGCTAACAACAGCTCTGACTGCGTCCCACTTCAGACACAAAATATGTCAACATAAAGGAGTGAATAACACAATGGCTCAGGGCCTCTTGTGAGGCGTCTATAAGGCAATTGCAAGCGCATAAATTGAGGATCTTGGTATCAAGGATGCTAATTCTTCTCCAAAGAAGAGGGTGGTCAGATCCAAGGCGTGCACAGTTCTGGAAGAGATGTATAAACATAACATTCCAGGATAAAAAAAACTCTCACTTGCCATTAATTGACTGCAAGGGATGAACCTTAGATCAAGAATATTACTTTAACATCATGGAGGATAATTTAAGCAATTCTACTAGGCAACAATAATTGACTTCATAAATGGGATATGGTTCTGCTAGGATTTGCATAGTCAGTGACGGTTTAAGAGAGGGAAACTTGAAACATGAAAATGAGAGTTTAAGTTGAAGGGAAAGAGAACTGGGAGTAATTGTCACCTTCAGACTTACCACTGGAATAGGTAATGCAGTGATCAATTACATCAAAAGTCCTTGGTCCATTGGGATGGCAATTCTTTGCCCAAATTCGAGACTGAGACAAAGGCTTTTCTCTGCGTCTGATCTTTGAAGCTTGGGGGAGCTTGGGTTGCCACTGGTCTCAACTCCTCCCACAAGCCAACTTGGTGTGGGTGCAGGTATTGTATGTAGAATGACAAAAAACTCGCCAGTACAAAGGTCATAGAAAAGTGAGCCTAGGGTACAATCTAGCTAAGGGTGGTCCTAGCAAAACCTACCCTGTCTGATATGCCTCTAAACTAATATTCCTACCCCTTTTGATGGTTGAGATTTGGTCATAACAACTCCTGCTTGCTTGCTTCCCTACATGGTATGCTCTCTTACTTTAACAAAGAGAGAGCTTTTTTATATTTCGATTAAATCAAGTAAGAGAGGTGAACGGCTATTGAAAATATTTGTAATAATTTATAAATAGTCTGTTCTTGCTGTTTTAGTTTTATATTTTTTTTATTATGGACATCGTGCGGAGGGTTCTTTTGCAGTTAATGGTCAATAAATGATGCTCTGTAGTTATATTGATTGATTAATAATAATAACAATAATAATAGTAATAATAGATTCAAATGAAATGAGCCAAAAATTCCATTTACTTCTTAAAGAAGCCTACGTTAGATATGAAGGCCTCGTATGTAAATAAAGAAATACCTCGCTGGAGAGGGAACAGCACACAGGGAATAGTGATGAAATTAGCAATTGAGTATAGATAAACATATCGAATGCACAGCGATACAAAATTAGATAAATTACATTTCTAATTTTTCACATGGGGATACAGTGACAGCGTTTGTATCCTTTCGCATGAACCTCATTTTATATCAATAGAGAAGCTTAAAGTTAATTATTTTGTCCAATTAACTCGGCATTATTAATGTCATAAAATCAGGTGCCTCGTTTACGGGAAGTGCAAAAATAAAACCCACGATGAAAAACCACAAGGTAAAGCAGTGATTTTATGGCGAAATATAAAAAGAACGCGTTCTTGGCTTTTATTCTGTGACGTTGATTATAAACAATTACAACATAATTAGATCTTATAACAGTTTTTCATTCGTGGAAGGAGCGTTGAATATAGGATGTTATGAAATGCAAGATTTCTTTTAAAAAGAGAAATTTATAATAACACACAAGTATATACATACATTACATATAAATTATATATATATATATAAATTTATATATATATAATCTGATTCTAATGTAACCACTTCATATTTATCCTCAAAGCTTTCGTTTGCTTTTATTTTAAGTGTTTCAGAGAGACTTGGTGGAAAAGTCTAGTAATTAATACTAGGTCTGAGATTTGTGAAAAAAGCAGATTTTTTTTTTTTACCTTATCTGGCTGTTTGACGATCTCTCTCTCTCTCTCTCTCTCTCTCTCTCTCTCTCTCTCTCTCTCTCTCTGTTACTTTTCATACTGCTTTCCTTCTACAATTTGAACCTTCTGTTTATCACATGCACTATTTGTTAAGAGGGAGGGGAAAGGGAGGGAGAGGGGGACAGGGGAGGGGATATGTAGGGGATATGTACCTACTCATCCTGCATGTGCAGAAGTACAGCAAAATGAAAATAAGGACACAAGAATATTTTGCTCAACATGTCTAGTATGGATAGACAAAGTTATTAAATCAAGACTTAATGTACAGATTGTGGAGGATGAAGATGAAGAAGAGGAAGAAGAGGAAAATAGAAAAGAAGAAAATAAGACTGAAGAGATAGAAAAGAATATTGAAAACAAAGAACAGGATAAGAGTATGGATGCAGAGAAACTCATAGATTCTACATATGAGGCAATACAGCAACATACATATGAAGAAATAAATTATGACATGATAAATCACAATAAAATCCCAAAGAGGTTGTACCTGGATCTTCATACTGATGGGAAAGAGCAAGAAAAAAAAAAGAGAAGAAAGACACAGTATGCACCCTTTTGAAAAGAGGGAATTGCAGGTTTGGTGAAAGATGTTATTACAAGCATCCCAAGATATGCCACAATTACGAGATCTATGGCAAATGTGCATATCTAGATGGCTATGAGGAGGATGCAGCGATCTACATCCAAAAATATGTAAAAACTGGAGAGAAGGAAATGGATGTAGGTTTAATAAAAAAATGTAGGTACATGCATCCTGTAGCCATGAAGAATAAAAATCAAAATCAAATACATATCAAAAATCAAGGTAAAAATTAAGCAAATAAAGAAAGGAACAAAGATCATGTGATGAAGGAAAAAAGCAAGCCAACAACACATTACGAAATGTCAGCACCACATATGAGGCATCAGCACCTAGAAATAGTGCAAGGAACAAGCAATGAATCTATGATGCTAGGGGATGGTGCAGATATGGAGATAAATGCAGGTATATGCACAAAATGAAAAATATGAAGATGGAAGATCAAATATAATGGAAAAGTTGGATTTTTTAATGTACGAATTTCTGGAAATGAAGAAATGAACAACATATCAGAACAGGAAAGAGACATGGGAAAATCCGTATTATTATCCATATTAGATAATGGAGATAATACGCAAACCATCATGTGATGAATGCGCGGGGTTTAGTTTTGAGTAACTCAAAAAGAAAGATAGAGTTCTTGGAAGAACTAACCCAAAATGAAAAAATAGAAATAATGGATATAAGTGAAACCTGGTATTCCCAAGAGACTGGTAATGATGACCAGATAAAGGGTTTCCAAACTTATAGATCAGATAGAAAAAAATAGAAATCAAGGGGGAACCGCGATATATGGGAGAGATGACAATCAAGGAAAAATCTGTGAGAAATATAGTAATACAGAATGCGAATTAATAGCGGTAGAATTTGAATCTGAGTAATTAGTGAAAACTGTAATATACAGACCCCCTAATACTAAAGAGTTTGACATAATAATTGACAAATTGGATGATATATGTAGAAATCACAAGGACTGGACTATACTCCTATCCGGAGACTTTAACTTTCCTTTCGTAGAATGGAAAGAACGAATAGGAGACTGTGGTTGTATTTATACATATAAAAAAGAGAGGAATAGTAGCGCAGAAGATCAGAGGCAATTTGAAAAGCTATTAGATATGCTACTAGAACATAACATTCAGCAAATAAATCACCTGCCAACAAGAAAGGATAATATTTTAGACCTGGTATTTGTGAACGAGGTGAACTATGTTAAAGAAATAATAGTGTATAATACGAGTATTTCAGGCCATAATGTCATAGAACTAACAGTCCATTCCAAAGCACATGAAAACAGAGATAAGCAAGAGACGAAAAAATGGGAAGGATATGGAAAATACAATTTCTATAGTAAGAATATAAATTGGTCAAAAATAAATGAAGAATTAAACAAAGAATGGGAAAACATATTTGTAAGTGATAATATACAGGTAAATACCGATATATTATATAAAATATTAGAGGAAATAGTGGAAAAATATATACCGAAGAAAAAAAAGTAAACATCAGTCACGAATACCAAGAGACAGAAGGATCTTGTTCCAGAAAATCAGAAAGTGGAAAAAAGTTCTTGCAAAAGAAAAGAATGCATGGAAAGTGATGGAACTAAAAAGTAAGATAGAAAATGCAGAACAAAAGATTATACAATCAAAAGAAAATGAAAAATGGGACCTAGAAGAAAAGACCCTACAAAATATCAAGCAAACCCCTAAAATTTTTTATTCATATGCAAAAAAGATGAATAAAATAAGAGTAGAAATAGGCCCTCTAAGAAATGAAGGGCGATTAACGAATGAAAAAAAGGAAATATGTAACATATTAGCAGAAAGATATAAGAGTGAATTTACACCCAGAATTGATAATGAAGATAATGATACAGAAATAAGAGATGAAAATATTGAATATTTGTCGGACATAGATATTACAGAAGCTGATATTGTGCAGGCTATTAATGAAATTAAAAATGGATCAGCAGCAGGACCAGACAGCGTACCTGCCATATTGTTAAAGAAAGTGGTTCATTCAATCGCAAAGCCGCTAGCAATATTATTGAGACAAAGTATAGATACAGGCAAGATTTATGATGAGCATAAATTAGCATTATATTACTCCTACTTTCAAAAGTGGTTCAAGACTAGAGGCAAGTAATTATAGGCCTGTGAGTCTGACATCTCATATTATGAAAGTTTATGAAAGGGTAATGAAAAAAAATATAATGAAACATTTAATGAAAAATAGATTGTTCAATATAGGACAACATGGTTTCGTCCCCAGAAAAAGTACACAAACCCAACTGTTAGTCCACCATGAAAGCATATATAAAAATATGATAAATGAAAAAGATACAGATGTGGTTTACCTAGACTTTGCAAAAGCTTTTGACAAGGTAGACCATAATATATTAGCAAAAAAAATTAGAAAACATAACATTGTGGACAAAGTAGGAAGATGGACAAAAGAATTTTTGCAAAACAGAAAACAGATAGTGATTGCAAACGATGAGAAATCGGATGAAGCTACAGTAATATCTGGTGTGCCACAAGGTACGGTGTTAGCTGCATTGCTGTTTGTGATTATGATTGCAGACATAGACAGTAATGTTAAGGACTCAGTAGTAAGAAGTTTCGCACATGACACAAGAATAAGTAGAGAAATTGCTTGTGATGAAGATAGGAACTCGCTACAAAGAGACCTAAACAAAATATATAAATGGGCAGAGATAAATAGGATGGTATTTAACTCTGATAAATTTGAATCAGTAAACTATGGTGATAAAGAAGGAATGCTATATGCATATAAAAGAACCTAATAATGAGACAGTCACAAACAGGGAAGCAGTTAAAGACCTTGGTGTGATGATGAACAGGAATATGTTATGCAATGATCATATAGCAATACCATTGGCAAAATGCAAAGCGAAAATGGGAATGTTGTTCCGGCACTTCAAAACAAGAAAAGCCGAACACATGATTATGCTTTATAAAATGTACGTACGTAGTCCACTTGAATATTGCAATATAATATGGTACCCACACTACCAAAAGGATATTGCACAAATAGAGAGTGTACAAAGGTCATTTACAGCTAGAATAGAAGAAGTTAAGGACCTTGACTACTGGGAAAGACTACAATTCTTAAATTTATATAGTCTTGAAAGGAGAAGAGAACGCTACATGATAATCCAGGCATGGAAACAGATAGAAGGAATTACTGAAAACATCATGGAGCTTAAAATATCAGAAAGAGCAAGCAGAGGTAGATTAATAGTGCCCCAAACTATACCATTAAAACTAAGGAAAGCACACAGGACATTAATCCACCACGCACCAGCATCGATAATGCAGCGTCTATTCAATGCGCTACCAGCTCATCTGAGGAACATAACAGGAGTGAGCGTAGATGTGTTTAAGAATAAGCTCGACAAATATCTAAGATGCATCCCAGACCATCCAAGATTGAAAGATGCAAAATATACCGGAAGATGCATTAGCAATTCTCTGGTAGACATCAGAGGTGCCTCACACTGAGGGACCTGGGGCAACCCGAATGAACTGTAAGGTCTGTAAGGTAAGGTAAGGTCCCCTCCCTTCCTCCCCACACTGGAGTTGTGAAGACATCTTTCAAGAGTAATATTTTAATAACTGTTCAGAAATTTTCAACATTAAGTGATCTGACAGTGTATAATATAAAAGATTTTTGGCTGAGCTCCGTCATTTTCGTTTCGAAATGGACCCAGCGGTAATTCTAGAACAGCATTGGTTCAAAGCCCATCAGCAGCTGCTAAAGCACCCACACCAAGATATGGTCAGTTGTTTGTATATGACCAGAAGATAAACAGGGCTGGTGCTGCCTGTAGAATTTTGCTGACTATAATTAGTAGGGTTAATTTAGCTGTGGGTATGGGTATGGGTATGGTACGGATATAGGAATGCTATGATATGGATATAGGTATGGGTATGGAATGGATATGAGTATAGGTGTTGGTATCATACAGATATGTATATGGGTATGGTACAGATATGGGTATGGATATGGGTATGGGTATGGAATGGATATGGGTTTGAGTATAGGTATGGTTATGGGTATGGTACAGATATGGGTATGGGTATTGTACGGATATGGCAATGGGTATGGTACAGATATATGGGTATGGGTGTGGAATGGATACGTGTATGGGTATCGGTATAGGTATGGTATGGATATGGGTATGGGTATGGTACAGAAATGGGTATGGGTATTGTACAGACATAGGTATGGGTATGATACAGATACAGGTATGGGTATGGCTATGGTATGGATATGAGAACTAGCAAATGCAAGGATAGCGAGCATCTGCTAATATAATTATGTATAAATATATAAATACACATAAATTATATATACTGTACAGTATATGTATATATATGTACATAATACTGTATAAGTCTATATATCTTTTTTCATTTGCACAGTTTATGATGCATATTGTATATATATATATATATATATATATATATATATATATATGTATATATATATATATATATATATATATATATGTATATATGTATATATATATATATATATATATATATATATATATATATATATATGTGTGTGTGTGTGTGTGTGTGTGTATATATTGTATATTATATATATATATATATATATATATATATATATATATATATATATATATATATATATCTTGAAAAATAGTTTATGTGTAAAACCAAGAAAGAGAGGGAATAAATATAGGTCGCCAAACAGCCAGACAGGGAAAAGAATCTGTTTTTTTCGCAATTCTCAGAGCCAACATTAATTATTAGACGTCCACCTCTCTTCCTAACACTTAAAAAAAAAAAAAACAAAAAATTTCAAGATATATATATATATATACAGTATATATATATATATATATATATATATATATATATATATATATATATATATATGTATGTATATATATATATATATATATATATATATATATGTACACATACAGGGAGAGAGAGGGGAGATGTTTGTTCGTATCATATTCATATATTTATATATGTATATATATATATATATATATATATATATATATATATATATATATATATATATATATATATATATATATATATATATATATAGAGAGAGAGAGAGAGAGAGAGAGAGAGAGAGAGAGAGAGAGAGAGAGAGAGAGAGAGAGAGAGAGAGAAGTCTCTATGTGTCGATGTGGGTGTATGTGTATAGGTAATATATATACATAAATATTACAGAGAGAGTGAGAGGGCTTTTTTAAAACCATTGTTATCCTCCTCTGTTTTTTCTTACGTTATCAAACAGGTCATAATTGCATCTTTGAATTAAGTGAACTTAGCTTTTCGATGGTCAGTAAACGGAGTTGTTTTTACAACTTCATTAAATACTTTTCCCTGACTTTACAATGTAAAACGTTAACAAAACAACTCTAACATTTACGTATGAAACTAAACGCAAGTAATGAATCTCCTTTGTGCAAATAACATCATGTTCCTTGGGCAAACATAAGTGAGTCTTCCTGTCCTACATCCTCATAGATTCACTCCAATTCCCTTTCCGCCTGATTGAAGCCGGTTCCCACCTTCTCGTGCCAGAGCGTAAGAATTGAAAGCTTCTTCCTTAGTCTGTCGTATGTTTTTTCCAAGTGCTCCTTCGTCATCTGGAGGTTGTTGAAGTCCCGTTGCAACATTTCATTGTTCGCCTGCAGATTCCGCAGCTCACCCTCCAAAAGAGCCCTCTTCTCGTCCATGCTGCTGGCCTGTCTCGCCATCTCCTCCAGGCGGCGGTCTTTCCCTTTCAGTAAAGTATCTTGCTGATTGAGTTTCATTTCCTTCTCTTGTAGCTGACACTGGAGGGAGCCATTTGTTCTCGACAGCATCCCAACTTGTTCGTGCAGTTCTCGAACTTTGAGCTGGAGGTCTTCCTTCTCAGCCTTGCAGTGGCAGAGAGCGCTTTCCAGTTGTCGGATTCGTTTAGTCATCCCCATCTTTTCTTCTCTTATCTGAAGCAGTTCCGTCTCCATCTGACCTGCTGCTTCCTCTTGTTGATGAAGCTGACAATTGAGGTTGGCCAACTGAGCTGTCAAGCTCATTACTTTTTTGTTCAGAGTATCACTGAGCTCTTGAACAACGGCACCATTCTTTGCCAGTTGCTTATTTTCTGCTTTTATCTTGGTGATCTCGTCCTCCAGCATACTTCTTGAATTTTCCTGTGTCGCAATGTCCTTCCGCATAAGTTGCTTTTCTTTCTCCAGCAAACGGATCTTGTCCTCTAAGGCTTGCTGTTCCATTCGCTGCTTGTTAAACCGTGCTGTGTTCGACTGACTCCTCCTTTCGTGTTTTCAGTTCCTTTCTGTTGATTAAGGCGATATTCATCATTGTGAAATTCTTCCTTTCTTTTCTCCCGAGACAAACTTCTCCCTGCAATGCTTGGATTTTTCCTTTGTAATCATCATCATCATCGATTTTCTGTTTCTTAGTGTTGTCCACCATGTTTCATGTTACAGCGATAACCAATCCAACGACAGCAAGCCGAAGCAAATTCTGGATTCCAAAGACGGTTTCCAGAGCTGGGTCCAATTGGACGAAATTCGCTGAGGCTACAATGAAGAACAGCGCACCACACATTACTGCCAGGCCAAAGAAAGTCAAATGTTGTCGATCCATTTCGGAGTGGGTACCGACAGAAACCACTCTTCAGCTTATATTCACCTCCCTCTCATATTTTTCTCTCTGTGTTTTTCAAAATTTCATAAACTTCCTCTTGAAAAATTCAAAATTTGTTCCAACTTATGCATCACCGGCTATAAAAGTAACAAGTAACCGAAGGGACTCATCGTTATCATCTCTTCATCATTAACATAATTCTTCATCCCGACCATCTTCATCACTTGCATATCATCTGAATGACTCTTACGGGCCGCTCTATGAGCAAGAACCCGTGCTGGCATACAGCCAGCTTATTTCAAAACATCGTATAAGCACCATTACACCTTTCTCATGCCCGTTATTGTACTAAATCTCTCTCTCTCTCTCTTGTGACAGTAAAAATTTTGTCTTATACTGTGTATGTGTATATATATATATATATATATATATATATATAATAGATAGAGGGATATATATATATATATATATATATATATATATATATATATATATATATATATATATATATATATATAATCAGAAAGCTACAAACGTCCTTTAATATCAATTCGCTCTACCTCGAAATAATATATTTTCATATATGTTACCGAAGGGGAATTTTTATTTGATAATAAGTCCACCGTCCCGTGGGGTCGAACCAGCGACCACGGGACGGTGGACTTATTATCAACTAAAAATTCCCCTTCGGTAACATATATGAAAATATATTATTTCCGAGGTAGAGCGAATTGGATATTAAAGGACGTTTGTAGCTTTCTGATTGTATATGAATCACCGTGATGTGATAAATAGTCATATATATATATATATATATATATATATATATATATATATATATACTTATGATAGATAGATACATAGCCATATATAAATATATATTTTATAGATAGATGATAGATGATAGACATACAGATATATAGATAGATGGATAGACAAATAGATAGATATATTAGATAGATATATTATATTAGATAGATGCATAGATATTTTAGATAAGTACATAGAGTTATATATATATATATATATATATATATATATATATATATGTATATATATGTATACTGTATATATAATATATACATACATATATATATATATATATATATATATATATATATATATATATATATATATTTGGCCTTCACTGTATCATGTGAAATGCGACGCACACAAAGCTAGAGAAAATACAACGGATCAGAAGCTGAAATGATGCCATCTGACAGACGATATTTTTCTTTACCTATCTACCGACATAATGAAACAGAACAGCCTATCTAGGAGATAGGACAACAGATAGCAATAAACCACCAGACCAGTTTCAACAATGAATGCAACAACAACGGTACAGTAGACTGCGGACACACACACACTCACACACTCACACACGCACTCGGACGCGATCACAGAAAACTATCTTGCTTCTAATTGTGGTGTGAATAATATATATTGCAATAACTTCGGCCGCCCGCCTCTGCAGATGGGCGGTTGGGAAATTTGTGCTTCACTTCCCATGAAAGTATGTTTCTGGAACGCGTTCTTGCGCGAGCTTAATTTGGCGTTGTACCTCATTTCAGGTGTTTTTCTTCTTTTTCTTCTTCATCTTTTTTTCTTCTGTTATTATTATTATTATTATTATTATTATTATTATTATTATTATTATTATTATTATTATTAATATCCAAAATGCATGATATTCAGAATGAGAAAAATCAGAAGACATTTTACTCATAGAAAAATGCTCAGATAAAAACATAGGTAGATAAACCGATGAATATATAACAGCTGAAAAGTATACAGTTCCGATACAATACGCCTTTACCCTTTCACATTTTTAAGCCTCGGCTTCAGAATAACATCCAGTAAAAACTCTTGACATAGTTTTGCGGTGAAGGCAATGAAATGCAAGACCTCCGGTCCTAGACAGTGAGTGGGACGTGGTGTTTCTGGAGTGCGCAGTGCTTGGGAATAACTTGATCAAGATGTTCACTAATGAAAACAGTAAGTCGTCTGCTTACGCATAACTTGTACGAGGAAAAAATGTTAATGGCTTGGTGCGGGAGAATTAAATGGCTGAATAGAAGTGAAGTAACCCAACAAGGGCAGAAACGTATTTTTTTCATATATATATATAGGTAATATCTTTCTCTGCATAATATTGACCAGAGATTTTTTAGGGTTATTCTTCATCATTATTCACGTAGAAATCAGTATTCTTATATGTGTTAGGCAGCATTAATTAAGATGCTTTTTACATGGCGTGAAGAAGGTAGATTGTTAGTGAAGATGCGAAAATACTTTCAAATAATCAGATCATTTCTTAGGTACCAATTTACCTTTGTGCCGTGAAACAGATAGTAGCATCATGGCACGAGACCGTCTTATCAGAAAATTTTCAGGAAATCGAATATTCCAAATAAATGGGAAAGAAAGGACCGGTTTCTGCGAAAGGTTTATTTTTACTACTTGTCTTTTAAACACCTATTCGCTCATGCATCAAAATATTTCTTGTATTAGTCTTACGAACAAGTGCCGCGACCAAGAAAGACCGATACATCAAGATTAAGAAAACAAATCAAACGTCATCTTGCAAACATTCTCTCTCTCTCTCTCTCTCTCTCTCTCTCTCTCTCTCTCTCTCTCTCTCTCTCTCTCTCTCTCTCTTTTCCTTTTCGCCCCGGGCCAATCAGAACTAGAATAGAAGCCAAGAGTTGTCACTTGTAATCCAAACTTGAGGAAAAGTAAACCCGAAGAATTAATGTTTGGACTTGTCAGTTTTCCTCTCTCACTTTGAAACTCTGGCCGTCGTTAGG
The DNA here is from genome assembly GCF_040412425.1 of Macrobrachium rosenbergii. Taxonomy (NCBI): domain Eukaryota; kingdom Metazoa; phylum Arthropoda; class Malacostraca; order Decapoda; family Palaemonidae; genus Macrobrachium; species Macrobrachium rosenbergii. The sequence goes on from NC_089752.1 coordinate 28,513,241, forward strand.
AACTTGTGCAGATTTGCTTTGTTCCGTCCAAGGTGTGTTGTTTCATAGTGAAATTGACATCTTCCCACTGTTTAGGATACATACATACATAAACACACACATATATATATGAATATATATATATATGTCTATATATATATGTCTATATATATATATATATATATATATATATATATATATATATATATATATATATATATATATATATCCCAAATATTTCTTCTACGGAGACCCGTTCCAGTTTGAACTGAAAGTGTAATGACTTGGAATTTGCTGATGAAGGCGACGGAAATATATTTAGAATCAACAAATATTTCGCAGGCTGTATAATTTTCTTCTATGTTATTCTTCATTTTATTCCCAGTATTTTTATTCACGGGCTTCGCTTCTTGGTCTGAGAGCATCTGTTTTAGCTTAGCATTGAAAAAAAAAAGTAATTTTTTTTACGGTGAATGATGTTATTCACTTATTTTAATAGAGAAACGAATAATGTAATTGCAGATGATTATATATCTCACTGAGATGGAAGGCCTTGAAAATAATTTGCTTTTTTGCTTTTTTGTTTTAGTAACCCTGTTTAGTTTCAGTTTTTAACGCTGATTTTTGTCCTTTACCTGATTTTTAAACATCTTTTTTATTCCTTCGCATACCGTATAGGTGTTGTTCGTAAAATTTTTTGAAACGCTGTTCTTGTGGTTCAGTAACTTTTTTTTTTTTGTTGTAACGCTGGTTTTTTTTCGTTCCGTAGTTCTGTCAGTTCGTAAGAACCAGAGTTTCTTTATGAAATTTGCCCCAAAACTTCTGCCTGAAGTATTTTTGGGGATACACACACACACACACACACACACACACACACACATATATATATATATATATATATATATATATATATATATATATATATATATATATATATATATACATATATACAAACATTAAGCTACAAATGTCGTTTAATATCCAGTTCGTGCAACTTCAGGAATATCACCGAAGGGAAATTATAAGTGGTAAATGATTTGGTGCGTAAGTGACCCGAACACTCAACAGTACCCATCGAATTCCAGTCGCGTTCTAGACCACTGGGCTATCAAGAGAGGTATAAGTTAATGCCGATTCAATCATACATAACCATGACAGCCGATTGATACCTTTGGAACATGTAACTATTGATGAATTCATGAATTAGATATTAAACGACATTTGTAGCTTAATGTTTGTTTATAAAATGCCAGGGTGATATGATAAAAATTCTTGAATAGCTACATGTTCCAAACGTAGGCTACCAATCGGCTGTCATGGCGGGGATATGTATGATAGCGTCGGCATTAACTTACACTTCTCTTGACAGACCAGTGGCTAAGGGAGGTGCTGTAGTGGTTATGGATACCAGAGATTACGTTAACTAAATAGAGCAACTGCTTGGGGATGAAAACACGTACCAGAAATAACCCTAAAACATTTTTTGAGGTGCATACAGAGTAATTTCAACTGAAAGGCGAGGGAAGCACCGATAGGAATTAAGAAAAAGGAAGACAGGAGAAGTTTAGAATGGAAGTTAATTTTCGGAAGAGAGCCCAGGAATACCTTCTATGTACGGGAGCCCCAAAATACATAAGGAAGGTTGCCCACTAAGGGCGAGTGTGGCCTCCGTTAAAAGTTAAGTATACCTTAGTTTAAACAGGCCACTGAGCTGGTTAACAGCTCTCTTAGGGCTACCCCGAAGGATTAAACTTATTTTACGTGGCTAAGAACCAACTGGTTACGAATTGGCAACGGGACCTACAGTTTATTGTGGAATCCGAACCACATTATACCAAGAAGTGAATTTCTATCACCAGAAATAAATTCCTCTAATTCTTCACTGGCCGGCCGGAGGCTCGAACTCGGGCCTAGCAGAGTGCTAGCCAAGAACTCTATCGACTCATCCAATGAGGAACTACCTCCGTTAAAGCCCCACAAAGAAAATAGGAGAGGTTTCTGGCCAACAACATTGCAAAATGGTTGGGAAAGGCATCTAAAGTGCTATTGGTTCGCAACTTAGATTTAATTAACGAGCTTAATGATACTTGTGCAGAAAACTGTAAATGCGTTAGTTATGATGTAGTGTCATTGTTCATGGACGAACCGGTTTAGAAAACTGTTGATATTATCGGAAAAAAACTTGTCAGAGGGTAGACTACGTATAATTGTGATAGAGATAAAATTACATTCTTAAAGCTACTGGAGGCAGCCGTAAGCATGGGCGCGATTAAGTCGGGGAATAAATACTTTATTCAGAAGAATGGGGTGGCCATGGGTTCTAGCTTATCGCCCATTTTGGCAAATATATTTATGGAATAGCTGGAGACGGAAGAGGTGGGGAAAAATGAAGATACCTGGGCTCGAGATAAATAAGTTAGTTTTGTAGAAGTTTTGTAGACGACATCGTAGTAACATATCGGGTAATTCTAAGCTCCGCGCCTGTTTTTACCTTGGAAACTGGTTTTTTCTACACTTTTAGGGCTTCTGATACTGGCGGTGCATTTGTTTGTTGTCGGCCAAATGGAATGTCCCTTCACCGTGTTTAGTACTGGCCCCGGGGGGCGGTACCCATGCGTTAACACGTTATTGCACTTGCCGGACGGGATATGAACCGTTCCAAACAGACGTATATACCAGTGCTCTGTCTTGTGAAGATCGCGTATGGAAACCCCTTGTTGGATGGTCTTCAGGGGTTAATTACAGGTTAATTACATTCGTACGGCAAAAAATTGAAGGTAAATCCATATTTAGCAGCCAAAAAACTGTAGAAAAAGTCAAGTTAGAAGGAAATCGCCGCCGCGGAGCTACTACTTAGATCTACCATATATCGTAGGGAGAAAGAGAAATTTCTTAGTTGTTGGCTGAACTCAGTCAGATTTAACGAACAGAGTAAATGTACTTCAGAAGAGGAGAAAGAAGAGACAGCCCCCTTCCTGGATGTTAAACTTACGAGGGCAGGTAGCAAAACAGAGTATAGTACACACAGAAAAGACACATGTAAATGCTTATATACATATGTATTCGAGCCACACGAAGGATATCGAGATAGGGATGATGACAAAGTTGATTATTAGGGCCTACAGGGCTTGCAGCCCACCTTATGTTGACCAAGAGCTTGAATA
>NC_089752.1:28521383-28546383 GCF_040412425.1 Macrobrachium rosenbergii
TAGAGTAATTAACACATTTTAACTCAAATTAAAAGCATGCGTATTATCTAGATTCTCTCTTCAACAACCCGGAGATGTTTCTGTTCATATGTCTACTTGATTTCATAAACAATTTAATATGTAATGGACAGGAGGAAGTTTTGCTATTGTTGTGTTTATTGAGTCTTGACTTATTCGTTTCGTGTTCCACATTGTAGCTTCTCCGCAAATTTTGTCAGTGTTAGTCTTCACCAATGGCAGTTATTGGGATCATCTAGCATTTATTTGTTCCATCCAGTGTGGAATTAAACTGCTTTAAATAGTTTAATCTTTGTGTATGAAGTTGAACTCCGGCAAAACAAAAGCAGCGTTAAATTTAGTTTCCATGTTTCGTTTTGCATAGGTGATAGTGTACGTAGTCATTCATTCTGTACGTAGTCATTCCACTCAGCAATTCCCAACCAGGGTTCCGTGGAACCCTCGCGTTTCGCCGATCATTATCAGGGGTTCCGCAAGAAATCGTGAAGTGAATATGTATTACAAATGACGGCGATCTGAATTTACATTACTCGAATAGCACTGGTCTGAATGTTATCTCGGTCAACCAGTCAAAAGCGTTGTTGAGCCTATTCGGTGATGCATAGCTATATAAATATATAAATATATATATATATATATATATATATATATATATATATATATATATATATATATAATATGTATATATAAATATATATATAGATATATATATATATTTATATACATATTTATATATATATAAAATAAATATATATATAAATATATATATATATATATATATATATATATATATATATAAATATATATATATATAAATATATATATATATATATATATATATATATATATATATATATATATATATATATATATATATATATATATATATATATATATAATATGTATATATAAATATATATATAGATATATATATATATTTATATACATATTTATATATATATATAAAATAAATATATATATTAATATATATATATATATATATATATATATATATATATATATATATATATATATATATATATATATATATATATATATATATAACTGACCAGGCTGTTGCTGCCCGGGAAAACTCTGAATGAAAGTCTATGGGTAGGGAAGGGGAGTGGAGGGGAAGAGTGAAGGGGAGGGAAAGGGAAGGGAAGGGGAAGGGAGTGAAGGAGGAATGGAAAGGGGGAGGGGGGAGGGAGGGAAAAGAAGGGAAGAGGGAGTGGGGAGGAGGTGTGAGGGGAATAGAGGGGAGAGAAGGGGAGGGGAAGTTACATTCCTCTATCAGAAGAGAATAAAAAGCATCTCCACTGAACAAAGACAATAAATGAAAAATATTGTATTTCTACAATTCGCTCTTAGGTCTGTGTTTGTGTGAGAGAGAGAGAGGGGGGAAGGTCTGTCTCTCGTGCAACAACAAATGGAGCCCGTGTTGCCACATTTCCGCATCACTGACTTCCACGCTCGCCTAAATTTTAAATTCATTCAACCATCGGTAAAATGTAACATATATAAAACGATATATGCTTTCCTTCACAGTCTAAAGATCATTTCCCATAAACATCCGTATCAAGTTAATCACAATAACTTTTTACATTTATAAAACAATTTTAAATAGATTTAAGTCACCTTAATTAGATGGAAACCTAAAGCGGTTATTCTGTTGTCATCTGCATTTGATGTGTCAATCAAGACATTGTTCGATCGACTTCTGCTGCTTCACGATTCAGTGTACACAACCATTCTTTGATGGTTCTTTATTCAGTCATTATTATATAATCATATACATAAATGTGCAAGTGACCGAGAATATACTGTAAGTCAATGAATCATGTAATATAAGAAAATAAAATATCTGACCACAATAAACCCCTAAAAAGAGTGTGGACATTTTCTCCACACTTGATGTGGCAGACCGTACCTACCAGCATTAGGTATGCAGTGAAGTGTTGTTGCCAAAACACAAAAACCTCATTTAAACCGAATTTATAACGATTTATGCCATTGTGACGCTACGAAGTAGTCCCTATAACCATTTCCGAAGGTAACAGTGAAGAAGAAGCAATTGAATTAATGAGATAATTCGCATTTGAACTAAAAAAGAAAAAGGATATACTGTCATCATACATCTTGCACGTCGTGTTGAGCTAGCAGCTACTATGCATGCTCGAATGAGGAAGACAACTAGAAAAAAAAGTTTGGACCTGCCAGTTTGGGTTCATTGCTCTATAGCTATGAAATATGTTGTGTAACAAAGACAAAAATATTTAATTTAGCAATACAACCAAGCAGTGAAGTATATGTTTAACACTTATATTAATAATTATCATAAATTATGATAAAAATTCACTTAAATTCTGATAAAAAATTAATGTTATAGGGGATTTATTGTTGTAGGTTAATCATACTTCTGGCAGTGCCAGAAGAAAAGGTGAAGTGTCAGGTGAAAATGAGAATAAACCCAGAAAACTGAAGGAAACGGTGGCGTATAAACGAAGATTTCATTTGTCGTATCCGTGCTTGCATGTCTGTCACGGGATAGGGGTTTGATTTTGAGTTAAAAATCTTTCTGGGGTGACATAGAGGCCTTGTGCAAAATTTTTTCTGGGTCTGTCAAATGGTTCGGATTCCTATAGAAGCCAGACAAAGATACAAACATTCACTTATATATATATATATATATATATATATATATATATATATATATATATATATATATATATATATATATATATATATATATATATATATATATGTATATATGTATATATATATATATATATATATATATATATATATATATAAAATAATAATGTAGATGAAGGTTCCTGGGATATGAAAAATTGTTTCAGGGGTTCCTTGAAGGTATGATGGTCAGGGAATCACTGCCCTGCTCTCTAGAAACGCTCTCCATCTGATGCTATTGCTATATATATATATATATATATATATATATATATATATATATATATATATATATATATATATATATATATATATATATAATAATGTAGATGAAGGTTCCTGGGATATGAAAAATTGTTTCAGGGTTCCTTGAAGGTATGATGGTCAGGGAATCACTGCCCTGCTCTCTAGAAAAGCTCTCCATCTGATGCTAGTGCTATATATATATATATATATATATATATATATATATATATATATATATATATATATATATATAATAATAATAATAATGTAGATGAAGGTTCCCTGGGATATGAAAAATTGTTTCAGGGGTTCCTTGAAGGTATGATGGTCGGGAATCACTGCCCAGCTCTCTAGAAAAGCTCTCCATCTGATGCTATTGCTATGTTACGCAAATGAATCACATTAGAACAGAGCCATCTAATAGATACAGATTACGCTTTGACAGAGCGTATTTACAAATAATATTTACGTAATTGCAGTACTAATTCTAATACTATCATCGAACCAGACTCCAGGCTGCATATACGTGCCCGTCGGGCGGGCGGCAAATGACACAGGCGGAAAGTTACAGCAGCAACTACGAGTAATTATTTATTTTACAGACAACTTTGTCAGTTGTACTGTAGATGCCATAGTACATTGAAGGAAAATTGGTCCCAAATATAGGTTTGCGGGGCAGTAATACCATCCACATCCTAAGGTCTTACATTGTCACACTGCTCATTAACGGAGGTTTTCATTCTCTTAACTGAAAACTGTAGAGAAATCGTTCTGTTTGTAACGTGTGTTCTGATGCTTGTAAATTCAAGAGATGCAAGTTGCTATTTTTCAGTTCCAGGGACAAATTGCTCAAGTTGTTCATTGTTGCTTAATTATATATACATATGTATATATATATATATATATATATATATATATATATATATATATATATATATATATATTTATATATATATATATATATATATATATATATATATATATATATATATATATATATATATCACACATTACCACAGGTGAAAAATAAGAAACAGGGTGTAGGTCCTGACCGGTTTCGACTTTATTTCCAAGCCATTGACGAAGGACTGATACAGAGTGTGAGAAGTCACAAATATATATACTACAAGAACAGTACTGACGAACATACACAACCGTTAGAGGCTCCATATCCCCACTCAGGCCGGTGTCGAGGTAGGAGTGGCCTTTAAAACTCATTTGGCTAAAAATCACAATAGACTCTCAGGGGACATTGCTGATAAACAGACCATACCCCACCTCAGATCCACACCTGACAGGTGTCATGGAGGCGGAGTTTGGAAACTCATGAACATTACTACCCTCGTACTGTGTTTACAAATATGATAATCCTATTTTCATATATCTCTACTGCCTACCGTAAAGTTTAAACAATTTACAAATTTCTTTTGATATTAAAGGATCAAGTTTATACATCCCTTGACTGATATTCATATTATGGTTGTAACTTTCTTTTATGAAGCTAGATTCAATGATGTTCCTTTCAGTGCATTATTAGAATATACAATCCTTTTTGCCCCTTCCCAGTTGATAGCATGATTGTTCTCACTAACATGTACAAATATACCACTGTTCCCTTGTGCATATCTCACACATTTCTTATGTTGTTCAATTCTTTTTCCAGTGCTTTCCCGGTTTGGCCAAGTGATAATAATCATATAAATATATATATATATATATATATATATATATATATATATATATATATATATATATATATATATATATATATATATATAATCTGTTGGCCATGTTTCTGTCCAATTATTAGTCTATTCTTGCTGTTATTATAATAATGATAATAGATTCAAATGAAATGAGTAAAAAATTCCAGTTACTTGTTAAAACAAGACAACGCTGAACAGGAAGGCCTTGTATGTAAATAAAGAAAAACCAAGCAGGAGAAGGGACAGCACATATAGAGAATAATGATGAAATTGGAAAATGAGTACCGATGAGCATGTCGAGTGCACAGAGAGTCATTACTGGATAAATCATATGTTCTAATTTTTCACATAAGGATACAGTTCGAGCGTAAGCACTTTTTCTCATCAACCTCATTTTAACTACGTAAACATAGAAGAATTTCCCGGAGCTTAAGTCAGTTGTTTGTCCAATTAACTCGGAATTATCATGTGATAAAATCTGAAGTGCCTGGTTTACGGGCAGTGCAAAAATAAAACCCAAAAAGGAAAAACCACAAGGTAAAGCAGTGCATTTATGTCGAGATATTAAAGTAACATGTTCTTGGTTTTTTCAGTCTGTGACGTTGATTGGAAACAGTTACAACATAATTCGATTTTATGACAGTTTTTCATTGGTGGAAGGAGTGTTGAATATGGGATGGTATACAATGAGAAATTTCTTTAAAAGAGAAAATGCTTACACACACCAATTGTATATATATATATATATATATATATATATATATATATATATATATATATATATATATATATCTAATGTTAAGCTTGGTTCTGAGAAATGTTAAAAAAGCAGATTCTTTCCCCTTATGTAGCTGTTTGGCGATGTATCTCTCTCTCTCTCTCTCTCTCTCTCTCTCTCTCTCTCTCTCTCTCTCTCTCTCTCTCTCTCTCTTCATACTACTTTCGTCCTACGATTTCAACCTTCTGTTTATCTCATCCACAATTTGTTAAGATATATATATATATATATATATATATATATATATATATATATATATATATATATATATATATATATATATATATATACTGTATATGTATATGTGCATATACTGTACATATATATATATATATATATATATATATATATATATATATATATATATATATATATCTATATATATATATATATATATATATATATATATATATATATATATATATATATATATATATATATATATATATATATATATATATATATATATATATATATATATATAGATATGCGTGATAAGTTGTGCTTGTGGAAAGAACGGATATATATATATATATATATATATATATATATATATATATATATATATATATATATATATTTTTGTATATATATATATATACAGTATATATATTTCATGATGTTGCCTTGTAATATGTATATCATCCCATAGTTTTGATATATTTACTCTTCTATTTATCATGTATTATGTGTAATGATAATGATTGTTGAAATATCATATGTAGTGTAGTATCAGAGCTCAAAACAGTTAGTGGTTTAGATAACCTAACAATGTAATTTAGAATTGATAATTTCTTTCCTGATAATAGTGCCGTAGCAGGAGAGAGATTCGAGTTTTAGACCAGATGTGCCATCTGTCATCGCAAAAGATAAAGCGCTGACAGGTCGGGAATAACAACTGCTGATCCGTTCTGGAAACCAGCTCGGGTTTTTCATTTTGTTTTTAAAACATGCCAGTCATGTCATAATTAGCCAGTTTTGATCGTGTTAAGAATTCTCTAAAAGCTTTTTCTCATAAGTGAAGAAGACGAATGGTTTTGCAATTTTAAGAGTAAGAGCACATGCCCTGATTGATTGCGTCATGTATTGTAAGATTGCAGTTCAAAATGTATTTATTCCTTCTAGAACATTCTCTTGTGTCTCGTACCCAAAATGCCTTAATGATGTCACTTGAGTGTTTCATGTGCTACTGGAATCCTCAGATTTGTTTATTCTGATTTTTGAGACCGATCAGTTTGGTTACTCTCTCTCTCTCTCTCTCTCTCTCTCTCTCTCTCTCTCTCTCTCTCTCTCTCTCTTCAAAAGAGAGAAATTGTTATCATAAAGTGTTAGTGTGGTCACTGGTATTAGTCTTAGCTTTTGAGATCTGAATTTAGTAAAATTGTTTAATAGTAAAGGCGCCAGACAAAAAAGTGTGCTTTGTGAATTTAAACAGCTGCGTGATTTTACAAAGGTTTTCACAAGATTGTGTAAGGTAAAGTGAATTTTACTTATTATTGCCATGGTATAATAAGGTATATTGAGAGAATTTTTGCCAAAGTGAAATTATTATTGACAAATCTTTTTTGTATTTTTGTGTGCTTGTGTTTGCAATCTCTTTATTTTTCACATTTGTTATGTTGGTGATTTAAAATTTATTTACTTAGTATTTTAAATATTTCTTGATAATTTAACATTGCTAACTTGATTTAATTTTCATTTAGTAAGATTTTCTTTTCAAATCTTCAGTAATTCTTGATAGTTTAAATTTTGCTTGATTAATTTAATATCTTGGTAAATTAAGGTTTTTATGATTTAGTTTTGTTTAATAAATTAACTCAAGAATTAATTAAATTTTTGTGTTGTTTTCCAGTAATAGTAAATTTTTTAGATTGTGAGTTCTAATTATAAATTTTGAATTTAAAAATAAATTTTTTTATTTAAAATCTTTTAAAACAGTGTTTCATTTATTGACCACCAATGAATAGGATTAATTGTGTGCATAAGGCAAAGTGATAAACATGTTTTGTTCCTTTAGTTTTGCTGAAGTGAATTAAGACCAGGGGAGTTAAAGTTGTTTGATGGAGTGATGCCCTTTTACTCTAGTATATTTCTTGTTTAATTGTTGATACCTCACACTAGTCTTGATAAACTTATTTTGATTTTTCATGTGATTAATGAGCTTTTTTAAGGGATCACTGTTACCTTTAGAGTACTCAGTTGTAATTCTTATTGTTATGAGAGTTCAGATATCTGGCTGAAGTGAGGTAAATTTTTGAATTTTGTGATTAGTTGGTACTTGGAACGCTTCGTGGCAATAGAATTTGGAGCCCAGAGACCCGGGAACCAAACAAAATATTACTCTGGTTTATGGTTTATACTGGTGGTGTTAGGGATATATTTTGATAGGAGAGTGACCACATAATTATTTTTACATTGTATTGTGAATTATTTAGTTGAGTAACTTAGGGAAAATGGCTCTGTTCAATGTTCAGAAGTTTTTAGCAGCTCCATCCATCCAAGAGTTATCTGAATCCAACCTTACTAAGGCACAGTGGACTGGTTTAGCAGTGGCATGTGGTGGTAATGTGTCTAGTGGTAAAATTAAGGCACAAATCAGGTGTATTGCAATCCAAGCATTGATGAACTCTGGTAAAATAGATGAGGAGTTAGGAGGGGCACAAGAATTGTTGAATGCAGCTGAGGTAGAATTTAAGATAAGCAAGAGCAAAAGAAAGAGAAAAGTGATGCAGAAGCAGTGCTTAGACGTTTAGAAGCAGAAGAAAATTTAGTAGCTGAAGATGCAGGCTGAAAGAGAGAAAATGCAGGCAGAAAGAGAAAAAGAAGACAGAGAGAAAAGAGAAAGAAAAGAAAGAGAAGAAGAAAAAGCAGCAGAAGAAGGAAGAGAAAGAGCAAGATAAGAAAGAGAAATAGCAAGAGAAGAAAGGGAGAAAAGAGAAAGAGTAGCAGAAGAAGAAAGAGAAAAAGCAAGATATGAAAGGGAGATGGAGTTAATAAAAGCTCAATCCACGTTACCTGTAACACCGTCTAACCCTACCCAAGGTAATTCAGACCCTGTATTTGATGTAGTAAGAGTGCAAAAGTTAATTCCAAAGTTTACAGAAGAAGCTTCAGATGAGTTTTTTTGTCACTTTGAAAAAGTGGCTTCAGGTATGGGATGGCCAGAGGATAAATGGTCAGTCTTGTTACAGTGTTCTCATTGGTAAAGGAAGAAGTGCCTATTTAGCCTTATCAGCTGATCAGTGTAAAGAGTACAAGGTACTCAGACATAATGTTCTACAAGTTTACCAGATGACCCCTGAATATTACAATGAAAGGTTCAGATCTTTGAGAAAGGATGACAAGATAACTTTCATGGATTATGCCTAAAAAGTAAGATGTTTCAAACGATGGTTGGAGGCTGCTAAAGTTACATCTATGGGCAAACTCAAGGAGTTAGTAGTCCTAGAGCAATATCTTAGAGGAATTCCTGAACACATACGAGCCTATTTAAGAGAGAGAGAGGTTAAGAAACTTGACAAAGCTGCTACACTGAGTGAAAACTACGACATAATTTCTAGCAAAAGGAACTATAATGTCAAGTACCAGAACCAACAACGCACAAGTTTCAGGTCTCATCCAAATTTCAGGAACATTACAACTGGGAATCCTTCTAGTGGCTATGCCATTACAAAGCCAGGAAATACCCCTCAGCAATTGAATGTTAAATCCTTATCATCCAGTTTCTCAAGACAGATACAGAAGACTAATGTAGTCTGCGTCAAGTGTGGGAGAGTAGGACACTACAGTCGAGATTGTTATCTTACACAACAGCAGACCAAACCAGTTGGGGTAACCAGGTGTAGCAAACTACGAAGAGCAGCGTGGGGAAGACTGAGACAGTTGGGAAGACTGAGACAGTTGGGAAGACTGAGACTAAACAAGCAGAGTGTTTAGCAACCAGTGGAAATGTAACCTCAAGCAGCGAGTGGCTGAGCAGCTTGGAGGCTTTTAAGCCATATATCTATGAAGGTATGCTGACAACTCCCTCCTTGAGTGTGCAGGTACCAGTCAAGGTATTACATGATACGAGGAGTAACCATAGCGTGGTAGTTTATGGTGCTCACCCACAGTTGGAGAAGAATCTGACCAGAGATTCAGTCATTTTGAAGGGTATAGGAGGAGAAAAAGTAACTCCTATATGCCCCTTGCACCTGTCGTGTGAATTGGTAACAGGGAATGTTGATTTTGCTGTAAAGGACTCACTAGCTGTTGAAGGTGTACATGTTTTACTGGGTAATGAAGTTGGTGGTGTACCATTTGTTCCTTGTTCTATAGTGACAGACAAACCGTTGAGGATTAGTCCTACGGTAGATTGAAAGAAGAAAAACCCCCACCTGTTTCCAAGTTGTGTAACTACCAGGAGTATGAAAAGAACTACATCTGCAAGTGAAGAAACTGAGGATTTACCTGTACCAGAAGAATCAAGTGAAGGATCTTTGAGCTTAGAAGAGCTGTTCCAGGAAAGAGAAGTTTTCCCTAGTGTTAGTAATGAAGAGATTTTGTAAGAAGAAGAGGATCCTGTTGTTCTTGAAGAGACTCAGAGTAGTCAAAGTGTTCCTGAAGATAGTAGTGAAACTACAGTACCAGAGTTAGCAGATATTGAGAGTTCACCCCCTGAAGTTGGTCAAGTGACTAGAGAGAAGCTAATGGAACTGCAGAAGAAGGATACAACGTTGACTGATATGTTCTTCAGAGTTGTTGATCAAGAAGAAATGCAACAAACTCCTACCTGTTATTATCTAAAGGAAGGATTGCTAATGAGGAAGCATTGACCTGCAGATATACCGGGAAATGCTGAATGGGGGGGGGGGGGAATATCATCAAATTTTCATTCCATATCCATTGAGGAAGCAAGTGGTAGCAGTAGCACACAAGTCTGGACATATGGGAATCCGGAAGACTGTTGAGAAGATTATGAAGTATTTTTTCTGACCTGGACTTCACAAAGATGTTAGCAGGTTTTGCAGAGAATGTCACACATGCCAGATAGCTGGAAAACCGAGTGAAACCATTCAGAAGCCCCCCTACAACCCATAGAAGTTAGAGGAGAACCCTTTAGCAAGGTGATTATAGATATGGTTGGGCCGCTTCCGAAAACAAAGAAAGGAAACGAATATTTGTTAACATTAATGTGCCCAGTGACAAGGTATCCTGAGGTGATTCCTGAAAGAAGTATAAGTGCAAAGGTAATTGCTGAGAAGTTGGTGGATTTTTTCTCCAAGTTTGGAATACCAGAAACTGTGCAAAGTAATAGAGGAATGAACTTTACTTCAAAATTGTTCCAGGATGTGATGAACTTGTTAGGAGTGAAACAACAGATATCAGCTGCTTAGCATCCAGAGACTCAAGGAGCCTTGAAAAGGTTCCACCAGATATTGAAAAGTATGTTAACTAAGTATTATAATGAATCAGGAAGAGAATAGGATGCTGGTTTACCCTTGATGTTGTTTGAGGTTAGGAATGCTTATCAGGAGAGTATGTGATGTTCAGTAAATGAAATGATTTTTGGTCGAGACGTGAGAGGTCCATTGAAGATCCTTTCAGAGAATTGGGAAGAAAATCAAGAGGAAATCCAAGGAGAATGTGTAAAGAATTTGAGGAAAAGGTTAAGAGAAATTAGAGAATTCGTTTAAGAAAAACTGAAAATAAGTCAAGAGAAAATGAAAAGGAAATTTGATGCTAAGACTAAGCTAAGAAATTTTAGTGTAGGACAGCAAGTTCTAGTGTTCTTACCAGTGAAAAGGTGAAAAGATTTTCTCTTACCAATAAATTTCAAGGTCCTTATAGGATAATAGAGAAGTTAAGTGATCAAACTTATGTGAGTGAAACACCAGGAAGAAGGAAGCGACAGAGGAAGATACATGTGAATCTTTTGAAACCTTACTTCTCTGAGACTAAAACTGAAACAGTGTCAATAACAAAGACAACTTCATCTACAAAGGAAGATGATGGCTACGAATTGGGAGCTGAAAGCAAGATGAACAATTCTTCCATCTTGGAAAATTTGGAAGATAAACTAAATCATCAGAGTGTTGAGCAAAGTAGTGAATTAAGTGAGGTGATTTGAAGTTTCCCTGAAATTTTTGCAGATGTAGAGTCACTCAAAGATGTTTTGCAACATGTTCCAGAAGTTTTTGTTCACCTAACAGTAATTTGTTCTTTTGATATTTACAAGGAAATGTAATTTTTTTATTCGACTTTGGTTATTAATCATACGGTTGACAATATAAAATAGAATGGTGAGTGAAAAATTCATATTATGAAAGGTGACGAAACATTTTGAAAAATTTCACTTCAGATGATTGGGCAAAAGAGTCAAAGAAGAAACTATATTTCGAATCCAGATAAAAGCTTATTGACAATTAAAATAATATTGAATAATCATCAATGAAATTATATATAAATAAAGAAAGATAGAATTCAACCATTATTATTGTCAAAAACAAAAAACAAAAATCTCATAACGCCGTATGTTATCGTGTGACTCCACATTCGGGCAGGAAAGTTAAACTAAACTGTCTTGTCACTTGCACAGATAAGATGGGCAACAGACTCAGCCGCACCACAATCATTAGCTTTGATAGGACTAATGTTTCTATCGTAGATATTGCTCGGCAGCTTAGCGTAAATAAAACAACCATGTATAGAGGGATACAACAATAGAGAGAACGAGGAAATATGATAAATTCATTGTAAAAAGTGGAGGACGCCCCCATTTTTGCACTACTGTTAAGGATCATCATCGGATGATCACTGAAGGAGCTCCGCCTAACTCCCCTGACTGTCCGGTGTTGCTATAAAGAGAGAACATTACGCTTTCCCTTCAAGTTGTTGCTCAAACCATCCGTAACAGGCTACGTGAGACCAAGATATTATTTCATCATACTCCTGCCAAGAAACACTTCATATCAGCGAAACACAAAGAATAGAGGATAGGTTTGCTCTATAATATAATCCAGTGGCTGATGATTTCTGTAAGAGTCATCTTTTGCGATGAGGAGACATTCTCCACTGATGAGCATGGTAGTCTTCTTCACTGCTGGCATTTAGCATTAACTAAATTAATGTTGAACTTCCCACTAATTTTAATTCTTTAGGAACTTAGATAATAAGAAATACAAAAATAGGCGTTATATATTCAGTTAACTTCATAAGAGGCATCAAAATGATAGGCCTAAGTAGCAATGAAAGAAATGAGAAATTACACATGATAACGGCATTATATATACATATATATATATATATATATATATATATATATATATATATATATATATATATATATATATATATATATATATATATATATATATATATATGCATGTGTGTGTGTGTGTGTGTGCAAAATGATTATATTCTATGTACAGTGAACCCCCCTTATTCGCGGGGGATGTGTCCCACACACACCCCCCCCGCAAATAGGTCAAATCCGCGAATGCTTAAAACCCCTCTAAAAACACTTAGAACTGCCCATTTTGATGGCTTAAACCAAGAAAAACCCTGTAAAAATGCTTATACCTGAGTATTTTAATAGTTTTATCACAAAAAGTGCATTTATTCATGAAAATTATATGAAAATACAGTAATTAGTGAATATTTCTCAGTGAAAAATACCGCGAATGGGCGAATTTTCCGCGAATGATGGCTAGATATGTTCCACAGAGAAACCCGCGAATGCCTGAGTCTGCGAAACATGAGAACGCGAATACGGGGGGTTTACTGTATTACAAAAATAGACGTGAAATCTGTTAGTCTAGTTCAGTATATTTCATATTAAGTTTCACTAGTTCACAATATACATAGGATTAATCATTCAAAAATTTGATTAATAATAATGTGCAAGCAAATCTTTACAAAAGTCGTATTTGTTGATGTTAATAAGACTAATAGTTCAACTTATAACAGTCGTAGGCCTATGTCTACAAAGTTCACACATATGAAGGAGATAAAACAACGATAGTGATGGCAGTTGGAGATGAAAATATTAAAACATAAGAACAGCGATGACCTGTGAAGTATTATAGTAGCATCCTTTAATTAAGTAAAGTATGACAACAGTGAGCAGTATCAGAAAAAGCCCTGTTTAAGGGAAACTGCAGGTAATTTCTCGGACCCACCACTAGTGTTCAGTTGTTTCATGCTCTTACAACTGAGTTGCCAAATAGCGCCAGATGTCGCTGCTATAAGCTGTTGTCCGAAAAGTTTTCAAGTATGTTGCAAAACATTTTTGAGGGAATGTACCTAGGCGTACTGATCTGACAAAGCATGAGATAAAGATCAGAGAAGATTGAAAACCTTTTAAACAGAGAACATATCGCTTATCACCTTGTCACAGAGATGTTTTGAAGAAAGATGTTGGATATTTGTTGCATCATGGATTAGCAGAGCCCAGTTCAAGTCATTACAGCTCTCCATGTGTGTTAGTGAAGAAACCAGATGGCTCATTTAGGATGTGTACTGATTATAGGAAACTGAATTCCATCAGTGTAGCTGAAAATTATCCCCTGCCTCTTATTGATCAATTTTTTGATGATATTGGGCAAGCCAAATTTGTTTCCAAGATAGATTTGTTGAAAGGTTATTATCAAGTTCCCTTAGGTGAGGATGCTAAGTTGCTTTCAGCTTTCATTACTCCTTTTGGACTGTAACAACACACTGTTTTGCCATTTGGTCTGATGAATGCACCTGCAATATTCCGGGTGATGGTTCAACTGCTAGGATCCATGGAAGGAGTTGGTGCATACCTTGATGACATTGTGATTTATTGTAATACATGGGAAGAACATCTGAAGATTTGAAGGAAAGTGTTCAAGAAACTACGGGGAGCAGGACTAATAATCAACTTACAAAAAGTGAGTTTGGAAAGGCAACTGTTCAGTATTTGGGATTTGAAGTTGGAAAAAGGCCTTCTTGCTCCTGTTGAGGCTAATGTAGAAGGTATCTGCAAGGCTACCCCTCCTACTATGAGGAAACAGCTACAAAGATTTTTGGGCATGGCTGGATTTTATCGCCGATTCTGTCCAAATTTCTCAGCTGTAGCAGCTCCCTTAACTGACTTGACCAGTCTGAAGATGAAGTTTGTTTGGACTCCAGAATGTCAAGAATCATTTGAGAAGGTTAAAGATATATTAACTTCAAGACCAGTGCTTCAAACTACAGACTTCAATAAGAAATTTGTAATACAAGTTGATGCATCTGACTGTGGAATTGGAGCGGTTCTACTTCAAGAAGTTGACAACAGCATTTTCCACCCAGTGAGTTTCAGGTCTTCAAAGTTGAAAAAGCAGCAGAAAACTTACTCAACAGTTGAAAAAGAAACGTTAGCATTAATCACAGCATTGAAAAAGTTTGAAGTGTATGTGAGCCGACCTATGAATGAAGAAATTTTAGTGTTGTCTGACCACAACCCTATCTCATTCATAAATAAGAGGAAAAATAACAATCAGAGACTGACCAGGTGGTCTTTATGCCTGCAACCATATATGATATAAAAGTGAAACACATTTCAGGAAAAGATAATGCCATAGCAGATTATTTATTCCATTGTGAATCATTGGATTCAAACCCGGGATAAGTAATCTTCTGGGGGGAGGAATTTCATGATGTTGCCTTGTAATATGTATATCATCCCATAGTTTTGATATATTTACTCTTCTATTTATCATGTATTATGTGTAATGATAATGATTGTTGAAATATCATATGTAGTGTAGTATCAGATCTCAAAAGACTTAGTGATTTAGATAACCTAACAGTATAGTTTAGAATTAATAATTTCTTTCCTGATAATAGCGTAGTAGCGAGAGAGAGATTCGAGTTTTAGACCAGATGTGCCATCTGTTATCACAAAAGATAAAGCGCTGACATGTCGGGAATAACAATTGCTGATCCGTTCTGGAAACCAACTCGAGTTTTTCATTTTGTTTTTGAAACATGCCAGTCATAATGGTTTTGCAATTTTAAGAGGAAGAGCACATGTTCTGATCGATATTGTCATGTATTGTAAGATTGGAGTTCAAAACGTATTGCTTCCTTCTAGAACTTTCTCTTGTGTCTTCTACCCAAAATGCCTTAATGATGTCACTTGAGTGTTTCATGTGCTACTGGAATCCTCAGATGTGTTCATTCTGATTTTTGAGACCGATCGGTTTGGTTCCCTCTTTCTCTCTCTCTTTCTTCAAAAGAGAGAAATTGTTATCGTAAAGTGGTAGTGTGGTCACTGGTATTAGTCTTAGGGTTTGAGATCTGACTTTAGTAAAATTGTTTAATAGTAACGGCACCAGACAAAAAAGTGTGTTTTGTGGATTTAAAGCAGCTGTATGATTTTACAAAGGTTTTCATAAGATTGTGTAAGGTAAAGTTAATTTTGCTTATTGTTACCATGGCATAATAAGGTATATTGAGAGAATTTTTGCTAAGTGAAATTATTATTGATAAATCTTTTTTGTATTTTTGTGTGTTCTTGTGTTTGCAATCTCTTTATTTTTCACATTTGTTATATTGGTGATTTAACATTTATTTACTTAGTATTTTAAATATTTCTTAATAATTTAACATTGCTTACTTGATTTAATTTTCATTTATTAAGATTTTCTTTTGAAATCTTGAGTAATTCTTGGTAGTTTAAATTTTGCTTGATTAATTTAATTTCTTGCTAAATTAAAGTTTTTATTGTTTAGTTTTGTTTAATAAATTAACTCAAGAATTAATTAAATTTTGTGTTAATTTCAATCAATAGTAAATTTTTAGATTGTGAGTTTTGATTCTAAATTTTGAATTTAAAAATAATTTTCTGTATTTAAAATTTTTTAAAACAGTTTTTCATTTATGGTCCACCATTGAATGGGATAAACATGTTTTGTTCCTTTAGTTTTGCTGAAGTGAGTTAAGACCAAGAAAGTTAAAGTTGTTTGATGGAGTGATGCCCTTTTACTCTAGTATATTTCTTGTTTAATTGTTGATACCTCACACTAGTCTTGATAAACTTAGTTTGATTTTTCATGTGATTAATGATCATTTTTAAGGGATCACTGTTACCTTTAGAGTACTCAGTCGTAATTCTTATTGTTATGAGAGTTCAGATATCTGGCTGAAGTGAGGTAAATTTTTGAATTTTGTGATTAGCTGTGTAATAACCAGGTACTTGGAAAGCTTCAGACAATATATATATATATATATATATATATATATATATATCTATATATATATATATATATATATATATATATATATATATATATATATGATGATGATAATGGTTTTAAAAAAGCTCTCTATCTCTCTGTATAATATATACTGTATATATATATATATAATATATATATATATATATATATATATATATATATATATATATATATATATATATATATATATATATATATATATATATGATAAATTGTGCAATTGGAAAAAGGTTTTAAAAAAGCTCTCTGTCTCTCTGTATAATATATACTGTATATATAAATATATATACATATATATATATATATACATATATGCATACATATATATAGATATATATATATATATATATATATATATATATATATATATATATGTGTGTGTGTATATATATATATTTATATATACATATATCCTTTTTCTAAATGCACAATTTATCATATATATATAGAAAGGAAGAGATATTTGTTCGTATTTTATTCATATATATATATATATATATATATATATATATATATATATATATATATATATATATATATATATACAGTATATATATATATACAGAGAGAGAGAGAGCTTTTAAAACCATATATATAACTATATCTATATATATAATTATATATATATCCTTTTTTCCAAATGCACAATTTATCACATATATATGTATACAGAAAGAGAGATATTTGTTTGTAACTTATTCATATATATATATATATATATATATATATATATATATATACATATATATATATATATATATATATATATATATATATATATATATATATATATATATATATATGTACATGCAGTGTATATTATGTATATATATATTATACAGAGAGAGAGAGAGAGAGAGAGAGAGAGAGAATGTGTGTCTGGTTTGTCGATTTGGGTGCATGTGTATAGGTAATATATGTACATAATTATTGTATAAAGAGAGAGAGAGAGCTTTTTAAAACCATTATCATCATCAACTTTTTTTTAAGGTTATGAGACAGTGAACTTAGCTTTTTGATGGTCAGTGAATGAAAGGAGTTGTTTTACAATTTTATTTAATACCTTTACTTGAAAATAATATACAAAACCTTAACAAAACAACGTTAATATTTATACCTGAAATAAAACATAAACAATAAATGGAGTCCTTTGTGTAAATAACATCATGTTCCTTGGGCAAACATGAGTGAGTCTTCCTGTCATACATCATCACAGATTCACTCCAATTCCTTTTCCGCCCGATTGAAGCCGGTTCCCACCTCCTCGTGCCAGCGCGTAAGAACTGAAAGCTTCTTCCGTATTCTGTCGTATATTTTTTCCAAGTGCTCCTTCGTCATCTGGAGGTTGTTGAAGTCCCGTTGCAACATTTCATTGTTCGCCTGCAGATTCCGCAGCTCACCCTCCAAAAGATTCCTCTTCTCCTCCATGCTGCTGGCCTGTCTCGCCATCTCCTCCAGCCGGCGGTCTTTCCCTTTCAGTAAAGTATCTTGCTGATTGAGTTTCATTTCCTTCTCTTGTAGCTGACACTGGAGGGAGCCATTTGTTCTCGACAGCATCCCAACTTGTTCGTGTAGTTCTCGAACTTTGAGCTGGAGGTCTTCCTTCTCAGCCTTGCAGTGGCAGAGAGCGCTTTCCAGTTGTCGGATTCGTTTAGTCATCCCCATCTTTTCTTCTCTTATCTGAAGCAGTTCCGTCTCCATCTGACCTGCTGCTTCCTCTTGTTGATGAAGCTGACAATTGAGGTTGGCCAACTGAGCTGTCAAGCTCATTACTTTTTTGTTCAGAGTATCACTGAGCTCTTGAACAACGGCACTATTCTTTGCCAGTTGCTTATTTTCTGCTTTTATCTTGGTGATCTCGTCCTCCAGCATACTTCTTGCATTTTCCTGTGTCGCCATTTCCTTCTGCATCAGTTGCTTTTCTTTCTCCAGCAAACGGATCTTGTCCTCTAAGGCTTGCTGTTCCATTCCGTGCTTGTTAAACCGTGCTGTGTTCGACTGAATCTCCTCCTTTCGTGTTTTCAGTTCCTTTCTGTTTCCTTGAAGAGCATTTTCTAGATCACGAAGTCTGTTGGTTAAGGCGATATTCATCATTGTGAAATTCTTCCTTTCTTCTTTCTCGGGACAAACTTCTCCCTGCAGTGCTTGGATTTTTCCTTTGTAATCATCATCATCATCGATTTTCTGTTTCTTAGTGTTGTCCACCATGTTTCCTGTTACAGCGATAACCAATCCAATGACAGCAAGCCGAAACAAATTCTGGATTCCAAAGACGGTTTCCAGACCTGGGTCCAATTGGACGAAATTCGCTGAGGCTACAATGAAGAACAGCGCACCACACATTACTGCCAGGCCAAAGAAAGTCAAATGTTGTCGATCCATTTCGGAGTGGGTACCGACAGAAACCACTCTTCAGCTTATATTCACCTCCCTCTCATATTTTTCTCTCTGTGTTTTTCATAATTTCATAAACTTCGTCTTGAAAAATTAAATGCATCACCAATCATAAAAGTGACAGATAACCGAAATGGCTCATCATTACCATCTTATCATTAATTAACTCTTAATGCCGACTGTCTTCATCACTTGCATATCATCTGAATGACTCTTACGGGCCGCTCTATGGGCAAGAGCCCAAGCTGGCGTACAGCCAGCTTATTTAAAAACAACAACGTATAAGCGCCATTACACCTTTCTCATGCCTGTTATTGAACTAGATCTCTCTCTCGGTGATAGTAAAAACTTTGGCTTATATTTATATATATGTATATATAGTATATATAAATAATAGATTTATAGATAGATGTATTATATATACAGTATATATATGTGTATATATAATAGATATATAGACATATATATATATATATATATATATATATATAATATATATCTATATATATATATATGTATATATATATATATATATGTATATATATATATGTATATATATATATATATATATATATATATTAGATAGATTGATAGATATATTAGACAGATACATAGATGGACATACACATATGCGATACATATACATATATAAATCATACACACAAACACACACACATATATTTATATATATAAAGGAAGCAGAGATAGAGACATAAAATATGAATGTATGTATATGTAATATATATGTACTAGCTGACCAATCCGGCGCTGCCTGGAGAAAATCTGAATAACAACCTACGGGTGGGCCGTTAAAACTGAGTAACACTACGGGCAAAGGGTAGGGGGAGGGGGAGGGGGAAGAAATAGTGAAGAAGGGGCGAAAAGGAGTGAGAAATAGAGTAGGAGGGGAAATGGGAAGGGGATGGGAGGGAAATGTAGGAACGCAGAAGGAGAAGGTGGAGGAGAGGGGAGGTGGATTGGAGGGGGGAAGGGAAAGGGAAGGGAGGAGGAAAGGACAGTGGGAGGGAAGAGAGGAGGAAAGGGTAGTGGGAGGGAAGGGGGAGGGAAATAGAGGGGAAGAGGGAAGGGGGAGTGTGAGGGGAAGATAAAACCTAGAGTGGTAGGTTGTCAGCTTGACAAACAGCTTCAGAATATCCATAAGTTGTTAATATACAGTGACCGTTGCCGATATACAAATATTAAATTATTATCAGGATGGTAATTTTAGACACCGTTAAAAGAGCTGCAATTGCTTTCGGTTTCTTGTGCATGTTAACGAACGTGTTTCAGTTTCCTCTGGCGTTTCCGAGGGAAAGTGTAGGCTGAAGTCTGAACGGTCTAATATAGAAATTGTCGATATATGGTGATTTTCTAGTGGATTATGATGGTAATACTTCAAGGTACTTAGGAATTTGTATTTTGTCGGCAGGTATAATTAAGATACGTTTGGCTTAAGATGAATACTGAAAAAATGTGGTAATTTCGTCGCGAGGAATTTTTTTTAATGAGGGGTTAGTTTGTCACAGAATCATTTAGATTTAGTCTACTAATATAGAAATTGTCGATATCAGGGTGGAAAGGAAGTTACGTTCCCCTATTAGAAAAGAATAAACGACATCACTGAACAAAGACAATAAATCAAAGATCTTATGCTTCTTCGATTCGTGCTCGGGTGTGTCTGTGTATTTGTGTGTGTGTGGTGGGGTGGGAGGTCTGTCTCCCTTTCAACAGTAACGGACTTTTATCAATTACGTGAAATTCAGTGCACAACATATCGAAGGAGATTCGTTCTACAATGGATATGATGATGGACTCAGGTACCTAAGAATTTGTATGTTATTGGCAGTGTTTAATTTAGATAAGTTTGGCGTAAGATGAACACTGAAAAAATGTGGTAATTTCGTCACGAGTAATTTTTTTAATGAGGGGGTAGATCTGTTACAGATTCATTTGGTGTACTAATACGCATGCGCGGATGGTTATGGAATAGTTCTTGATCTCCAAAGTTATGCCCGTAACTACCAATTTTTTTTTCGTGGAGTAAGTGCTTAGATATGATGATGGTAATACCTAAAGGTACTTAAGAATTTATATTTTATTGGCAGGGTATGATTCAGACACGTTTGGCTTTAGATGAACGCTGAAAAAATGCGATAATTTCGACGCGAGTAGTTTTTTAATGAGTGGGTAAGCCTGTCACAGAAACATATGGTCTGTTACTACTTTTTTCCGTGGCGAGAATTGTAAGGCCTGACTGGCGTGGTGGTAGAGGTTATATTTTGAATTACATTGCTTTATGACTGAAAGAAAGTAATTCTAAAACAGTCAAACACACCTCTTTAATTTTTTGGATGACTAAACTGATTATAAGGTTTGCAGTGGGAGGAGTTTAATGAAATCATGCGTCTGGCAGCACCTGGAAAAAAGGTGGCGCGTTAGGTGAAAAATGAGAATTAACCCAGAAAGCTGAAGGGAAAGGTGACTTAAAAACGAAAATTCATTTGTTTTGTCTGTGTTTGTATGTCTGTCACGGGGTAGGCGTATGATTTTGAGTTATAAACCTTTCTGGGGTGACACAGAGACCGTGTACAAAATTTTGTCTGGGTCTGTCAAGTGGTTCAGATTTCTATAGATTCCAAACAAATATACAAACATTCACTTTTATATATATAGATATGTATATACAATGAATACAACAATAACGGCAACATTATCAAGGGAAGTATTAAGAAAAGAGTTAAGCAACTAGGCCCGTGCACCAACACAAACCTACTGGCTTCCAGAATTTTGAAGAAAGACTGAAATCTATAATATATTAATCAATTTCCACATGCACAATTTATCACACATTATATATATATATATATATATATATATATATATATATATATATATATATATATATATATATATATATATATATATAGAAATCATCAACACACAATCACGTGTGGAACAGAAATAAATTTCTGACTCACGTCAGGATCAACCCAGGTCTCTCAGGTGGAAAGCAAGGGCGTTACCCACTGGGCCATACAAGTCTAAAAGAAGTTGGAACCTGAGCAAACTGCACCCAAAGGAATTACCTGGGCAAGCTAACTGCTTGCATACCAGCGAGTTTTCCCCAACTTCCCGACTCAGCAATGACCCAATAGACAACATTTCATTCGAATTATCCCTTCTGAGTGAATAAGATAGAAATCATCAACACACAATCACGTGTGGAACAGAAATAAATTTCTGACTCACGTCGGGATCGAACCCAGGTCTCTCAGGTGGAAAGCAAGGGCGTTGCTTTCCACCTGAGAGACCTGGGTTCGATCCCGACGTGAGTCAGAAATGCCCTTGCTTTCCACCTGAGAGACCTGGGTTCGATCCCGACGTGAGTCAGAAATTTATTTCTGTTCCACACGTGATTGTGTGTTGATGATTTCTATCTTATTCACTCAGAAGGGATAATTCGAATGAAATGTTGTCTATTGGGTCATTGCTGAGTCGGGAAGTTGGGGAAAACTCGCTGGTATGCAAGCAGTTAGCTTGCCCAGGTAATTCCTTGGGTGCAGTTGCTCTCAGGTTCCAACTTCTTTAGACTTGTATGGCCCAGTGGGTAACGCCCTTGCTTTCCACCTGAGAGACCTGGGTTCTGATCCTGACGTGAGTCAGAAATTTATATATATATATATATATATATATATATATATATATATATATATATATATATATATATATATATATATATATATATATATATATATATATATATACATATCATGATAATTCTGCATATGAAAAGAAAAGGATAAAGTCGTAGGAAGAAAGTAGGATGAAAAATAGAGAGAGAGAGAGAGAGAGGAATCGGTCATGCCTTTTCCACAATTCTCAGAACCAAACTTTGTTACACTCTTCCACTTGTTCCTTTAGTAGAATATTTGAAATAAATAAATAAAAGAATCCAGGATAAACATGAAGCAGTTACGCTAGAATTTTCACCTTAGAAAAGTTATGGCTGTGTGTATGTGTGTATGTTTCAAGGAGCGTTCCCTACGCGAGGTGGCCCCATGAGCTCCCAAAATTACAATTTTGGAGGATCTCTTCTTTGGAGATGACACATTGTAATTAGATCTGCCAGATTTTCGCTGGCTTCCATTAATTAAGTCCTTTCCAGCCAGTCATGATGTCCCAGTGACCTGGACAGTTTTGAGTCAGTTGCAGAGATGCCCCATTATTATTATTATTATTATATTATTATTATTATTATTATTATTATTATTATTATTGTTGTCGTTGTTGTTGTTGTTGTTGTTGTTGTAAATGGGTCCCATTTTCATGGAATACGTTTAAGAAGACTACGAGCCTGTTTGGCATTTGTACAAAAAAGAATGCTTGCATGAGAAGAAAGGAAAAACGAAGCACTTGTAGTTTGTCCCCATGAATATAAAAGAAAAGAATTCCCCAAAATATTTATTACTTAAGAAGTTCCTGTCTTGATTTAGTTAAAAAATTATGTAATGATTCTGGCGTAGCTTCTTAAAGAGATTTGATATTCACTATTGGATGAAATTTCGGCTGTCGCATAGATAATATTTAACTCTTAGTGTTGACCTGCATTGTATTTATGATGATGTAATTGCCTTTGCTATTTTGATTATGAGAATTGATTTTGGGGATCGGAAAAGACATGCCAGCTTCATAAGTGAATGAAGATTAAACACGAAACAAACGCATATACCCACTATATTGACACATTATTAAGTCAATATTAAGCCAGAGAAACGCACTACAAGTCCTACTACCATATATACAGTATATATATATATATATATATATATATATATATGTGTGTGTGTGTGTGTGTGTGTGTGTGTGTGTTTGTGTGTGTGTGCGTGAGTGTGTGTGTTTAAATTGTAGCACTATCGAGTGTGTCTTGGTGGTCTTTTAATTGACTGACTGCTAACTGTCTCCTTCCCTCTGTTAGCTTTGGGATTTTATATTTGGTTCCGTCTTGTATCTTTCAATCCTCCACCACCCCCTTTTTTAAGAGGAGCATCAATTAGCCCCCCCTCTCTCTCTCTCTCTCTCTCTCTCTCTCTCTCTCTCTCTCTCTCTCTCTCTCTCTCTCATCTAATCTAGCCACTCTGATGAAAGAAAGAAACTAGGAAGAAAAGTCACGGGGCTAAAAATGTAAATCATGGAAAACTGAGACAGGACATTTCAAATCTCAAAGCTGGTTCTTAGTAATAGGCAGTTATTGACCAGGTCAATCCGTTGTCAGTAAATTCAAATTTCAAAGCTGGGTCTTTGTAATAGACAGTTATAGACCAGGTCAGTCCGTTGTCAGTAAATTCAAATTTCAAAGCAGGGTCTTAGTAATAGACAGTTATTGACCAAGTTAATCCGTTGTCAGTAAATTCAAATTTCAAAGCTGGGTCTTAGTAATAGACAGTTATTGACCAGTTCAATCTGTTGTCAGTAAATTCAAATTTCAAAGCTGGGTCGTGGTAATAGACAGTTATAGACCAGGTCAGTCCGTTGTCAGTAAACTCAAATTTCAAAGCTGGGTCTTAGTGATAGACAGTTATTGACCAAGTTAATCCGTTGTCAGTAAATTCGAGTTTCAAAGCTGGATCGTGGTAATAGACAGTTACTGGACAGGTCAATCCGTTGTCAGTAAATTCAAATTTCAAAGCTGGGTCGTGGTAATAGACAGTTATTGACCAGGTCAATTCGTTGTCAGTAAATTCAGATTTCAAAGCTGGGTCGTGGTAATAGACAATTATTGACCAGGTCAATCCGTTGTCAGTAAATTCAAATTTCAAAGCTGGGTCTTAGTGATAGACAGTTATTGAACAGGTCAATCCATTATCAGTAAATTCAAATTTCAAAGCTGGGTCGTGGAATAGACAGTTATTGAACAAATCTATCTGTTGTCAGTAAAT
>NC_089752.1:28551383-28606383 GCF_040412425.1 Macrobrachium rosenbergii
GTTGTATTTTCACCGGAACTGAGTAACTATGCAAATTGTGTTACAAGATTTGACTCAAACAGATGGACAGACGCAGAAGTCAAGTTAAATAGAAACATGTAAAAATATCTTCTACACTGGCTCAGAAAAATGCTTTAGACTGGAATGGCCATCCGGGTCTAGTTGACTATGTGAACAGTGAGGAGGAAATTTCATTCGTGTTTGATTTTATTCTTGTCTCTTAAATCGTGGATTTTGTCAGTTTCGCTACGGATCCCTTGATTTATCACTCTGGTGTTTAAATTAATATTTTTAGCTCTATTTTTGCCGAAATTTCCTTCAATTGAAAATATATTATTATTATTATTATTATTATTATTATTATTATTATTATTATTATTATTATTATTATTATTATTAATGGATAGTTAAAAAAATGACGTTGATTAGGAAAAGCGATTCAAATAAAATAGATGGCTCATAATTATGTGACGAGTAAAAACAAATCGATGAAATGGGCATTAAACTATGATACCGACTGACCTCGACTTGAAATGCATTCTTTGTTTTTTATGACGGTTTCCCTCATCCTATTCAGGAGTCGTTTTACTCTTCACTCCATTGTTGTCAAGCCGTCGTGCAAGGAATCCGTAGTGTTAAAAGTGGCATTAATCTCCAAACGGAATTTTTCCTCCGTGGTTCATTGACGAGCTCCTTGCATCATGTTGTCAGGTACTAGAATAAAGGAAAATTAACCAATCGGTTTGATTGTCCGTTGTTTAAGCAAAATCACGGTCACACATAATTATGACACTCATTTAGATAGCTGTTACTCTCTGGAGGATACGATTATTTTCCTTTTTGTGCCGTTCTGAAGATTTCTTTTGACCCATTTATTGCAGTCCTCAAATATAGTTTGAGATCAATCCTCTAATAAGATGCTGATGAGTTAATGATCGTGTGAAACTTTACTCCCTTTGACATTCAATTTGGTTGAGGAATTTGAATTTGTAGCTGTTTTTCCTTTTCTATTCTTCTGGCCAGCTCAGTACTGGCTTTTGGGTGTCCACCATATCGCCGAGATTATAAGCCTTCTAAATGACCAATATATCCACATTACACCACATAAAAGTAATACTTTATTCTACCGTTAGATTGATTTCCAAAAAATTCAGTGTTGCCGGTCACGTGAACTCTAAAGCTGTGACGGTATGATAATTTACCTACATTGGCTTCCATAGCGAGTCAGCCTTGAGACCCAGGACATTCCAGAGTGGAATGTTATGTTCGAATAATACTATTCATTGGACGGCAGTTATGGCAAACGGACTCAACTCGATGGATCAGTTACGACGACAGAGTTGCAAGGGTTTCTTCCAGTGTAGGAGTGAACATTCTTTCGAGATTCGAAGTTCAGACTAATGATTCAAATTTAGGATAGCTGGTTTTCTGCGGAGTGGTAAGTTCCTTCAAGGTCAAGGGCGCGGCAAAATAGAGAGGCTTTTTGGGTGGTAGACTCAGATACTTGAAAGTTCTACACAGTTGTAGGCCTGTGATATACGGCGCTTGGCTTAATTCGCTGCAGCATTCAAAGATGATAAATCCAAAACCATAATACCCCGAAGAAAATATTTATTTAGAATTAGGAAGTTAATTATTTGATCGTCTTTCGCTTAGGCAGAAAGGAAGAATCGCCAGGTACTGCTCTACGGCGTAGGCGTGAGGGGAGTAAGAAAAACAAGCGTATGTTTAGAAGAAAAAATGAAAAAGTATGGGATCTAAACTAGAGTCAAGTGATAAATACTTTGAAGTCGAGAGGTTGGGTAACAATTTCACGCAAATAACATACATGGGAATTACAGCTTTCGAAATAATTATCATACTGGAGATAACATGAGAAAAAATCTGATTGCCCTTCTTTTGGTGGACATTCATTTAACCAATTAATAAGATGTTCATTTGGCTACACATGTTTCATCGCCACCCCTCTCAACCTATACAGTAGATCTACTTCAGGGTAAATCTACATTTTTCAGCGGACTGTACAGAGTTAATTTTAAAAGAATCGACCTCAGTACCTTGCACTATTTTATGGGGCTTCTGATTCACACGATGATTTTACTAATTATTATTGAAAGTTTACAGAATGTGGCTACCGTTCTCTATTGCAACCTGATTATAAGTTTGCTTCTCTTCCTGATTCAGTGGCCAAAGTCATATTAATGTATTAATGAATGACTGAATTGATTTTCACATAGGTAATTATATGGACAGCTCCCTTTCAGAAGTGTATGAACAGGGAAATGATTAACCAGTAATTCTTTCATTATATTAAATTCAAAAATATTTTGTTAAAGTCATGTGAAGTCATACTACTCTTGTTGAGTTGCCAAGGACGTTTAATCAAAGATTATTGGTCGGATTCTGATTCCCCGTTGATTTCCCCGTGCAATTCACTAATAGATATTGAAGTTAGCCAGCGTTTATTCTTGTACCCCATTTCGGTAAAATTTCAGTTCAGATGAGTTCTGTATTGAATTAATAAACCGAGGCAACGTGTAATCACTGTAATTTTATCTTTAATTATCTCTAGTTTTTAATAACTGGATGTGATCTCCGATAACATCTTAATATGTCTTTATTGTTGATGCATCCTTTGGTTTTGGGAATGTTGCGCAATATCTTTAGCAAATGGCAGTAGTGAGTATTACTGAAGAGTATCATGTGGCTAGGAAAAAGTATATTATTTTAAAAGTGGAAGTCTTTTATTAAAGAAATTTAAGTTATGTAACCTGTATACATTAGCTTTTGTTATCCCGACGAAAGCATGGAGTACTGTTTGCTCCCTCTCTCTCTCTCTCTCTCTCTCTCTCTCTCTCTCTCTCTCTCTCTCTCTCTCTCTCTCTCTCTCTCTCTCTCTGGGCAAGGGATATTTTTTCCATACGCAGACCTGCGGAATTTAAAAAAAAAATTCTTATGAAATTTGATTTCCTCATTCTATGACCGATCTTCGTCTTTAGAGTGCACGAATAACACTAATCTTCATTTTGGAGCCATTAACGACTGAACTTGAAACACTGAAAATGTGAACATTTTCCCCATGCGCGGACCCGCGGAATTTTGTCAAAAATTCTGGAAAAATTTGATTTCCTCCAGTTTCTCTTATTTCATTTTATGCCTGAATATTCATACTCAAAATGCATAAATATACTAATTTTCATCTTGGGGTTATCGATGACTAAAATCGAAACAATAAAAAATTTGATATTTTTTCCATAAGCAGGCGCGCAGAATTTTTGCAAAATTTATGTTAAAATTTTATTTCTTCCAATTTTTTTTAGATCTTTCTAAGACTGAATATACATCCTCAGAATGCATAAACAACACTAATCTTCATTTTGGGGCCACTGACGAATCAGATTAAAACATTGAAAACTTTGACATTTTTCCCACACATGGACCTGTTGAAGTTTTGAACAAATTCTTATAAAATGTGACTAATCTTCACTTTGTAGCCATGAACAACTGAAATTGAAATATTGGAAAATTTGCCATTTTTCCTAAACTCATGGCAAAATTTGATTTCGTCCAATTTTCTTTTAATTAATTTTAGAATTTTATGATTGGTTATTTCATTCTGTGATTGAATCTTCATCCTCAGAGTGCATGAAGAACACTGTTCTTCATTTTGTAGCCATTGACGACTGAAATTGAAATGTTAAAAAAATTGTCAGTTTTTTATAAGCGAACTTGAGGAATTTTTCAAAATGTGTTACTGATGCGCTTAGTCATAAAATGGAATAAACCAAATGGGAGGAAATAAAGTTTTACCAGAATTTGTGAAAAATTCCACAGGACCTCTTATGAAAAAAAAATGAGGTAAGTGATGTATAAGAGGTTTTACAAATAGTTGACCTGTTTTATTGATGTAAGAGAGTATCTTTATATTATGTAGATAGCGTTTGAATTATTTACAGTTTATTTATATGGCTTATAACTTTGATATTAGTATTCATTTAATTCTATCTTGTAAAAGCTGGAAAACATATTTCAGAATCTGTTTGGGGCTGAAGAGTAGCATATTGTTGTTAGTGAGTTTCAGTTAGATTTTCTTTAAATATATTGCTTACGCTCTAAACCAGTTTCCTTGAAGGGGCTGTATTTTCTGATGTATTTAAATTCTTGGTGACCCATCTTTGCTTTACAGTACGTGACATTAAAATACACTCATTCGGCAACCTTAAATGCATCAACAAAATGAAGTAGCAAAATGTTATCGAGGATTCTATTCAGGATATTGACCAGAAACAGGAAGAATACCGAAATCCGATAGCTACCTGTTGTTCCACTTTGTTAATTAAATGCAAAACAGTTCAGTGTTTCTTTAAATATACCACACTGCAACATCAGAAATGCCCCTGACTAATTACAAATGACTCTGACCTACTTTTGCTCTTACCATGCTAAGTATTTTATCATCTACTATTTGTTTTTGTTTTTTTTTGTAATTACAAATAACAAAATCACCAGTGCACCCAACAAATTAGAGCCTCAGAACAATTCAACCAGAAAAGAAGGAAAGTGATTTAAACCTCGAAGTCAACTGATAACCTGAGATGAAAACCTTTTTGTCGGCTCACCAGACCAACTTCGGCTCCGCATGAACGTGAATAAGTTCTCTTTGAATTAAATCTAATTAGCGAAGCCTTTACTTTACAATCTCGATTTTAATACGTGTCGATAAGGCATTCTTTAACTAATTACGGGTACTCCATTTCGATCAGTGAATTAAGCCCTCGAAATGACTTTCACCGCTGAATCGAACGGAGAAAGTAAAGCGAAAGTCGACGCTTTCGTCGGGTGATAATCCTGTTACAATGGAGAACCTTATCACGTTCTATAATCTCACTGAGTAAAATCGTTTCGCGAATCAACGACTTCCGAAATTAATATCGCAAATTATTATGGTCTTCATAGGCATTTCTGGTAGACTTATAATGACATGCCTTGGCGTGTTGCTAGACTGAAAAGAGAGAGAGAGAGAGAGAGAGAGAGATGCGTTTGAGTTCTAATAAATTTAACATTAAGTGAGGGAGTAACCCTTCGTTTGAGAGACAGAGATGCTGTTAGATCGGGAATGAATAGCAGTGCAATAAAAATGAAATTAATTTGGAGGGATCGTTAACGAGAGGAAAATAAACAAGTGGAGGGGAATGAATGGAAAAAGTTGGTTAAATTTACATGCCATTAAAGGTATAAAAAAAAACTTGCCGGAGCTGATAATTAAATAACTACCACAGGAAAGGAACAACTGACAAAGATTGGAATTGTCCTTCATGCGTGTTCATGAGTCCGTTATAGAGCATTTTATTTATTTTGTAATTTCTTTTTCTTGAGAGAGAGAGAGAGAGAGAGAGAGAGAGAGAGAGAGAGAGAGAGAGAGAGAGAGAGAGAGAGAGAGAGAGTGTAAATGAAGATTTTAAATTTTGGTAGGAATATTGGAGATGTATAGATACTTTCATTCGCTCTGATTAAACCCAGTAGAGCTTGCGTCCGATTCCCAAGGTCTGTTACAACTTTCAGTGACGGTAATGTGAGTATTTCCTTGAAGAAAGCTGAACTAAATTTGTTCTAAAAGTGCCTCTTTTATCAAGGCGATAGGAGCGTTAGGACTGCCCTTCCTGGCACCGCAAAGGAGAATCTTAATCCTCTGGAAGCTTATCGATGTTGTAACTGAAAGTATCGATGATTCGATGAGATTAATAAAAAGGTGGTGTATTGTGATATTGGGTTATTTTGGGTTTTCATCTCCCTGAAGTGAAGTAGAATATTTAGTGGAGCTTGTATTTATTGTGCGCGAAGTCATAATCTACGTCCTTTGGTTCAGGATCCCAATATTTGTCAGCAGGATTCTATATTTGTTTGGTGGTGGGAAATCTGACCAACGCTGTTGCAACATGTACAGTCTGTCTTTTATTGCTTATGGCCTGTGAAGGCGTGTTCTTGCGCCTGTGAAGTTTAACTATTGTCCTGGTTAATTTTATTTAATTTTTAGAAATCCCTATGAACAAGACAATTAAGCTTCAAACTACTTTTGTGGACTGCGCAGTTTTTTTTTTATAGAAAATTATTGAGATTTCTATTGATGATTCGGTTACTTGGCATTGGAAATTGTACCGATTGTCAGTTTATTATCCTAAGAACTGAGCATGGCATATTTGACTGTAAATAAATAAATAAATAAGAAAGCCCAAGGGTTGTCAATAAGTTGTGTAACATATTGAACAACCTACAAAGTTAGCAAGTATTGGATTTACACTCCATCAAGTTGTTCAACAAGTTTTCTGAAAATGTTGGCAGGGTCTTCAAATGTTCACCTTTTAGGGAGCTGAATCACAAGGTTTCCGTTTCGTTTGATATACAATTCTTACTCCTAATTCAGATTCGCTCCTAGTCAGCTGTTATGTTGCCACTTTTTCTGCCTGATCACATCTATTACTTTAGATAGTGCTCCAGAAAGCTTTATGGTTGCATGCTGCCTGCTGTCTGTCGAGCTTGTTGGTTATCTCATCCTTTGCAGTCCTACAAATGTGTGAAACTGACACACTCGAGGATCAGCTAATTTGATCAGTCTTTCATTATTTATAAGTATATAACATTTTTATTTTTTCTTAAATATTTCTTTTTTCTGTTTACTAGAGGTATCAATACTCATGCATATTCTATCTACTTTAATAGAACACTAATTTTGACAACATCGTCGGACACTACAGATTTGCGGCAACTGTGGGGATTAAATGCCGGGAAATGATTGTACGAAATTGTTCATATGTACCTTCTGCGTAACAGTACACATAGTAATAGGTAAACGAAATTAAGTAGAAATTAAATGAAATATATAAAACATTGAGAGGAGATTTAATAAACGGACAGAAAGAAAGCCCGGGAAATTGTAAGAGGAAGGAAATGACGACAAGGCTCTGGCGGCCAAAGAAGAAACATGCTGATTTGACTAAGTATTTCATTTACTCTTTCATGCCGCGTAATCTCTCGAGGCACGAATATTCTTGAGAAGGAGAGAGCTGCCATTATTCAGTAACAGGCAAAAAGACCAAGGGGGCCGTGTATACTTAACATTTTAAAGGAAAAATGTTCTTTCATGACACGCACGCGGGCGAGCGCGCGCACACATACTCATATATATATGTATGTATATATATATATATATATATATATATATATATATATATATATATATATATATATATATATATATATATATAATTTAAATACAATACATATCTATCTATCTATCTATCTATCTATCGGTATATGAGTATATATATATATATATATATATATATATATATATATATATATATATATATATATATATATATATGTATGTATAATTTATTAGACAAGCCCCGTTATGTTATGCTTTTCTAAATTATGACTTACCCTTTAACGAACTAACTTTAAGAGGGGCACTGAATATGACTATAAATACAAATTCACCACCAAATTATGACTTAGTAGTTTTTGATTAAGACTCCGCTAACTTGAAGTTTCCTTTGTCTTCCTCTGTTATAATCAGAATTTTCCAGCCACCTCTTGTACTTCCTTTTTCATATTCATGATATTCGGACCGGGTAATTAAAGGGTAGTAATTTGTTACAACCAGGGTCTTGATGAAGTATGTCGTTTCTACTTACGTGAGGTGTTTTGGCTTCGAAATTTTTTTTTATTTAAATTTACAGTATGAAAAAACTTATATTATCGTTTGAAATAATAAAAAAATCGATAACGCAACTGGCAGCGAGTCAGTCCTTTACTAAGAAAACAATTCCAAGACGCCATTGGTAGGGTTAGTGCTCACTTTTATCACTTTTATTACTAGGGACTTTTTTTTTTTTTCCCAAGCTCCCCTTCTTAATCACCCTTGTAGGAATGTGAAGGATCCTCCTTTTCGTTTCGCATTTGCAGCTTTGTGGCCTTAAAGGGTGATATTCGCGTCTGTTTATCCTTTAGCTTCCCTGACTTGTATCGCAGATACTGTATGTGTTTGTACCTGGGGTACTCTGGTATATTTTATTTTTTTTGTTTTTATTTTTACTTTCTTTTCGCGTCTGTGGTTTACCCTTATCTTTTTTTTACCGAAGGTATCAGTAAGTTGATGGCATTTTAAAGTTATTCGAAATAAATGTATGTAATTTTTGCATAATAATAATAATAATAATAATAATAATAATAATAATAATAGATATCCATCTGAAGAGAGATTTCTCAGGACTTTGTCAACATCTCGAAGTATTCGTTACACTTTCTCTCTCTCTCTCTCTCTCTCTCTCTCTCTCTCTCTCTCTCTCTCTCTCTCTCTCTCTCTCTCATTTATTCTATGGGGCGATAAAGACTCCGTAGAGTTGTTCATGGCGGCCATTTGACGAGCTTAAGTGGATCTCTTATGAAGCGTCTATAATAGGGATTGGAGTAGCTGAGAATCGCCTGTTTTTCGTTAGTTTGCTTTATTGTATATACAGACAGGAACGCACAGAGAGAGAGAGAGAGAGAGAGAGAGAGAGAGAGATTTTCTTATTTACCTTAATGGTATTTTTAACAATGGCTTCGTAATAACTGTGTTAATTGTATATTGGACAAAATATTCGGCCAACTGTTTTCTTACCTGCCTTAACTTAATTAGATATACCAAGTCATTTCACATGGTAGCAATAATTTGTTTCTTTATAAGGCGACTGAAGTGACATATTTAATTTTTTGTAACTCAAAACGGCCTCTATAATGTACTGTATAATCATTTGGCGCAGATCTGTGTTGCTGGACAAACTTTCCTTACAACTGGATTTTTATCGTACCCTTGGTTTTGCTGTTATATAAATGAGAAGAAAAAATACACATACTGGTTTACCGTCAGTATGGTCATTGGTTAAGTTAAGTATACCTTAGTTTAACCAGACCACTGAGCTGATTAACAGCTCTCCTAGGGCTGGCCCGAAGGATTAGACTTATTTTACGTGGCTAAGGACCAATTGGTTACCTAGCAACGGGACATACAGCTTATTGTGGAATCCGAACCACATTATAACAAGAAATGAATTTCTATCACCAGAAATAAATTCCTCTAATTCTTCATTGGCCGGTCGGAGAATCGAACGCGGGCCTAGCAGAGTGCTATCCAGGAACGATGCCATCCCGTCCAATGAGGAACTATGGTCATTGGTATTCTGTGCATAATCAATACTCGTAAATCAGCTGGCTTTGAAGAAAAACTGTTGTGTCTGACTTTGTGAGTTCGAAAGTGGGTCTTGGCCCGGGAACGGTAAGTCACCCAAGAAAGCTTTTAGAATCCCAGACATGTTTGTATTGTATTCAAAATAGGATTAGTTTGGTGTATTATTTTGTTCATAATCTACAGGTCAGTTCAATATTGTAATGTGTAGCCTTAAAGCATTCATTTATATATTTGTTTATATATATATATATATATATATATATATATATATATATATATATATATATATATATATATATATATATATATATATATATATATCACGTCACCGTGACATTTTTTGTACACAAACATTAAGCTACAAATGCAATTTAATATCCTATTTGCTCTACCTCAGGAATGATACCGAAGGGCAATTATGATTCATAAGTGACTGATGAACTCGAACCACCGACGATAACTATCAGTGCCTTCAGTGAAGAGTTCTCTACCACCCGACTGTCAAGTGTATGTAAGACAGCGATCATAGAAGTAAAAAAAAAAAAAATCTCTTAATCATTAACCGAGAAGAAAAAGAACGTTGTCCATGATAACCAACTTGTTATTGCCAGAAATTGAAAGTATGCAAACAAAGAAGCTGATACAATAAGCTACCAGAAGAGGAACATTGGAAGGCTTCTGAGACTGAATGTCGAAGTATGTTTGCAGTTCTGGAGACCATATCTGATGTGGTGTAGACGACTGGATTAACTTCAAGAAAGTATATCTTTATGCTATAAAAGAAGTACCTAGATATAAAGTAATAAAACAGAGACCTAGGATATCGAATAGGTAATCATGGGAAATTTCGGGTAGGAGAAGATGAACGCAGATTAAGCATGTTTAGTATTCAGGAGAGATAAGAGGGATTATCTGGAAGATACTACAGATTTCGAAGATAGTTCATTTTGCAACAAGTAGAAGGAGTCAGAGTGTACAGTATGTCTATTTATTTGTATATCGCTGCAGGGTCAAAACGTTTTAGAGTGTAAAGGTGTGCTTTTTCGGTCGCTTCAGTACCTGTGGAAAGAAGAGCATAAATAACAAAACATTTTGAAGGAAAATACAGCGGAGCTATAAAGTTCTGTTCTCCTTAGTGGGGTAGCGCCGTCAGTGCACCTCATGCGGTGCACTGTAGGCATTACTTAAGGTTCTTTGTAGAGTCCTTTCGGCCCCTATCTGCAACCACTTTCATTCCCTTTACACTACCTCCGTTCATATTTATTATTCCATCTTACTTTTCACACTCTTCTAACAATTGCTTCATAGTGCAACTGCGAAGTTTCTCTCCCGCTACGCCTTTGTTATCTTTCACTCTCAATTTTCATTTTAGCGCTGAATGACCTCATGGGCCCCAGCGCTTGGCCACCGGCGTAAGTTATAAATTCCAGTCTATAAAGTTTTATTGACATTGTGATGCTTACAAGAAATGTTGAAGGAACAGCGAGCGAGACAGTGCACAGCGTAGAGAAAGCCTCCGTGAAGACGCCCATTGCAAGGGTTAACGTTCACTTTTAGGACCGGGACTTTTATTCCTCGCTTCTCCTTGTTAATTATCCTCGGGGGAATGTGCAGATCGCTTCCTCTTCGTTTGGAATTTCCATCTTAATGTCCGTTAAGGGCAATACTCGAGTCTTTTCGCCGTTATTTTTAATGACCTGTTGTCTCAGATGGTGCCTCTTGTGTCTGCTTTATGTTTCTCTTGATTTTCATCTGCATTCACTGTGTTGTATTATGTTGTTTCGTGGTTTTCGCCTCATTCATATATGGGTGTTCTATTCTGTCGATCTCGCTTAGTAAATTAATGGAACTTTACGTTTGTTAAATATGAATACACGTCTACCGGTAATAATAATAATAATAACAATAATAATAATAATAATAATAATAATAATAATAATAATAATAATTGCAATTTTCAATTTCCATTACTGTTAAGATATCTTAGGGTTCCATAACGCAGTTACATTTACAACTGCTAAGTCTCTCTCTCTCTCTCTCTCTCTCTCTCTCTCTCTCTCTCTCTCTCTCTCTCTCTCGGTAGCAGTACTGCATTGGATGATAAAGACTCCGATGGTCGTGGCTGGAGGCTTTAAAGTTGAAAATGACAGTGCATTATCCGTAGAGTAGTTTTGCCCAGGACATCTCAAGGGCTTTACGCATCTCCCAAGAAACGTTTTATTGCCGGGTGCTCCAGGAGCTGAGGATCGACTTTTCTATTGATTGCAGTTATTGTCTGTAATAAACGCTTGTGGAGAGAGAGAGAGAGAGATTTAATGGCCATATCAACAACGTTTCTAAATTTTCTTAAGAGCAATTTTATTTGCAGGTGGTAATAGGGACATGCTCATTTACAGCATGTAGTGCCTTCCATTTACATATGTTATTAAAATGTAAAGATGAAATGATAATTTATAACCTACCAAGGATATATTTTTGTAACGTCCCATGGTTGTGGAAAGTTATTACTGTAGTTAAGGAGGATATTGCTAATTTTCATGAAAAAATGACATTTTTTGTCTATTTTTTCGTCGCGATGCCCCAGCTGACCCTAGTCCAAATGGAACAGTTAAAATATTGGAGAGGGAAATTGAATTGCTCTTAAATTTCCTGGAAAAAGAGGTATGAAGAAGATTCCAAATTTAGTCGTAGACTAAAAGAAATCGTCACAGAAGGTTAGGATGGCTAATGATTCCATCCGTTCAGTTTAGCACCCGATAACCTTGAAGAGGATAACTTATAACTGAAGAACTGTTCTGTACTAACATTTCGACAGAGGGCTTAGCCGTTTTTAATAAGAGATTAATTAAAATCACCGTTTATCAGTACGAAATTAAATAAGACTTCATATGAATGACTTTCTTAAGTACCAACGAAAGATTGAATTGAGTGTAAAGATTTCATCGCAGAAGTTTCATTCAAGTGGAAAAATTTCTCCGAATCCTCTTGAGGCCCATGCATCTCGAAAGATTTAATCAAGGGCCAAATAAAAAGTCTCAAATAAATCTGGTTTCCATCATTACTGACTTTTTTTCCTTGGGGTGGGGGTTAGGGAGGGGTTGGGTTCCAGGGCACCTAAATGGGCCGCAGCGAGTTCCGAGAGCCACCGGAGTGAATTCGTGATCGACGGAATGGTCTCTCAAATGAGTCATGCGGCGAATAATTTTTAAAAAATTCTTTGAATTTCGTTCATTTTCAGGCGAATGCAAATCGTAAAAAAAGAACACTTTAAAACGAATGACGGATTGTTGAGAAGAACCTGTACAAGGAGTCTTTCCAAGAAATTGTATTTATGAATATACGATTAGATATGTTCTGCTGACAGTCAAGTAGTCGAGTAGGAACGAGATAACCACATACCCTCATATTAGGAGTCATAGAAACGTCCCGGTGACTGTGAATACGAGAGAGAGAGAGAGAGAGAGAGAGAGAGAGAGAGAGAGAGAGAGAGAGAGAGAGAGAGATTTGATTCTGTGAGAGTCTACGAGATAATCTCTTGATCCTTTTGTTTAGTTCTGTTCGAATGTTTGCTTTGTAATTCATTTGTTTTTTCAACTGTGTGACTTTCTCCCTTTACCGAGGGGTA
Source organism: Macrobrachium rosenbergii (assembly GCF_040412425.1). Lineage (NCBI taxonomy): Eukaryota > Metazoa > Arthropoda > Malacostraca > Decapoda > Palaemonidae > Macrobrachium > Macrobrachium rosenbergii. The sequence goes on from NC_089752.1 coordinate 28,564,238, forward strand.
ACTCCAGAGGGTGGCAACCTTTCTGTTCACAGCAAGTCCGCTGGGGTGAGAATGGTAACCCTTATCCTTCCTTGTCCCGTCTGCTACTCACCACAGTCGGTTAGCTACCAAATAATTACTTCGCTGCCAAGGTCAACGTTAGCACTATGACCGATCTGTAATCTCTCGACGGTGAGATGAAGTTACTAACCATCTTACCACGGAGTCCATTCATTCAAAATGATTGATGGTGAACAAGAGTAACTAAATTGGTTATTGTGACGAGGCCATTTTTTGTACTGAAAAATCACCAGAAGTTTGAAATATTCATAACATTTAATCTATTGCACAGACGGAAATATCCTCATTCGGATCTACTAAGGCTCACGTGTGGGCATGTAGGTAAATGATTTTTGTAATGTATTCCACAATCTTAATTATTCCAGATTAACTCATCATAAAAGTATCGTAGAATAAACGAAGGCTACAGGTTTACATACAAATTGCGTTGTGTTGTGTTAGCTTCGATTTTTGCCAATCCCTGATCTTGTAGAAGATTGAAATGACCCAGCCTCTCGACCTTAAACGTGGTATTTTAATTAACAATTTAATTGCCAATTTCATCAACTTGACTTATGCCATTTTTTTCCAATACGATTGATTGGTTTGTCCCGTAATCGGTATGCGAGCGAATGCGTATGGGCTTGTATGGAAGTTCGGCATGATTGGGTGCAGGGACGCTTACGGAAGGCAATGGATGGGTTTTATACAGAGGCCTTTAAACAGGTAGAGACAGTTGTATACGAGAGCGTTTGAGAAGTTGAACAGGCGACTGCATACAGGAAATATGTTCACTAAATGACTGACTGGAAACAACTATACTTATGGAGAGTAACTGGAATATTACATGTACAGTACAAATGTTAATGGAATATAAGTGGTTGATGACAGACGAGTATTGTACATGTATATGAGATAAATAAACAATTACGCACGAAAAAATGTTCATGGTTGGGCACGAGATGATGAAATTTATGGACTTTGCGCTCAGTAAAAGGACGATTCATGGACAACTGCTGAAAGTAAATTGTATGAAAATATTAAAAGAAATTTTAGCGAATTTCAGCAAATTTTCTGTCGGCTAAATGTATTACAGGTACTCGAAGGTTACATTTGTGAGAGTATTTCTACTTATCAAATAGACGTCCTTCCTTTCATGGGTGTTCATGCTTTGCAGATGGCATCTTTGTTAATCTAATTATTGGCAAATAATTTTTTCCCGTAATTAGGTTTTTTTAATATTTGTTGACCTCCAGTTTGATTCCTATTAGGGTTTTATTGAAAATCTTTTTTCCCTTTTTATTGTCCTTACCCTTTCAGTACTCATACAGATAATCCTCCCAACATATATTAGAATTATTGTAATTGAATTAAATAACCACAAAAAACGTCTTCAGGATACAGAAGTAGAATCAAATTTCTGCAGATTTTTTTTTTGTAATGTTGGTTTTCACATTCACTCTCAACATGCTTTTATTTTTTGTCTTTCGCATTTTTCTGTTATCACTAGAAGTTACTGTGCGATTTGTGCTTCATTCCTGATATAATACAATATTTAAGCGTGGACTTGATTGCAGGTTTTCATCTTCACTTCCTGAACAAAAATGGCCAACGCAAGTCAGTGAAAATCACGAGCGATGTCTAAACTCCATCCGACTCAAAATGGCCTTCCCCAGAAGGCAGTCCTAAAATCAGAATGACTCTAGAGCGTTCTATTTTGACGGGCCCTTGCATCCTCCCCTTGTTGCTAAGTCGGTCGTCCCAGAGCCCAATGTTGTTATTGCTTAAGGTCCTCCCCTAAGGAGGTTTTAATTATTGGGCGCCGGAAAATCGATAAGATCTAATTTCCGTGTGTCATCCTCAAAGGAGAACGGATTCACGTTGACTGGTCATTTACGGTGGTGTGGCGTTGAGGGGGGGATTTTATGGCCGAACTGGGGAGGGTTTCGGCCGGTTAGGGGTTTATGGGAAGCTGGAGGCTGCTTCTCTCTCTCTCTCTCTCTCTCTCTCTCTCTCTCTCTCTCTCTCTCTCTCTCCGTATAGCGTAATGTAGTAATATTCAGAGATGGAAGTGGAACGAGCTTAATTTCGAGTGACAAAGAATCTTTGTAGCCGTTTTAATCTCTCTCTCTCTCTCTCTCTCTCTCTCTCTCTCTCTCTCTCTCTCTCTCTCTCTCTCTCTTCGTAAAGCGTTATGTAGTACTATTCAGGGATGGAAACGTAACGAGCTTAATTTCGAGTAACAAAGAATCTTTGTAGCCGTTTCATTCTCTCTCTCTCTCTCTCTCTCTCTCTCTCTTTTTGCCTATGTTCTGGTAAGATGTAAACTAAGAATGCCACTTTAGTCATCCTCTAGCGTAGCCCCCTATTGGGTTACAGTTAGTGTAATCGTCTGTAACGCTGTCCCCTTTAGGGTTACATCCAGTGTGACCTGCGTCAGAGAATTCATCATCCTCAAGTTAGTTAGCTAGAGATTGAGTAGAGTGCATCACTTCGTTCGCCAACCTAATTAATTCCTTAATTGGGATTATTCTTATGCATTTAGTTCTGATAGACGCTTTAGACATCATTTTGGAACTCACTATTCCATTTTTTCTTTTTCAAATGGAGGTTGATTGATACCTGACACTTATAACACTTGCAAATTGAGGTTTTTCAATACTTAACACTTAAAATACTTTGAAATCGAGGATTTTAGATACTTAACACTTATAGCACTTTGAAATCTAGGTTAATAGATACCTAACACTTATAACACTTTCCAAATCCAGGTTTTTAGATACTTAACACTTATAACACTTTGAAATCTAGGTTGATAGATACTTAACATTTATAATACTTTCAAATCGAAGTCTATAGATACCTAACACTTATTAAATTTCAAATCGAGGTTTTTAGATACTTAACACGTATAACACTTTGAAATCTAGGTTGATAGATACTTAACACTTATAATACTTTCAAATCGAAGTTGATAGATACCTAACACTTATAACACTTTCAAATCGAGGTTGATAGATACCTAACACTTATAACACTTTCAAATCGAGGTTGATAGATACCTAACACTTATAACACTTTCAAATCGAGGTTGATAGATTTCTAACACTTATAACACTTTCAAATCGAGGTTGATAGATACTTAACACATATAACACTTTCAAATCGAGGTTGTTAAACACCTAACACTTAACAATTCTTTCAGATCGAGGTTGGCAGATACCTAACACATATAACACTTTCAAATCGAGCTTATTCTATACTTATCACTTATAATACTTTGAAATCAAGATTTTTAGATGCTTAACACTTATAACACTTTGAAATCTAGGTTGATAGCTACCTAACACTTATAACAATTTCCAAATCCAGATTTTTAGATACTTGACCGTTATAACACTTTGAAATCTAGGTTGATAGATACTTAACACTTATAATATTTGAAATGGAGGTCTATAGATACATAACACTTATAATACTTTCAAATCGAGGTTTTTTAGATACTTAACACTCATAAAACTTTGAAATCTGGGTTGATAGATACCTAACACTTATAACACTTTCAAATCGAGGTTGATAGATAACCTAAAACTTATAACACTTTCAAATCGAGGTTGATAGATATCTAACACTTATAACACTTTCAAATCGAGGTCGATAGATACCTTACACTTATAACACTTTCAAATCGAGGTTGATAGACACCTAACAATTATAACACTTTCAAATCGAGGTTGATAGATACCTAACACTTATAACACTTTCAAATCGAGGTTGATAGATACCTAACACTCATAATACTTTCAAATCGAGGTTGATAGACACCTAACACTTATACCACTTTCAAATCGAGGATTTTCTATACTTAACACTCACAATACTTTGAAATCAAGGTTTTTAGATGCTTAACACTTATAACATTTTGAAATCTAGGTTGACAGCTACCTAACACTTATAACATTTTCAAAATCCAGGTTTTTAGATATTTAACACTTATAACACTTTGAAATCTAGGTTGATAGATACTTAACACTTATAATACTTTGAAATCGAGGTCTATAGATAACCAACACTTATAATACTTTCAAATCGAGGTTGTTAGATACTTAACACTTATAATTCTTTGAAATCTAGGTTGATAGATACTTAAAACTTATAATACTTTCAAATCGAGGTTGATAGACACGTAACACTTATAACACATTCAAATCGAGGTTGATAGATACCTAACACTTACAGCACTTTCAAATCAAGTTCGATGGATACCTAACACTTATAACACTTTCACACTGAGGTCTATAGATACCTAACACTTATAACACTTTCAAGTCGGGGTTGTTAGATACTTAGCTCTTATAATACTTTCAAATTAAGGTCGATGGATACCTAACACTAATAACACTTTCAAATCGAGGTTGATAGATACCCAACACTTATAACACTTTCAAATCGAGGTCGATGGATACCTAACACTTATAACACTTTCAAATCGAGGTCGATAGATACCTAACACTTATAACACTTTCAAATCGAGGTTGATAGATACCTAACACTTATAACACTTTCAAATCGAGGTCAATAGATACCTAACACTTTTAATACTTTCAAATCGAGGTCGATGGATACCCAACACTTATAACACTTTCAAATCGAGGTTGATAGATACCTAACACTTATAACACTTTCAAATCGAGGTCGATAGATGCCTAACATTTATAACACTGTCAAATCGAGGTTGATAGATACCTAACACTTATAACACTTTCAAATCTAGGTTGATAGATACCTAACACTTATAACACTCTTAAATTGAGGTCGGGAGATACCTAACACATATAACACTTTGAAATCGAGGTCGATAGATCCCAAAACCGTATAACACTCTCAAATCGAGGTTGATAGATACCTAACACTTATAACACTTTCAAATCTAGGTTGATAGATACTTAACACTTATAATACTTTCAAATCGAGGTTGATAGATACCTAACACTTATAACACTTTCAAGACGAGGTTGACAGATACCTAACACTTATAACACTTTCAAATCGAGGTTGATAGATACATAACAGTTATAAAACTTTCAAATCGAGGTTGACAGATACTTAACATTTATAACACTTTTAAATTGAGGTTGATAGATATCTAACATTTACAACACTTTCAAATCGAGGTTGATAGATACCTAACACTTATAACACTTTTAAAATCCAGGTTCATAGATACGTAACAGTTATAAAACTTTCAAATCTAGATTATTAGATTCCTAAGACTTATAACACTTTTAAATCGAGGTTGATTGGTACCTAACACTTATAACACTTTCAAATCGAGGTTGATAGATACCTAACACTTCTAACACTTTCAAATCGGGTTGATAGATACCAAACTCTTATAACACTTTCAAATCGAGGTTTTTAGATACTTACCACTTAAACACTTTGAAATCTAGGTTGACAGATACTTAACACTTATAATACTTTCAAATTGAGGTTGATAGATACCTAACACTCATAACACTTTCAAATCTAGGTTGATAGATACCTAACAGTTATAAAAATTTCAAATCGAGGCTGATAGATAACTAACACTTACAACACTTTCAAATCGAGGTTAATAGATACCTAACATTTATAACACTTTCAAATCGAGGTTGACAGATACCTAACACTTATAACACTTTCAAATCGAGGTTGATAGATACCTAATACTTATAACACTTTGAAATCTTGGTTGATAGATGCTTAAAACTTATACTACTTTCAAATCTAGGTTGATAGATTCTTAATACTTATAACACTTTTAAATCGAGGTTGTTTGATACCTAACACTTATAACACTTTCAAATCGACGTTGATAGATACCTAACTCTTATAGCACTTTCAAATCGAGGTTGATAGATACCTAACACTTATAACACTTTTAAATAGATGTTTTTAGGTACATATCACTTAAACACTTTGAAATCTAGGTTGATAGATACTTAAAACTTATAATACTTTCAAATCGAGGTTGATAGATACGTAACACTTATAACACATTCAAATCGAGGTTGATAGATACCTAACACTTACAGCACTTTCAAATCAGGTTCGATGGATACCTAACACATATAACACTTTCAAATCGAGGTCTATAGATACCTAACACTTATAACACTTTCAAATCGGGGTTGATAGATACTTAGCTCTTATAATACTTTCAAATTGAGGTCGATGGATACCTAACACTAATAACACTTTCAAATCGAGTTCAAGAGACTTAACACTTATAACACTTTCAAATCGAGGTTGATAGATACTTAGCACTTATAATACTTTCAAATCGAGGTCAATAGATACCTAACACTTAAAACAGTTTCAAATCGAGGTTGATAGACACCTAACACTTATAACACTTTCAAATCAAGGTCGATAGATACCTAACATTTATAACAATTTCAAACAGAGGTTGACTGATACCTAACACTTATAACACTTTCAAATCGATCTTGATAGATACCTAACAATTATAACACTTTCAAATCGAGGCTGATAGATACCTAAAACTTATAACACTTTCAAATCAAGGTCGATAGATACCTAACACTTATAACACTTTCAAATCGAGGTCGATAGATACCTAACACTTATAACACTTTCAAATTGAGGTTGATAGATACCCAACACTTATAACACTTTCAAATCGAGGTCGATGGATATCTAACACTTATAACACTTTCAAATCGAGGTTGATAGATACCTAACACTTATAACACTTTCAAATCAAGGTCAATAGATACCTAACACTTTTAATACTTTCAAATCGAGGTTGATAGATACCTAACACTTATAACACTTTCAAATCGAGGTCGATAGATACCTAACACTTATAACACTTTCAAATCGAGGTCTATAGATACCTAACACTTATAACACTTTCAAATCGAGGTCTATAGATACCTAACACTTATAACACTTTCAAATCGAGGTCGATAGATACCTAACACTTATAACACTTTCAAATCGAGGTCTATAGATACCTAACACTTATAACACTTTCAAATCGAGGTCGATGGATATCTAACACTTATAACACTTTCAAATCGAGGTTGATAGATACCTAACACTTATAACACTTTCAAATCAAGGTCAATAGATACCTAACACTTTTAATACTTTCAAATCGAGGTTGATAGATACCTAACACTTATAACACTTTCAAATCGAGGTTGATAGATACCTAACACTTATAACACTTTCAAATCGAGGTCGATAGATACCTAACATTTATAACACTGTCAAATCGAGGTTGATAGATACCTAACACTTATAACACTTTCAAATCGAGGTTGATAGATACCTGACACTTATAACACTTTTAAATTGAGGTCGAGAGATACCTAACAAATATAACACTTTGAAATCGAGGTCGATAGTTCCCCAAACCTTATAACACTTTCAAATCGAGGTTGATAGATACCTAACACTTATAACACTTTCAAATCTAGGGTGATAGATACTTAACACTTATAATACTTTCAAATCGAAGTTGATAGATACCTAACACTTATAACACTTTCAAGTCGAGGTTGACAGATACCTAACACATATAACACTTTCAAATCGTGGTTGATAGATACATAACTGTTATAAAACTTTCAAATCGAGGTTGACAGATACTTAATATTTATAACACTTTTAAATTGAAGTTGATAGATATCTAACACTTACAACACTTTCAAATCGAGGTTGATAGATACCTAACACTTATAACACTTTTAAAATCCAGGTTCATAGATACGTAACAGTTATAAAACTTTCAAATCTAGGTTAATAGATTCCTAAGACTTATAACACTTTTAAATCGAGGTTGATTGATACCTAACACTTATAACACTTTTAAAATCCAGGTTGATAGATACTTAACACTTATAATACTTTCAAGTCTAGATTGATAGATTCCTAAGACTTATAGCACTTTTAAATCGAGGTTTATGGATACTTACCACTTAAGCACTTTGAAATCTAGGTTGACAGATACCTAACAGTTATAAAAATTTCAAATCGAGGCTGATAGATACCCAACACTTACAACACTTTCAAATCGAGGTTAATAGATACCTAACATTTATAACACTTTTGAAATCGAGGTTGACAGATACCTAACACTTATAACACTTTCAAATCTAGGTTGATAGATACCTAACAGTTATAAAAATTTCAAATCGAGGCTGATAGATACCCAACACTTACAACACTTTCAAATCGAGGTTAATAGATACCTAACAGTTATAACACTTTTGAAATCGAGGTTGACAGATACCTAACACATATAACACTTTCAAATCGAGGTTGATAGATACCTAATACTTATAACACTTTGAAATCTTGGTTGATAGATGCTTAAAACTTATACTACTTTCAAATCTAGGTTGATAGATTTTTAATACTTATAACACTTTTAAATCGAGGTTGTTTGATACCTAACACTTATAACACTTTCAAATCGACGTTGATAGATACCTAACACTTATAACACTTTTAAATAGATTTTTTTTAGGTACATACCACTTAAACACTTTGAAATCTAGGTTGATAGATACTTAAAACTTATAATACTTTTAAATCGAGGTTGATAGATACGTAACACTTATAACACATACAAATCGAGGTTGATAGATACCTAACACTTACAGCACTTTCAAATCAAGTTCGATGGATACCTAACACTTATAACACTTTCAAATCGAGGTGTATAGATACCTAACACTTATAACACTTTGAAATCTAGGTTGATAGATACTTAGCTCTTATAATACTTTCAAATTGAGGTCGATGGATACCTAACACTAATAACACTTTCAAATCGAGTTCAATAGACTTAACACTTATAACACTTTCAAGTCGAGGTTGATAGATACTTAACACTTATAATACTTTCAAATCGAGGTCAATAGATACCTAACACTTATTACAGTTTCAAATCGAGGTTGTTAGACATCTAACACTTATAACTGTCAAATCAAGGTCGATAGATACCTAACATTTATAACACTTTCAAACCGAGGTTGACTGATACTTAACACTTATAACACTTTCAAATCGAGCTTGATAGATACCTAACAATTATAACACTTTCAAATCGAGGCTGATAGATACCTAAAACTTGAAACACTTTCAAATCGAGGTCGATAGATACCTAACACTGATAACACTTTCAAATCGAGGTCGATAGATTCCTAAAACTTATAATACTTTCAAATCGAGGTCTATAGATACCTAACACTTATAACACTTTCAAATCGAGGTCGATAGATACCTAACACGTATAATACTTTCAAATCGAGGTCGATAGACATCTAACACTTATAACACTTTCAAATCGAGGTTGACAGATACCCAACACTTATAACACTTTCAAATCGAGGTCGATGGATACCTAACACTTATAACACTTTCAAATCGAGGTCGATAGATACTTAACACTTATAACACTTTCAAATCGAGGTTGATAGATACCTAACACTTATAACACTTTCAAATCAAGGTCAATAGATACCTAACACTTTTAATACTTTCAAATCGAGGTTGATAGATACCTAACACTTATAACACTTTGAAATCGAGGTCGATAGATACCTAACATTTATAACACTGTCAAATCGAGGTTGATAGATACCTAACACTTATAACACTTTCAAATCGAGGTTGTTAGATACCTAACACTTATAACACTTTTAAATTGAGGTCTAGAGATACCTAACACATATAACACTTTGAAATCGAGGTCGATTGATCCCCAAACCTTATAACACTTTCAAATCGAGGTTGATAGATACCTCACACTTATAACACTTTCAAGTCTAGGTTGATAGATACTTAACACTTATAATACTTTCAAATCGAGGTTGATAGATACCTAACACTTATAACACTTTCAAGTCGAGGTTGACAGATACCTAACACTTATAACACTTTCAAATCGAGGTTGATAGATACATAACAGTTATAAAACTTTCAAATCGAGGTTGTCAGATAATTAACATTTATAACACTTTTAAATTGAAGTTGATAGATATCTAACACTTACAACACTTTCAAATCGAGGTTGATAGATACCTAACACTTATAACACTTTTAAAATCCAGGTTCATAGATACGTAACAGTTATAAAACTTTCAAATCTAGGTTAATAGATTCCTAAGACTTATAACACTTTTAAATCGAGGTTGATTGATACCTAACACTTATAACACTTTTAAAATCCAGGTTGATAGATACTTAACACTTATAATACTTTCAAGTCTAGATTGATAGATTCCTAAGACTTATAACACTTTTAAATCGAGGTTGATTGATACCTAACACTTATAACACTTTCAAATCGATTTTGATAGATACCTAACACTTCTAACACTTTTAAATCGAGGTTGATAGATACCTAACACTTATAACACTTTCAAATCGAGGTTTTTAGATACTTACCACTTAAACACCTTGAAATCTAGATTGACAGATACTTAACACTTATAATACTTTCAAATTGAGGTTGATAGATACCTAACACTTATAACACTTTCAAATCTAGGTTGATAGATATCTAACAGTTATAAAAATTTCAAATCGAGGCTGATAGATACCTAACACTTATAACACTTTCAAATCGAGGTTAATAGATACCTAACATTTATAACACTTTCAAATCGAGGTTGACAGATACCTAACACTTATAACACTTTCAAATCGAGGTTGATAGATACCTAATATAACACTTTGAAATCTTGGTTGATAGATGCTTAAAACTTATACTACTTTCAAATCTAGGTTGATACTGTAGATTCTTAATACTTATAACACTTTTAAATCAAGGTTGTTTGATACCTAACACTTATAACACTTTCAAATCGACGTTGATAGATACCTAATTCTTATAACACTTTCAAATCGAGGTTGATAGATACCTAACACTTATAACACTTTTAAATAGATGTTTTTAGGTACATACCACTTAAACACTTTGAAATCTAGGTTGATAGATGCTTAACACTTATAATACTTTCAAATCGAGGTTGATAGATACGTAACACTTATAACACTTTCAAATCGAGGTTGATAGATACATATCACTTATAACACTTTCAAATCGAGGCTGATAGATACCTGACGCTTATAACACTTTCAAATCGAGGTTGATAGATACCTAACATTTATAGCACTTTCAGATCGAGATTGATAGATACCTAACACTTATAACACTTTCAAATCGAGGTTGATAGATGCTTAACACTTATAATACTTTCAAATCTAGGTTGATAGATGCCTAAGACTTATAACACTTTTAAATCGAGGACGATAGATACCTAATAATTATAACACTTTCAAACCGAGGTTGATAGATACCTAACACTTATAACACTTTCAAATCGAGGTGGATAGATACCTAACACTTATAGCACTTTCAAATCGAGGTCGATAGATACCTAACACTTATAACACTTTCAAATCGAGAACACTTATAAGACTTTCAAATCGAGGTTGATAGATACTTAACACTTATAACACCTTCAAGTCGAGGATGATAGGTACCTAACACTTATAACACTTTCAAATCGAGGTCGATAGATACCTAACACTTATCACACTTTCAAGTCGAGGTTGACAGATAGCTAACACTTATGAGCGATTTAATATTTCACTTAGTCCATGGAAAATAATATCAGCTCGTATGCACGACTCTGTTGCCACATAAATAGTATAATCATTGAAATTTTCATAGGTTTAGGTAAATCAGTAAACTAATAAATTAATAGATAATAAAAAATCGAAAGGAAATTACCAATGAAACACTGATTAAGCTGAATGAGAAAATCAAGCTAAAATAAATGTTGAAGTTGGAGGTTTTAAAAGTATCTACAATTAGTCGTTTCTAATTTTTGGTTATCAGCTTCTTAAGAAAAATGCCATGATAAGAAAATAATTTTCTTAGTCCGATTACTTGTTTACTTGACACTGAAGCATAGGACTGCATAATTTTGATTTTTTTTAAATCAAAAAGCTGGCCAGGCAGTCAACACGATGCGTAGGCAAGGCTGAAGCGAACAAGGAAAGGTTAGGGAAGAAGTAATTGAGCCGCTTTATGAAAGAGGGAAGATCATAAGAAGGGTAGATGCAACGGAAGAAACAGCATCCAAAGAGCCTTCGGGGTCTCAGCTGTTGATCAAGTGATTTGCCTTTGATTTGATCTGTTTAAAAAGGAAACAGTGATATGAACTTCATATATGGACGACGTTTTCCATACGGGGATGGATTAGGCTTTTGTAAAACAGAACCAATAGCTTAGTGAACACCAGTTTAGTAACAAACTCTTTCAGCAGGGTAAAAGGAATCTTGTATAAGTTAGGAAGATACTCATCCTATGTGGAAGCGAAAACGAGGGTTACTCCCTCATGTTGAGCGCACGGTTAGCGTTCTTGTTTTATATGAAAAATCACACGTTAAGTAAACTTGCAGCTGTTAAAAACTATAAATAAGTGCGCGTTAATTAAAACTATAAGTAACTGGGACAAAAGTGACATTACGGAATCTTTCCAAGAAGGCTTTCTAAATCGAGTACGTGGTCTATCCAAAACATATCTTTAAAAAATCCGGACTGTAGGGCGCTAGACAAATATTTCTTGGTTAACAGATGAGAGGGATGTCCCTTCTCACTTGGGGTAAAAGAAAGATCCTTTAGGCCCATTGAGGCGAGCGAGAGTGGGGGAGTATTTTTCACTCTTTATATTCATAGTAGTTCTGTCACTTTTTAATGTTATGATGTTCCTTTTTCTATTCTATCAACTTTGATAAGTTCTTTGAAAAAATATCTACTATGGAACCTCAAAAGTTCAAGCGATGATACATTGCATTACTACCCTAAAACAGTTCACCTTGTATTTTACTAATTTGTTTGTTTTCATCAACTTATTTATTATTTTATTAATTTATCTTTTTTCTTTACTAATGATTGATCTCTTCTTTCTATATTTTGTATTATCTTCTGTAACTTCTTTCAGGTGAACATCATATTCTTTGAAAGGTTCAATTTAACATCAATGGCCCCATAAGCTTGTCCCATAGGAATAGAGGTTTTTTCTGAATAATAATAATAATAATAATAATAATAATAATAATAATAATAATAATAATAATAATAATAATAACAATAATAATAATGAAGAAATCAGCAGTGGTGTACATTTACATTCACCATTTTAGTGACTCATGCTATTATGAGATTTTTATGGATAATAATATTGGTAATAATATGGATTGTATTCATATCTGTATCTCACAAGCCTGTTGAATCCAAAAGTATCCTTGGATATCTTCATCATCAACATCAACAACTACACTAAGTAGACTATTTGAGTATTTGCAATAACTTCATATTTTTCCTGGGGTTCATTTCATTCAAGTCCTCTTTTACATCTTTGCTAATATATTAAAGTTTTGGTAACTGATTGATGTTTTTGTGAATAATTGGCTTTTGATTTGGAATGATTTCCCCTGCTGTTTGGAGGTATGGTTTTCAGACTTTTCTCCTTCTTCAGAATTGGAATAGTTTATACATACATTATATATATATATATATATATATATATATATATATATATATATATATATATATATATATATATATATATTATATACACACTCACACACACACACACACACACACACACACATATATATATATATATATATATATATATATATATATATATATATATATATTATTTTTCTTTGTTTGTTTCCTTACTTGATGTTGTGTTGCCGAAGGGGAAAATCTAATTCCCAAGATTTCTTCTTATATTTCAAGAAAATGAAAAGGGAATCTGTAGGGAAGGCTGGCCAGTTCCACATAACCTCAGGCCCTCTCTTTGAAGTCGACGTTTTCTTGAATGTTAGGATAAAAAAGTTAGATTCCAAAATAGAGGTGATCCGGGATGATGTATTTTGATGAGCACGTTTCCAGCTCCAGTGACTTCTCTTGTCGTATTTACTTATACTAATACTACTACTGCTGTACTGTAATAATAATAATAATAATAATAATAATAATAATAATAATAATAATAATAATAATAATAATAATACAGGTTTTGTTAAACAAAATGGCAGTTTCAACAGCATTTATTTTATATAGTAAACGGTCAATTCGTCTTATCAATTGCTTTTTCTTGCGCTGGAATAGTTGCAATCAATTGACCGATGTTCATATCCGGTGGTTTAGTGATGTATAGGTGGTAGTTCTCGTGGGGTGCCGAGTAGTTTCGCCCTTCTCGTTAGGGCACCATTCAGGACAGGATCGCAGGATGCTGCGATCCTGTCCACCGGATATAAATATCGGTCAATTGCTTGCAACCATTCCAGCGCAAGAAAAGCAATTGATAAGACGAACTGAGCGTTTACTATATAAAATAAATGCTGTTGAAACTGTCATTTTGTTTAACAAAACCTGTATTAAAGAAGGTCTTTTTCCTAATTTTATAATAATAATAACAATAATAATTTGTTTTATTATTATTATTATTATTATTATTATTATTATTATTATTATTATTATTATTATTATTATTATTATTATTATTATTATTATTCAGAAAATAAACCTCTATCCATATGGGACAAGCCTATGGGAGCCATTGATGTGAAATTCAAGCTTCCAAAGAATATGATGTCCACCTGAAAGAAGTTACAGAAGATGATAGAAAATACAGAAAGGAGATATCAATCATTAGAAAAGAAAAAAGATAAAATAATAAACCAATGAATAAGTTGATGAAAACAAACAAATTAGTAAAATACAAGGTGAAGTGCACTAGGGGTGCCTAAGAAAATGGGATAAGTTGAGAAATTGTTGCGCTTTGATATTCATAACGTTTTGAATATCAGTTTTCATCCAGTTTTGCATACGCTGTCGATTTTATCCGGGTTTCATTTACCTTTTTGATTACTTTACTCTTTAGGTTCCTTTTTTTTTTCTCGCCCGTCCCGATGTCCTCCATTTTCAAGAAAGATACGTATTATATTTATATTATGGTAAAACTTTACTTTAGTTGCACAGCCTGATTCCCGCCAGTCGTCAACCGGATCAGGTTCCTGATGCATGACTGGACATGACCTTGCCTATAATGCTAGGTCCTGACCTAACCAGATCTTACCTACCTAACCTAACTCAGGGCGACGTGCCCTGACCTGGTGGGGGGTGGGCAGGATCAGGCCGCGTAACTGAAGTAAGGTTTTACCCATGTTTTGTCTTGGTTTCCATCCTTCAGCAAGATAAGTTTTATATATATATATATATATATATATATATATATATATATATATATATATATATAGATTTCTTTTTACTAATTCCCAGTTTTAGTAATCGCAATTTAAGAAAAATTTCAAGTGGCAACGGGACTGAGGATGCTTCTTGAAGCATCGATATGTTTAGAGTGTCCATTTTGCTTTTCTTTTGCTACTGTTGTTTGAGAATGCCTCTTTATCCTATGCCATAGGAAAAATTAATATCTCGTGGCTGTACACAGATATGTCGAGGTTAATAAATAAACAGGTAAATTAATAAATAAATAGCTAAGTCATGGACATCAGACTTTTGGAATAATGAAGCACTAGTAAATTGTGACATTTACCTCTAAATAGTCTTCGAGGAGCAAATAAACAGATCAGATGTCTTTTTTAAGTCACAGTCTTGTGTTTGGGATTTCATTTCCTGGGCGTTGTCTGAGATAAGCGTCGACTCCTATATATCCTATATATCCTGTATGTCCGAAGCGGAGGGATACTTGGGATCCATATTTTTCCATCACCCTCATTCATCCTCACATGGAGGAAGATCCGAAGGTAAACTTGGCTGAAGAACTTCTGGAGATTAGATGGGAGACAAAGGACCCTTTGTCAAGATAGAGACGGTCCGTTAGTCAACACTCGAGCGAGGTAGAGTTGTTGCTGTTCTTTATAGACAGATAGGTAGATATGCCGTAATAGAGTAGGCACACACTCGGCACTTTGGAAATTAAGACCATGTTGCTATTATATTTCACTTCTTGATTCGTAACACTTTTGGCTCCATATCGGACTCGCATTTTCTAAAGCCTTTCATTATAATCCCTTAAATGTTTGCTCACAGGACTCACGGAATATAGACATATCCGTCCAAGCTTTTATTTTTTATTCTGTATATGACCAAACCACGTAAAAACAACTCTGTACATCTACTTTTGCACAACATTTCAAATATACTTAACTTTACAGAAGCAAGAAAGTAATTGCACGGCTTCAGTTTGCATCTTTGTCGTGTCATTGATATCCAGCAACCATACTTTCCTTTGTCAAGGGTCCTGTCTGGAAGTTTTTCAATTCTGACTGCCATAGACACCTCCTGTTTCATAACTTTTGCACAGCTCTTGCTTTTGATTAACCTCATCATATCTATAATTCATATCTTCTCTCAGTCTACCACAGTCTGTAAAAGGTACTCCCAATCCTTCAAAGACAGCTCAGCTTCCATTCTTCTACAGTTGAACTTAACAATCATCTTTTCATATTAGTGACAATAAATTTGCTAGTGTTCTCTTTCAGCTTCATTCTCTCACACTCACCCTAAAACTTGTATCCTCTGCTATAGAAGCTGTGAGTCATAAGTATTGCTTTCCAAATATACAGAAAAAAATACAATATGGATTTGATTTATTAATCTAGAATTCTGCTACTAGTCCTTGGAACTTGCTTTCAGCATTTAAAGGTGTCATCAGCCATCACAAAAGCCTTTTGCTCTTTCTCACAATTCTCATTAAATTCATTCTAGACAAATAAACAGCCGAAGAAAGTTTACACATCCTTGTGTGGTACTTAATCTTGCAAATAACAAGCCTTTCATTTTTTTACATATGACATATATAGGGGCTACGCACTGATTTTTTTTCCTCTCTTTTAAACTTCCTTCTAATCCCACCCTGCTCTTCACCATTCAGGTCTCTTGTCATCTGTCTCACAAATTAGTTCCTCGTTGGGTGAGTCGGTAGAGTTGTAGGCTAGCATTCTGCTAGGCCCGAGTTCGATTCTCCGGCCAGCCAGTGAAGAATTAGAGGAATGTATTTCTGGTGATAGAAATTCGTTTCTTGGTATAGTGTGGTTCGGATTCCACAGTGAGCTGTAGGTCCCGTTGCTAGGTAACCAGTTGGTTCTTAACCACGTAAAATGTCTAATCCTTCGAGCCAGCCCTAGGAGAGCTGTTAATCAGCTCAGTGCTTTGCTTAAACTGAGGTATACTTAACTAATCTTCCTCATCTGAAGCATTTTGATATGCTTTTTTGAAATGGATTATGCGTTATATTTTGTATAATTCTTACGATTTCCTGTTCTCTTTTATCTTATGAAAAATGTCAAACCTCTCTCTCTCTCTCTCTCTCTCTCTCTCTCTCTCTCTCTCTCTCTCTCTCTCTCTATATATATATATATATATATCGTACGTGTGTATATTTTTATGATGCATACATACAAAGACAAACTTCCGCGGCATTAAATATAATCACCAACATATAACTTTTTTCCTCCTTCATTTTTCCCCGACGTCTCCAAAAAAATTAATAGGACCCGTCGTTGCCCGCTCAAGCAGATTTTATGGATTCATGAGCACCATAAATTGCAAAGTTTAAATGTGGTCGAGTCCGTGAAATGGTAAAAAAAAAAGAAAAATAAAATCTTCCGCTTTATTTGTCATTGAAGGAAATACACTAGATGTGCGAAATTGTTGTGGAGTGGTGCGTTCACATGCATGGCTTACATACACATACACACACACACACACACACAAATGTGTCAGCTTTAATTTTACCGCTGAACTTTCATGAAAAATAAATGTGTGAAAAAATGTGCCATTTCTGTTGGCTGTTGCAACGCGGTGATAAAGTTTATTAGCCTGTGGATCGGAATAGAAGGTCTGAAAGTAATTTACTTTTCTGGCTGTTATATAACCAAAGCTCTTGAACGAATAACAATAGGAGAGTTTGCCTATTAATTTATCTTTTATATATATGTCTATCTATCTATCTTTTTATCTATCTATCTATCTATCTATCTATATATATATATATATATATATATATATATATATATATATATATATATATTAATTTATCTTTTATATATATGTCTATGTATCTATCTATATATATATATATATATATATATATATATATATATATATATATAATATATATATATATATATATATATATATATATATATATATATATATATATATATATATATATATATATATATATATAATGTGAGTTTCATAACAAACCATGCATAGATAATTCTATAAAAGAAAATTGTCTCTGTATAAATTCAGATTAACCTTAAAAGCATTGTATGGTTGTATTCAGTAATGTCTTTCGGTGTTAATCAACTGATTTCAAGGTTGGATTTTGCTTTTCGTCGAGTCTCATGTTATGAGTATTTTGCCGTTGTGCTTTCATTAAAACTCCTTTTCTCCCTTTATCTGTTGCAGATCGATTCGTCAGTGTTGACAGACCACTGCTCGGTGAGTACAGATAAATAATTTTTTTATTTATTAAATTTGTTTATTTTTACCATTCTCAAATTGTCTTCGAGAAAGGCCAGTTTAATTGTCTAGTTATGAAAATTTAATTTTGTCGTAAACAAACGAATGTTTTCCTTTTTGGTAAAATGTATTTCAACGTTGAAACTAAGAGAATCTGTTTTGGAATACTTGAAAATTCTATTATATATATATATATATATATATATATATATATATATATATATATATATATATATATATATATATATATATATATATATTTACACATATATAATATATATACATATACATATATATGATTGTATGTATGTTTGTGTTTGTGTCTGAATACATATATATATATATATATATATATATATATATATATATATATATATATATATATATATATATATATATATATATATATATATATGTATGTATGTATATATATGTGTGTATGTATGTATGTGTGTGTGTGTATTTACGTTTGTATGTTTGTAATCGTGCAGGCAAAGTACGATTCAACAGTTCAACAAGAATTTTTACAACGGATATTCTACCTTCGGAAAGATCTGCCTGTGAAGTCATATAGGCTATATAAACTGAATTGAAAATGCGGCTGCTGTTATAGGAACCCATATGACAATGACGGAATGCCAATGAGTCGGCAAAAATAGTTCGATTTCATTAAATTTTGATAGGGTGAATATCATTCAGTGACCAGTCATTAAATTTTGTTTTGAAACTTTGACATAATTTTGTGTATAAACAAATTTTGCTTGCATTTTTCTGTTTAAATTCCAGAAAAGGCATCGTGTGATAGCTTTTCAGTCCGTTTCATAGAACGTGTAGTTACTGATGCCTAAACCAGGTCGAAATGCTTTTATTTAAACCACAGTTAGACAGGATAATCCCACTGACTACGTCTAGTTTCCAGGTTTATCCCGTCGTAGTTGATGGAAATGATTTGCGTGTTTCTTCCTGTGCTGGGAGTCTGGTCTTTATCTAGCTTCAAAACAATTTGGATTGTGTTAGGAAGTTACAAGAATTAAGTATCATTTTCGTAAGGCTCACGTAACAACATCGAGCAAAGTACACACGAGAAGCAATTGTCAGATAACTTGAAAATCTTTTTATCTGGTCTCTTGCGCAACTTCTTAGATAGCCTAATTTTTTATTTCCGACAGCTGGGAACCTATCATGCTTTAGAGCCATGAGATCTGCGCATGTGCATAAACGCTGAGCAAGCAGAGATTCCAGAACAACAGAACCACTATTCATTTTGCGGAATTAGATTCTCTAGAAGAACGACAGCTTTAAATATCCCTGAAAAAAAGGGGGGCGTTAGGGCAGAGACCTCAGGGATATTTCGGGGCTAGATGTCTCGGTGAAAAATTGGGAAGATTAAATTTCCTAGAAGATTATTAAGACGGGAAATCTCTAAAAGATTGCTTGCCTCAATATCAAGGAAACATTTTGGGGTAGAATATCCCCCAACGTCTTGGTGAATGTAAAGCCAGCTCTCCTCATATTCTGAATTATGGCCAGAGGATTTTATAAACGATATTGAAAAGAGATCTCCTCTTCCATATCTTTCCCTCCTCCTCCTCCTCCTCCTGATCCTCCTCCTCCTCCCAATACTACTTCCTCTTTTTTCCCTCAGGGATATATTTGTACGAAAGTGTCCCTTGAAACAGTGAATTATGATATAAACGTTTGACGGGTGAAAATAAAGAAACGATTAATGAACGACGACCACAGCCTACGAGTAGGGTGCAATTAATTGACTTGTATGTAGGGCGGAAGTGATTAGCAAGTGTATATAATAAAAATAAATAAGCATTAAATTTAATGAAAGCCATTGCTTGTTAAACATGATGAAATCGATTAGCTATTGTGTACGACAAAAATGAAACAATGCTTCAAAGTGATGGAAGCTTACGATCCTCCTTTCACATGGATGTTGTCGGTCATCTTATTTGGATAAAATTTTAATCTCCACTCACTGTTTCTGAGGGAAATCTTCCACCTATTTGATTAGGCTGAAGGAAATGAGGAGAAGGCGTAATTCTTTTTAATGATTTTTTTTATTTTTGAGGGTTGAGGCATCTTGGTTGAGAATAAATAAAATAGAATTAATTCACTTCACGTCTGATCTCCGTAAAGAAGTTTGTAAAGTTATTGATGATGAGGGTGAACAAAAATCGTGATTGGATGAAAATACTGATGACTAGGACAGGGATAAACATTCATAGGATTTTTTTTCATGTTAAAATAGTGAAGTATTAGTAAGAGAGAGAGGATAGGTTTGGAAAGAAGTGAAAGAGGTAATTTTGTGGATTTTAATGAATTCAGTGAAGCGAGAATAGAAAATATATTTTGGAAGTACCCTTTGATTTATAATTTAATGTTTTTTGGTTTTATTTTAATTCACAGACGATCCATAAGGTTTAATCCGTTAATCTTGTTAAAGATTTTCTTAATTATAAATTTATTTGAGTATTTATCATCTATGTACTCCAACATCAGAAATAATTCGAAACAATGTTAAACATATTTTGAGAACAGGGATTTCAGGATAATCGGTCATACTGCCAATCTCCAAGGCTTAACCATCCCGGAGTCACTATTTATAGAACAGGTGGTTCCACTCTTAAACACTCAGAGTTCTTCAAGTCCATTGTATTTATCTTAACCTTACTGTGGTGTTTTCTCTTTAGTTCTTTGCTGTCTCGCCTCTATAGCCTATTTTTTTAAACCTGGCAAACTTGCACATAGCTGCTTGCCGCTGATTGGATGGACGTCCTGTTGTCCGAATCTTACAGTTTTGTTTTCACATTGTTTCAGAGTTGTGATTATACGGTCACAGAGCGAGTTAAGAGCTAAGTTATGTAATATTATGCAAATGCCAGTTGTAATAAACGTAAGCATTAAAAACTTACATATCGAATTATTATATATATTGAACAGTTATGAAACAACACCTACCGAAGCCGTAGACTAGAAATATTCTTCAAACGCATGGACTTTGTTTAATTTCTAGCAAGATTTTTAGCGCAATCTTGCTATTAGTGGTTTGGAAATAACCAAAACGTATTTATTGAACATTGCTGAAGGTTCTGTAACACCTAAGAACAAAAAACTATAGTAGAAATTTAAGCTTGGCGGAAAAGTTGAGGAGGTGGAGTTGTGGGAGGAACAGCAGCCACAGGGTTGACATAAGGTTGACGTACTCTCAGCGGGAGGTTCAAATCTGGTTGTGGTGCTCTTGTGTTCCTACAGTAATCATTAAGATGTTTATATATCATAATCCTAATTTTTTTCATGTCTAAAATACTGCAGACGGAATGTCATTTATATTTTAGGATATGTATTAAGGCAGATTGAACATGGATTGAATTTATTAATACTTTTTTTCCTAGCTAGTGTGCCTGCTATATAAAACTTCAGTAAACTGACTGTTCTTCAACTAGAGATTTTCGGTTCTGTCTTTGCCTGATGTTTGAGGTTCTTTCATGTGTGCTTTGATCTGTATCGTCTCTTGTGGCCCATGGCTGAAATAGGTGAAATAGAAGTGAGGCACCTGCTCGATAACCGATTCTAAGCTGAATAATTCTGGTTGTAAGCGGTGTGTGCAGACGACAACTCACAGGCTGTTCCTCCCACAACTACACCACCTCAACTTTTCCGCCAAGCTTAAATTTCTACGATAGTTTTTTGTTCTTAGGTGTTACAGAACCTTCAGCAATGTACAATAAACACATTTTTGGTTATTTCCAAACCACTAGTGGCAAGATTACGCTAAAAATCTAGCTAGAAATTAAACATTAAAGTTCATGCGTTTGAAAAATATTTTTAGTCTATGGCTTCGGTAAGTTTTGTTTCGTAATTGTTAAATAATTATATTTCGGTATGTATGTTCTTGATACTTAGGTTTATTATAACTGGTATTTACATAACATTACACAACTAGCTCTTAACTCGCTCTATGACCATATAATCACAATTCTGAAACAGTGTGAAAACAAAACTGTGAGATTCGGACAACAGGATGTCCATCCAATCAGGGGCAAGCAGCTAAGTGCAAGTTTGCCAGTTTTAAAAAAATAGACTATAGTTCAGTCGTGTTTTATTTATCTTTAAGCGTATTCTTTATTGTTTTTTTTTATTTTTCATTCTAAGACTGTACTTACAAGTGTTTTTATGTATTTTTATGCAGCCCTGAAAATGTAATTCTGGCAAAAATTACGAAACGTCGGCAATAAAATTAAAAGAGACTAGTGCTGTGTGGTTTTCCTCCGTCTTCCTCTCGATATATATATATAGGAATACTCAACACACAATCACGTGTGGAACAGAAATAAATTTCTGACTCACGTCAGGATCGAACCCAGGTCTTTCAATTGAAAGGCAAGGACGCTGCCCACTAGGCATACAAGTCATAAAAGAAGCTGGAATCTTAGGACAACTGCACCCAAGGAATTACCTGGGCAAGCTAACTGCTTGCATATCAGCGTGTTTTCCTCAACTTCCCGACTTAGCAATGACCCAATTGAAAGATCTGGGTTCGATCCTGACGTGAGTCAGAAATTTATTTCTGTTCCACACGTGATTGTTTATTGATTATTTCTATCTTATCCACTCAGAAGGGATAATTGGAATGAAATGCTGTCAATTGGGTCATTGCTGAGTCGGGAAGTTGGGGAAAACGCGCTGATATGTAAACAGTTAGCTTGCCCAGGCAATTCCTTGGGTGCAGTTGCCCTCAGGTTCCAACTTCTTTTACGACTTCTATGGCCTAGTGGGCAGCGCCCTTGCCTTTCAATTGAAAGACCTAGGTTCGATCCTGACGTGAGTCAGAAATTTATATATATATATATATATATATATATATGTGTGTGTGTGTGTGTGTGTGTGTGTGTGTATCTACTGGTCACTTTTTACCAGGTACATACGTAATTGTAATAGCCAGAATGCCCTCTTAACCTCTCAAATTCTTTGCGCTTTTTTGGATATGCTTTTCACTACAAAGCCTTGAGATCTAAGCGCAAAAAAATTGAAGTGGTTGTGATGTCCGGTAGTCAGGTCGGCAACATGACCTCCTTGTGATTATGGTGAAGCGGGTTCATTTCCCGCTACCGGACATCAAAATCACTTCAATTTCTTGCATTTGGGTCTTAAGGCTTTGTAGTGACAAGCGTATAAAAAAAAACGCGAAGAATTCGAGAAGTTAAGAGGGCATTGTGGCTATTACAATTACACACACACACACACACACACACATATATATATACATATACATATATATATGTATATATATATATATATATATATATATATATATATATATATATATCGATTATTTTCTTTATAGGTAATATGACAAAGAAAAGCAATCATTTAGAAGAAAATTTTTGTGACTTGGCTTCAGTAATATTGTAATAACGGATTTCTCACAAGAATTTCCAAACGAGGATATAAACTGCTCATATTTTTTTTATTAGGGACTCGTAACATCCTCTAATCATACGCAAAGTTTCTTTTATTGTGAAATGTTCGTATCTGTAAATTAATGTATGTTTTATGGCCTCAACATTTTTCATCTGCTGAGGATATAAAAGGACATGAATTACAGTGTTAGTGAACTGCCAACAATTACAGCAGAATAAACGAGTAATTTTGCTAGGCAAAGGTCGGTCGTAATTCCTCTCTCTCTCTCTCTCTCTCTCTCTCTCAGCTTGTTTGTGCCTTTCCACTCTTATTTTAGTTTTTCATTTTAGAGTTCCAGAACCATTTTTGAGCAAAGTGACTAGACAAGAGCTCTTGTGGAGAACGTTTTACTCAGTGTTATTCTGGATCAAATTTTTGTTGCATCATAAATGCAGGATGGCATCCTGACAATGCACGTAACCGGTCTCATCTATCAACATTTTTGGACTTAAATTTTTCCCAACATTCCTCGGATTGCTCGTGAAAACCCACTTGCTAAATCATATTTCAACCTTCGGGGATTTTGGCTAGGTAGGAAAACCCACTTGCTAAATCATGTTTTAACCTTCCGTCATTTTGGATAGGGAGAAAAACCCATTTGCTACAGTATATCATATTTTAACCTTTGGGGATTTCGGCTAGGTAGGTTTCTTTTAACGCATCTTATTTAACTTTTACAATTTCATTATTTGTTATTTTTATTTTGGGGGGAGGCCTGTTACCCCTATCATATCAAAGAGTCCTTGACAAAATAGCGGACGGAAGTTTATAAAGGCTACGAAGCCTGCTGCATCCTTAATTTATCTGCCCTTTTAAGAGAGAGAGAGAGAGAGAGAGAGAGAGAGAGAGAGAGAGAGAGAGAGAGAGAGAGATTGACTGATTGGTTGATTAATTGATTGATTGATCCTGTTCCTGCGAAGTCTGATAGCCTTTGTTTATGAGTAGAGTCAAAATTTTCCTTCATGGTTACTACCACTTCTAGTCTTCTTTCCTCACAATTTCCAGCAGGCCTTGGAACGTCTGAGGGACCTGAGTTTCTGTTCTCATCTGCTTGAAGGCCGACCTCGTTTTCTTTATTGCTTCGTTCCATAACTATTTCTTCTTTTTACGTCTCTGTTAATTATCTTTGGGGAAGTGCTTAGAACTCCTCTTCATCATTCGGTGGTCATTACTTAGAATATAATCTACTTAAAGAGCTGTAAAGAGCGAAATTCGGGTCTTTGCTCAGTGGTATTCTCCATTAGGAGTTAAATATCCTGCCTTCCACGTAAAACTCGGCCTTATTCTCTCTTAAACTGCTGAATGGGTGTCATTGGAAGCTCCGGAAGAGAAGGACTTGTTAGGATTGTAATGACACTGATATCCTTAAGGAATTGTTCGGTGTTGCTCATTTGAGTGAATTTAATGTTTCCCTCATGCAGTTTTATACTGTTAGTAGAATGATGATTTTTTTCACTAAGTTTCATTAAACATGGTGACGAAGGAGTAAAAGAAAAGAGGAAAATTACATTTAGATATCTTAACGAACGGGAGGTAGTTAACCTTCATGTGCTTTAATCAGTAAATTATAGATTTAATTACTCTTAGAATAAATGGCTATTTCTGTTTAATGAATAGGTATTTCATTAAATGGAATATTTAACTTTCGGTCTGACCTATTTTCACAATGATTAACATTTATGTTTGGTCATTGAGGGTCCCTCCTTTCTATTAGGGTTTTGTCATTTTCAAGAGCTTTTATTTGCGGCAGTTGTTATTAAGCGTTGCGTATTGCCATCACCGATGTATAAGAATAGTAATGAGAATGATCATAATAACAATGATTATTATTATATAATTATTATTATTACTATTTTTCAAAGACCATGTCAAATAAAGCAGCTCTTATTCGTCATCAAGAACAGGTAACATTATGGCTAGATCTAAATGGAAGACCATGAAATCGGTGAAATTTAGTTCAAATACTAGCCTCAAAGGCTAACCTCAAGAAAATGGTCAGTTCACTAACAATTTCCCTTGAAGAAATATCGCGGTAGAAACCAACAATATGTTTTCTAATGATCTCTGCTTCAGGCACCTAGACTGAGGCTGAATATTGCTAAGCCATGTCATTATTAGCTACAGTCGATGTAAATGATATCTGAATTGAAGGCGTTGTACGTTTACTTTGGATGATTCCGTTTTGAGTAGATAATAAAACAGCAGTCGACTTCGCTTTGTAGAGGCCATCTGAGAAACATTTACATTTCATCTCTTCTGCAAAATGTGAGAAGCTAAAAAGAAGCCCAAACCTTTCTTTTCAAACATGAATTTTAAGTAGGCTATTTTTTCTTGTCACAAAACGTCATATAATGTAAGACACATGGCGATTTATCCTCATCATAGGTATCTTCGTTATTAGTGTAATCTTGTTTCTGTTGCAATTGTCCTGTGATTTAAATTTTGAGTTTTTAAAGTGTTAATTTAAATTTGTTATCTTCATTTTTGAAGTATTCCAGGATTCAAATTCATAATTAATAATGGGAAATT
Organism: Macrobrachium rosenbergii; assembly: GCF_040412425.1. Taxonomy (NCBI): domain Eukaryota; kingdom Metazoa; phylum Arthropoda; class Malacostraca; order Decapoda; family Palaemonidae; genus Macrobrachium; species Macrobrachium rosenbergii. Next base: position 28,590,882 of record NC_089752.1, read on the forward strand.
ATACTGATTATGATGTTAAAGGTGTCCAGATTAACTGCGATCCTTAGAAAACGTCACCCTGATATTTAGTTCGAGTCGATGTAAGATCGTCAGAAACAGAAGGTAATAACTGTGATGCATCGTCGGTAAAACTTGAACAAGTGATCTGGTGCCTTAGGCTCTGGTATGGTCAAGTTTACCTCAAGATAGTAATGAGAATTTATTTATGACTTCATGATTAAGGAAATTTTGCGCTTAGGTGTTTTCCCTTGTTTTGCTCAATAATGGCGAAGATTATGGTAGCAGACGGCAGATATCAAATATCTGTTTTTAACACTGGATGCATATTACTTCCAATAACCAGATATTAATTTTCAAATATCTACTGTCTGTAGTTCTGCAAAATATCTTAAGGCATTTAGTATCTGACTACTAAAGGCTAAAATTCTTTCTTCCACATTTGGCAACTGCTCAGTGCCTGTGAATTTACACCTTGACCCCTATCCCTAATGATTAAATGGTCTCCACTGAACGCAATACAACCAAGCATAACGTAAGGACAGGACTCTCCTACACTAGGAAGCCTTTTCCTCTTGTTTACCTCGGCTGTAATCCCACGCTGAGCTCAATTCGTACGAAGTGTTTCTTCCAACATCTAATTATCGGAAAGGAATGATCCTCGTTTCCCCATTTTCTTTTCGGGTGAAAGCTGCCTTAGAAAATTTATACAGAAACTTTAATTGTTGTTGTAGGATCTAGTCGTTGTTTGTTAAAGGGCTTGTAAGACCCATGAATCAGTTTCATCTGGGAAAATCAAATCTCATGGAAAGGAATATTAATTGTAATTCTAAATTTTTTAGACTTCTTGTAACCTATATGAACAAGCGATGTCGATACAACGAAAGTTTGGGAAGAAAATTAGTGTTCTTTGTTTTGCTTAGAGGCTCAAAACAGACTGGAAAAACTTTCTTTTCTGAAGGCGATAATACCTATTTTCTTTGTGTTTATTTTATGGTGGAAGTTATATGTTGATGCTCTCTCTCTCTCTCTCTCTCTCTCTCTCTCTCTCTCTCTCTCTCTCTCTCTCTCTCTCTCTCTCTCTCTCTCTCACACACACACACATAAAATTCCTCTTCGTATGAATCGTAATTATTTATGAAATGTTAAATATTTCATAAATACTTCAAGGTTAAATATTAAGATAGTGTAATGAATTCGAAAATTGCATTGTGGAGTGATTAGTATAAATAACTATAACAAATAATAGTGGATATATGTGTATATACACATAATATGAATATATATACATGCATACATACACACACACACACACACACACACACACACACACATATATATATATATATATATATATATATATATATATATATATATATATATATATATATATATAGAAGGATCCCTTCTGCGGACTTGATCACTAAACTAAAAGAGACCCACAACAATGGTGAAGAAATAGAAATAAATATAAACAAACTGAAACGGATAAACGAGTATAGAATAAGCGAACAAGTCATTGGGTCGTATTCCTTTCAAGAATTCTCAGTGATCTGCGAGGCGGGACAAAACGCTGGTCTTCTTCCTGGATGACATCTCGAGGGTCGTTATCCAAAATGGTAGTTTGATCAACAGACTCTGGAATAGGCCAAGGGTGGTTAACTTACTAAACAAGAATATCACTGTGGTTCCTTCTATTGATAACTCGGAAGCACGATACGGTGTTTTTATATTTCATACATACATATACTATATATATATATATATATATATATATATATATATATATATATATATATATATATATATATATATATATATATATTTATATTATATATAGCCTATATATATTTTTTTTATCAAGATGTAATATGTAGGAACTTATAAAAGATACGTTTAGAGATAATGTTACAGATATGTCTGATTTTATCACTGTGCTAGACACAACACTAAGGATTTTATAAGAGCTTCCAGGTATTATATAAAAGTGCAAATTTTGAAGATACAGAAAAAAATAAAATTAATAATTAGTTAGTACAATGCCAACAGACGAAGAAAAAAATAAAATTACGTCTAGTAAGAATGTCCACAGTCTCTCTCTCTCTCTCTCTCTCTCTCTCTCTCTCTCTCTCTCTCTCTCTCTCTCTCTCTCTCTCTCTCTCTCTCTGCCTCTGTTTTCTTCCCTTCTATGTCATGTTCCAAAATGCAAATGGCCCATGGATCTGAATTACGTGCTAATGGGGTAAAGTTTCATTTGTGGCATAACTTTGGCTTCAATTTCCCTTGTCCTTAGTTGTAATTAATCACTTCGTTTTTATTGTTTTACAATACAGTTTGTTCTTGTTACCAACATTCTTATTTTTCAGATTACTCCAGCCAGCAAAATACAGTCGTAAGAAATTATGAATTTTATTTCGAAATCTTTTATTTTTCACATTCTCTTTTTAAGGCTTATGATTATTTACGTGTTTGATTCACTTTCGTTCTTTTGTATAGTTAAGCTAAAGGCTGAGTGAGTAATCAAACCAACCCTCCAGCAGTGCTTTAGTGTCTCTCTCTCTCTCTCTCTCTCTCTCTCTCTCTCTCTCTCTCTGTGTGTGTGTGTGTGTGTGTGTGTGTGGATGTCTTGAATGTAACACTTTTATTGTTACAAAGTAAGTCGGTCTTTCGCTGAACAGAGAGAGAGAGAGAGAGAGAGAGAGAGAGAGAGAGTTCTTTGTCTCATACGGCCATGAGAAAATTGACTTCAGAGGTCACCTTAATTGCTATTTAATGAATTCATTCTCATCACCTCCAAGCCGCGGAAATTACTTCTTGACTATCTTTCTGAAAAGATACCGTTTCCTCTCCTTTCATTTGAGTTCATTACCTTGGAAAAGTGTCTACAATTCCCCTCCTTTCTTCTCAGCACGAATTTATGAAATTAAAAATTCAGGTCTTTTAAAATAATATCTTACCACTTAAATCTTACCCTAAACCTCAGTATCTTTAGGACTCCCTCCCCCGCCCTTTCTCCCTAATACGAACTAAGTGAAAATGATTGGAAGCCACTGAATGCAGAACTTCTAAGGGTCAGAGTTGCAGTGATATCCACTGGGAATTGTTCCTTGTTGGTCCTGTCGAGTGGATTTCATGCGTCTTGCGAGTGACTTCGTACTACCTGGGAGTTATGAAACAATTGGATGATATAAGTATTATTGCTGTTTTATCTTGCTGCCTGATTTTAACATTTTGGTCCAGGTTTGTGTACAAGGAATGAAATGAACATAGTATTTTGGCGATCATTTGTCATAAAGTAAAAAAAAGAAAGGGAGATTGTTTTTATCTAGCAGTGGACGTCAAACACAAACACATGATCTCTCTCTCTCTCTCTCTCTCTCTCTCTCTCTCTCTCTCTCTCTCTCTCTCTCTCTCTCTCTCTCTCTCTCTCTAATGAAGTTTTTCGAATTCTCTGACTAAATTGGCCTTGTGAATTGGATGGGACTTCATTTTTTTAATGTTGTTAGGCCTCGTTTGAAAGGTGAATGGGGTAGGGTTAGGGTTTTTGATTGGATGAGAAATCAACCAGGAAAGGCTTTGTACCTCAAATAAAAAAAAAATAAAAACACGCACACACACACACAAAGAAGACATGTAAAAATAGTTGTGTAAAATCGACTGCATCCGTAACTTACCTGTGGCCGCTCATGTGAAACACATTTCTTGTGATAATGCAACTGAAGATGATTTGACATAATGATTCACGGAAGGATGAGCGTGAACCTTATTCTTCTTTCCTTTTGATAATCAAAATTCCAGAAACCTATTACCAGCATCGCTTAAAACAGAAGCTTTCACTGTCGTTGACAGCATGTCAGGGCCTCTTTCACATTCACTTATCAGTAATTAAGCCGACAGAAAGGTTGAACAGGAAGATGATTATTTTCAAGTGGTGTGTATTTGAAATCACTGAAAGATTAACTCCGGTCCATCGAAAGGCCTGAGAGTGGCACTTGGAAACAAAAGTCGGAGATATTCAGTGACGTTGTTTTTGGCAGGTTCTGCTTATATACAGCATTCTAAATCAGTTCATTCATACACGCGATCGGACACTCAGACGCATGCTCGCACGCACTCACACACAAACACACACACATTTATATATATATATTATATATGCGCATGTATGTATGCATATATATATATACACACACATGACTTTTTCCCCTTTTGAAATGGTAGCTCTAGAAGGGTACGGTCATCTGGTTTGTCTTGACCCTAGGAGATGCCAGTACCCATTAGTAGGTGGGTGGACTGGTGGTTGGTATGATGGGAGCGATCCATGGCTCCTGCAAACATAAACGAATTACTGTACCAGTCCTCGTTGGCCACTTTGACTTATTTCACCTAAAACCATTTACCTTGTATTTCATTTATTTAATTTTGATTTTATTGATTTATTAATTCATTAGTTTATTAATTGATCTCTGCTTCCTATTTCCTATTACCTTCTGTTACTCCTTTCAAATGATCACATAGTTTCTCGTTGGACGAGCCAGTAGAGTTCTCGGCTAGCACTCTGCTAGGCCCGAGTTCGAGTCTCCGACCGGCCAATGAAGAATTAGAGGAATTTATTTCTGGTGATGGAAATTCATTTCTCGGTATAATATGGTTCGGATTCCACAGTAAGCTGTGGGTCCCGTTGCTCGGTAACCAGTTGGTTCTTAGCCACGTAAAATAAGTCTAATCCATCGGGCCAGCCCTAGGAAAGCTGTTAATCAGCTCAGTGGTCTGGTTAAACTAAGCTATACTTTTTTTTTTCTTTGGAAGCTTGAATTTCAAGTCAGTGGCCCCTGTAGGCTTTTTCCATATGAGTAAGGTTCGTCTTCTGAATAATAATAATAATAATAATAATAATAATAATAATAATAATAATAATAATAATAATAATAATAACCTATCATTATTATATTTACAGAGGAGACACCGTAAATGCTGTTGGAGACCGAGTATCAGAGCATCTGTTAATCAACCAGACGTAATGTGAATAGTTGTGTTACGTCTCCTTTCCAGATTCACATTCCTCCTCTTCCCGTCTCTGCATTTCTCTGGCATCCCTGCCTCCCTCCTCCTTTCCTCCACTTTCGGCCTAATGAGATGCAAATGAGAAATATGGGCGGCGTTCTCGCCAAGACGCCATTTCTAATGATTTGTCCTGATATGCCTAATTGTGATCTATCTCCATCCGGATCACGGGTCATTAAGACATGGAGAGGTGACATTTTAGACGAAACTGGCGGTACTCGAGTGGGCCTTTCGCTGTAGGAAATTTAAGGATCATCATTAGACACTGGATTTGGGCGCGGTGTTGTTTTTTTTTTTATATCGTTGGTTTTATCGTGCACTTACAGTATTACGAGACAATTTTGTTGTTACCATGGTTTTACATTTTGTTTCACGTGAGATAACTGTGCTTTATTGAAGATATTCACATCTTGTCACATCTTGTTATGGCTAATTTAATTACATTTAATCAGAATGCCAATAAGGTTGGCAGAAATATAGATATCAACAGAATATAGTATATAAGAGTAATATTATACATTAGATATGTATATATACATATATATGTATATATATACATACGTACATACATATATATATATATACACACACACACACACACATATATATATATATATATATATATATATATATATATATATATATATATATATATATATATATATATATATATATATATAAAAATGAGTTGCTAACAGTACCTCAGCGAATATGAGTGTAATACAATAAGCAACTTCAAAATATCTTTGCAAAATTTAAGCTTACTACCAAATTACTTCAAATAATTCTTAATTCTCAAAATATTTTAGAAAGATTAGCTATCCAAGTTACGTCAACTTTACTAAGTCGTCATTCCTACCTATAAGGTGGAATTTGTTGTTCGCTAACCTGCAATGTGGAGTACTTTTGGGATCTCCACTTCTTCAAGTTCGATTTCCTTCTTTCGACGACAAGTGGAAGAGAAGAAGCAAGATGCTCAGTTCAAGTTGGTCAAGAATTACATCACTTTCTGCTTTGCCTTCGTTAGGATTTGTCGTCGAAAGAAGGAAATCGAACTTGATGAAGTGGAGATCACAAAAGTAATCCACATTGCAGGTTTGGGAACAACAAATTCCACCTTATAGGTAGGACTGACGACTTAGTAAAGTTGATGCGACTTGGATAGCTAATCTTTCTAAAATATTTTGAGAATTAAGAATTATTTGAAGTAATTTGTCAGTAAGCTTGAATTTTGCAAAGACATTTTGAAGTTGCTTATTACATTACACTTATATTTGTTGAGATACTGTTAGTAACTCATTTGCTTATATATATATATATATATATATATATATATATATATATATATATATATATATATATATATATATATATATATATATATATATATGTATGTATGTATGTATGTATGTATGTATGTATGTATGTATGTACATATACATGTATATATATACATATATAATGTACATTATTACTCTTATACTATATTCTGTTGATATCTATCTATATTTCTGCCAACCTTATTAGCATTCTGATTAAATGTCATTAAATTAGCCATAACAAGATGTGAATATCGTCAATAAAACACAGTAATCTTACGTAAAACGTTGCTCTTCTATTTAATTTTTGTTTCCGGGATAGAAACAGTCTTAGTGTTGAGTTCCCATTGACTGTGTATTTCCTAACTGCAATCATTTGCGTATGTGACTTCTTCACAGTTAATTCGAAAGGTGTCCCTTTTTGGGTTAAATACTTAAATGAAATCTTACAGGTTAGTGATCTTAATTTCTTGGATCTGCTCTTCCTTAAATCGACATGAATGGAAATCCTGACTATATATAACAGTGTATAAGGAAGTTGTTTTTGGCTTGTGAATTATATTTAATTGATTTGCGTTGCAAATCATGTAATTGAAAAGTGTAACCCGTTTTTGTAAGTTTTCTTTAACTTCTTCAATGTGAATGTGAGTGGCTTCCTGAATAAGGAGTTCTGTATCTTAGATTACACTCTGTAACAAGGATTCTGTATCAGAATTGCATAAATTTGGGTTTTGTTCTTGGGTTGTGGCTTTCGTTTTCAGTTCGTTAAACAGACTTGCTTATCGATTATTTAGATCTTTTATGCCTTCGTATTCAATTTTTATTCTAGCATATTTGTCCATCAAGTTCACCTGTCCTTTATCCATGACTAAACTTCCTGTATTGACTGTATTAATTACACGAGTCAAAGTTTGCATTTGTATAACGTACTGATTCATGAAGATTATATTTAACATTGTTTCCTTCATTTTAAAGAGTTTTCCTGAAATGAAAATATTACATTTCAGAATTTTACTCCCCTTGCAGTCAGAGAAAAAGTAAATTCGAAGTTAATACACTTTAACCCCGGAAATTTTGCTTCAAGACCAACTAATTAAAGTAAGGATCATCATGCATTAGTTCAATGACTTTAATTCTCAAGCTATTAGGTACTATGTTCTTATAGAACACACCATGATATGTTCGAAATGGATCTGTTTTCTGGCACATCCAGATTAATGTATCATCCATTACATTCAGTTCATCGACTGGACATTCAACCCTCTTCCTTAATTCAATTAATTTTTGATAATCAAATTGCCTTTCGTTTTTCATAAATTGGTAGGTCTTCTTTAGACCATTATCTTTAGTCTGTTTCCTTATGAAGTTTGACATAGAAAGCTCTTTTTTTATAGTGCATAGTGAACAAATTGCTTATAGGTTCACTTAACTTTACTTCTTGACTAAACATATTTATACTATATTTCCTTGAGAAGTATATCTCGATAATGCGTCTGATACCTTATTTGCCTTCCCTGGAACGTATTTTAATTCTTGGGCAGTCATAACCCAACTAGCTTTTCTTCCGGATAAATTATGATTCTTCAGCATTTCTATTGCAGTGGAATGATCAGCGAAGACAGTTATCCTGTAACCAAATATGATATATCTGAAGTGCTTTAAAGTATCTATCATGGCTAGACTGTCTGTTACTGAGTAGTTTTTTCTGTGGGTTTTAATTTTACACCGTAAAAAGCAATAGCATGGTATTTGCCACCATGTCTTTGCATTAAGCATGCCCCTACACCAATAGACCTTGCATTTGATACCAAAAAGAATTCCTCACTAAAGTCCGGAAAACTAAGTACTGGTGAAGGGGTTAGTCTTTCTTTCAATTCATCGAATGCTTCTCGTTGTCTTGTTGTCAACTCAAATGATACATGTTCTTTTAGCTGATCTGTTAGTGGAGCAGATCTAGTTGCAAACTTCTTTACTTATTTCCGGTAACACCCTGCTAACCCCAAGAAGGACTTCACGTCTTTCCGACATCGAGGTGTAGGATGCACTTTATCTTTCAGTCGTTTACTTCCACACCTCTTTCACTTAGAGTGTGTCCCAGAAAATCTATTTTCCATCTAAGGAAAGTCCATTTCTTTAACTTCAGCAATAGATTTGCTCTCCTCGACCTCTTGAAAACTTCTCTGACCAGTTTTATATGTTCTTTGATGGTGTCTGATTCGTAACCGTAAGACCACGTGTCTCGCTCTTTATGATAGTCTTAATACTAGTTCGTATAATAGTCTCTCTGTTTCTATAATAATCTCTCTCTCTCTCTCTCTGTAACACACACACACACGCACACATATATATACTGTATATATATACATATATGTAGTATATAGTCTACAGTATATATATATATGTATATGTACATATATATGCATATATAAATATATATATATATCTTCTTCGTTTAACGCGCTTTTTCCCATTTTTCATATGGGGTAAGCACTATGCCTTCTTTTTGAAGGACTTTGATTTGGCGTTGGGGTAGGCCGTAGCCTCGATCGGCTGCCCTGCCTGACATCGCTTAGACCCCCGGTAGCACGTGTATATGTATCGTGCCAAATCCCCAGCTCCTTTCTCCCAGCAGCGAAGAGACGTGAGCGGTTTAGGCCGACAGTTCGAGACGTGTAAGGCATCTGTTATGTTTTTAGAAGATGTTGGAGTGGCTTTGTTTTTTTGTGTATTAGTCTGTAACGCTCATTTGCTTTCAGCAAACCTATCCGTTGATTACATACATAATCCCGGGGTGTCTACACGGATAGCAAAGTGTCCACCCTCTGACCTGGCCGGCTGTGGATTTGAACCCGTGACACAGACTTCCTATGAAGTCCGAGTCTGCTGCTCTACCGACCAAGCCATTGAGGCTCCATATATATATATATATATATATATATATATATATATATATATATATATATATATATATATATATATATATATATATATATATATATATATATATATATTTTCTGACTCACATCAGGATCGAACCCAGGTCTTTCAGTTGAACGGCAAGGGCGCTGCCCACTAGGCCATACAAGTCATAAAAGAAGTTGGAACCTGAGGGCTACTGCACCCAAGGAATAAACTGGGCAAGGTAACTGCTTGCATACCAGCGTGTTTTCCCCAACTTCCCGACTCAGCAATGACCCAAGTGACAGCATTTCATTCGAATTATCCCTTCTGAGTGAATAAGATAGAAATAATCAACACACAATCACGTGTGGAACAGAAATAAATTTCTGACTCACTTCAGGATCGAACCTAGTTCTTTCAATTGAAAGGCAATGGCGCTGCCCACTGGGTCATACAAGTCATAAAAGAAGTTGGAATCTGAGGGCAACGCTGGTATGCAAGCAGTTAGCTTGCCCAGGTAATTCCATGGGTGCAGTTGCCCTCAGGTTCCAACTTCTTTTATGACTTGTATGGCCTAGTGGGCAGCGCCCGTGCCTTTCAATTGAAAGACATGGGTTCGATCCTGATTTGAGTCAGAAATTTATTTCTGTTCCACACGTGATTGTGTGTTGAGTATATATATATATATATATATATATATATATATATATATATATATATATATATATATATATATATATATATATATATATATATATATATATATATATATACATATATATATATAAATTATATATTTGTGTGTGTATATATATATATGTTTTTGTTTTCGATTATATATTGTTATTTTATTGTTTTGTGATTTAATTAGCAAGAGAAAGAGACTTTGTAATTCATGCGAGGGTTATGCGTCTGTAATCACATATTTTTTTACCTAGCTCTCCAGGATATGCTACTGTTCTCTCCCCTTTAGTGCGTCAGTCCAGCGAAATTTAAACTTAGAGTTAAGTGCTAACCAGGATTTCCAGTTGCAAAATCTCTTCCGGGTTTGCAGTCATTAAGAGTATCTGTTTTAAACAAACGTGCGCACCCACATAAACTATATATATATATATATATATATATTTATATATTTTGTATATATATATATATATATATATATATATATATATATATATAAATATAATGTCTATATATATACATACATGCATGCATGCATGCATGCACATGCATGCATGCATGATATACACACACACACATATATATATATATATATATATATATATATATATATATATATATATATATATATATATATGTGTGTGTGTGTGTGTGTGTGTGTGTGTGTGTGTGTGTGTGTGTGTGTGTGTTTTTGAAAATGGGACCATTGTGGCCAGAAACGTCTGCGATTGAAATAAGACATTTGACTTCCTCATGTCTGTCCTTCTCACACTTCTGATGTTTGCTCGAGTTCTTAGCAACTACCCACCTTCTGTTATGTATGCTATATATGAACGCTCCTAAGTGATAAAACTCTTGATACCAGAGACTTTGTATATTTATTGTTTTTATGGCGTTGAATATTTCAGGGATAAATTTTTTGTTTCAATACAATTTTTCTCATTTCAAATGGCTGAGGGAAAACTCAGTGAAAACGTGTAACTATTTAATTCACATTTTTACATACTCCCATGACATGGTCATCACCACGATGTACGCCTTTCTGTAGAAATAACAGGTAAATGCCAAATTTAGAGGCGATTGATGCTCCATCACCCCACGGAACAAACTTCCGCACAGTAAACTGACAATTTCTTTAATACAGGAAGTTTTACCTAACTTCTGACAACAATAAACAAGTAAAAAATGCTTCGAAGTTTCTTCGGTGCAATCGAGTTTTCTGTACAACGTATAATGCTGTATAAAACTATCAGTTACGACCTCGCAACGCTCAGTTACTCCCCAGATGCGGTTGTGTGAAGGTGTGTCGCACGCCTACGGAAAGCTCTGCCAGCCGCTCGAAACATGGCTAACCTTAACCTTAAATAAAAACTACTGAGGCTAGAGGGCTGCAATTTGGTATGTTCGATGATTGGAATGTGGATGATCAACATACCACTTTGCAGCCCTCTAGCCTCAGCAGTTTCTAAGATCTGAGGGCGGACAGAAAAGTGCGGTCGGACAGGCGAAGCCGTCACGGTAGTTTTCTTTTACAGAAAACTAAAACTAGTCGCCTCCGTAGGTGTTTTTATTAAAACATGGGACATTTACGTTAACATTATTCCTTCATCAAATTCTGTCATTTTGATTATGGAGTCTATTTGCACCCATCCCTCTCTCTCTCTCTGTCTGTCTGTCTGTCTCTCTCTCTCTCTCTCTCCTTTCTGATTACAGTTATCGCCACTCCTCATTCGTATCTTCCTTTCTAACTTAATTTAAAGTTAAGAATCTCTCGTAAGTCTTTTAGAAAAGGCATATTACATTTTGGCCAGTCACAGGAAAGCTGAAAGTGGTTAATTTCTGCTGGATTTCTCGAGTTCATGCCAGCCAACGGGTAATACCACGATCGTTATCAGTCTGATATAATTCTTTGAATGAATGCTTTCATAATTGGACTGGTAAACGTTTTCTTAATAAGGCTAAATCAAAATCTCTCTCTCTCTCTCTCTCTCTCTCTCTCTCTCTCTCTCTCTCTCTCTCTCTCTCTCTCTCTCATGCTACTGAGACATGTTGTAAAGGTAGGTGTAAGGAACAATTTGCTTGCATCTTTGTCTTTCGGTGCCTTTGTAATTGTTAGTGACTTTTAAGCCTTTAGTCATTATATTTAGATGTTGAGGAGAATATATAAAAGATTGGTGACATCCACCTTAAGGCTTGTTTTAGGAAAATTTGTTTCTCTTGGAACTGCACAAGACTGTCGAATCCTTGTTCACAACAGACAATTTTGGTGCCTCGTTTAAGTGGTTCCATACAAGATCTTGGATTATTGTTTTGTTTTTTGGAACATTGCACTCTGTTGTATAAGACTTTAGATACCTTTGGGAGGGTTAGGAGGCAGGAGGAGAGGAAATCCAGAGAGATCGAGATAAATGGATTGAAATGGGTCTTGGAAAGGACGGCCTTAATGTCTAGGAATGCAAGCAAGATAGGGTTAAAAGATGCAAAGTTTGTACAGGATTCGGCGTGTATGTGTGTGTGAAGCTGTTAATATTGTCGAAGTTTTCTGCACACTAGGTTCAGCTACAATTAAAGTATGAATGTGGCATAAGCTGTTGGTAATTTTCTATCTCTGTAGCCGCTTCTTGTTAAGGAAAATGGTTTAAGTACGGTATACGTCAACAGGCACGCATGCATATTATATATATACAGGGTGTAACACGAGTTTTTGCGAATATTTTGGGAAATGAAAGGAAAAGCCATTCTGAGCAGAAAATGTTCTATAAGCATATGCATTTTAAGGCTTCGTTTATCGGCGAGGTGAATTTTTGAAACAACTGTTATCATTAAACGGGCAAGTAAGATGGCGTACGGTATGTCGGAGTGATTAGTCAAGGATATGGGGGTGAGGGGGATGGAGCTGATCAGTTCACTTGTTAACAGTCTCGCTTTTCTGCCAAGATATGTGAGCGTGTTCGGGTCGCCAGTGTCAAATTCCGGATTCATTTTGAGAGCAAGAGACTGGAGACAATGCCATACCATTCCAGTAATGTGGAATATGCAGATAAGGTGTTTATTTATGGGTTTTGCAACAGTTCCATTTCTAGATTGCACGGTTGTAAACCCCACTATTATACAAAATAGGAAATCGGCGATTAGGCCGATGTGAATAAAACGCCTCCAAATCAGATGTATTCTTTTGATACTGAACAAAAGTAAATAAATGCATGCATCATTGAAACCTCCCTCTCCGTCAATGGTATTCGCTGGACTCCGGTAAAGGAAAGAAAAGCAAGCCTAATGGAATCTCTCCTCCATCAATGGTAGGCCTATTCATTAAACACCGATCAAAGATTCTAAACGTATTATAAAAAATCTCTCTTTCTCCATCAAAAGTATTCATCATACACCAGTCAAAGGAAAAACACACACCTTTGAAAAAGCTTTCGTCTTTGTCAGATTAAAAAGAATGGGAACATTATGGAAAATTCACTTTCTTCATTCTTTCCTGTCAAAGGTAGCCTATTCATACAGTAATTGAAAGAGGTTAAAAAGCTGCTGTTGTCCAAAGTACACATACCCTCCCTACTTACAATCCCTTGTCATCATGATTACTGTCGCTATCACTCATTCGCATGGGCGTACTGTAGGCCTAGTCGTGACTCCTGATTCAGCAATTCCGTGACGAGGCGGCAGGACAGTTTGCGCTAGAATTCAACGATCACAAATTAATGTTGCCAAGCAACATTTACGATACTCATCATTAAAATTAATTACACGAAGTCTGTTCACAGGTGATTTACTAGTTGAAGGGACTGTAATGTTACATTTTTCAATAACCTGCAAGAGAAAATCATAATTAAAAGGCTAGCAATTTGAGTTGCCTAACGTGCTTCATCAGTCCTTTCCCCTACATCCCTGACTACTCACTCCGACATCCGGCACGCGCCAGCTTACTTGGCCGTGTAATGATGACGGTTATTTTAAAAATTCACCTCACCGACAAACGAAGCCTTAAAATGTATATGTTTACAGAACATTTTCTGTTCAGAATGACTTTTTTCGTTTATTTAACAAAATATTTTGATAAACTCTTGTTACACACTGTCTATAGGCTATATATATATATATATATATATATATATATATATATATATATATATATATTAATTATAGACAGTGTGTAACAAGAGTTTATGCAAATATTTTGGGAAATTAACGAAAAAGTCATTCTGAGCAGAAAATGTTCTATAAATATATACATTTTAATTCTTCGTTTGTCGGTGAGGTGAATTTTTAAAAGAACGTTATCATTACACGCCCAAGAGTACATAAAATACAATTGTATATATATATATATATATATATATATATATATATATATATATATATATATATATATATATACACACAGTTGTATTTTTAGTGAACTCTTGCACATACATACATACATACATACATACATACATACATACATACATACATACATACATACATACGTCTTTCTCCTTGTGTTCACTTGCTCTTGTAGTGTAAAATTATGCGGGTAACATCATTAGGAAAACGAAGATGCCTCTTCGCATTGAGAATTCTGGGAAAAATCTCTTATCCCCATCCGTCATTATCTTTCCAGGAAATTATTCATTAGGAGCAGGCATTGAAAAGACTCACAATGACCAAAACTTTTGCAAAACATTCAAATGAAAAAATGCCCAGAAAATCATGTGTGGGAAATGATGTTCGATTTACAGATAGTTTCACTGAAGGCGCTCTTCTGGGGGGAAAACAAACTTTTTTAATCTTTAAATAACCCGCACTTTCAAAGATGTATGACTTGTTTTCTTCTTTTCTGTAATCTAAAGGGCTCAGTATTAAACTCAATGACCATCACTCTTTGTATAGAATGAAAATCCTTTTTTCAGCGATGAACGAGCAATAAGATGTAGTTTTTTCAATTAGCGTTGATTAGCTAACCTTCGTCACCCACGAGCATAATCACCTTTAATTTTTATGAAAAAAAAATTAATCTGCTGATTCCTTATGGGCGTAGGTTATTTCTATTCCCTATTGAAAGATTGCGGCGTTTTGCTGTTTGCAGAAAACAGTCATCTGCAGTTTTTATGAAAATGATGTTTTATAATAATTAATACAGTTATTATCATTATTAATCCTTGTAACATTTTTAACTTTGATGAATATTACCCTCCGAAAAAATGTTTTTCTTACGAAAATGACACATCCTCCCGTTAAACCATTTGTAATTAAGCAGCTTATTATATTTTCAATTAGACTAGACTCTACTACTGTAACTATGACTCCAGCGATTATTAATGTTCATGATATGTGCTTGCCTCTTTCACATCTCCTCAGACAGTAGAATCAGAGCGCACATACCATTAAGAATAGCTATAAATTCTACATATAATATATTCTACATATAATGTATTCTACATGTAATATATTCTACATATAATATATGTTACATATCATGTGATCACCAAAAATAATTTCCTCATTTGAGACATTATAGCCTCTTCTCTCTGTCATGCAATGGGTAATTTTTT
>NC_089752.1:28611383-28618883 GCF_040412425.1 Macrobrachium rosenbergii
AGAAATGTTTGGTATATAATTTAAAGAAAACCTTGCCAAGATTCTATCTAAATGCTCAGCCAGCTATGTGCTGTTGCATTTATTAATTAAATTCCGATTTGTCGCTTTCAAAACGTATGGAATCGCAAATTAACGCACTGAAATTGCAGAGGCCAGTGTACCACAAACGCTACACGATTCAGAGATAGGCAACCCCCTCATCTAGAGGGACCGGTCGCTCAGCCTGAACATGTACAGTACACGAGTTCAGTGTTGCCATCCTAGGGTTCTGAACCCTCAGACTCGTTTAACCCATTTGGAGGTCGAATTGTGTATGAGGAGCGTTGGCAAAGGTGTTGGGAGACAGTCATACATTATTTTTGTATTTCGTTTCTGCAACCTTGTTATTTTTTTTATTCTCTGCACAGGTTTAGTATATAATTGCCAAGGATAGAGAATTCCATTTTTTGTGTGTGTGTGTTTTCCTATCTGCTGCTAAAATTCCTGATTATCACCATCTAAATTTCCTGAGGTAACATCTTATGAAAATTGGCCTTCATAATAATTTGGCGTCGATTACTTTTAGTATTATCGCTTTCTTGGTTTTCCTCCCAGTAAATATCTGGTCTCTCCTTATTCCTTGTCTTTCAGCCTTTTACTTGTGTTAATTCGTCGATTCAGTTTTATGTTCAGTCGAGTCTCTGTTCGATACACCGTCATTCCATTTTGTCAGTGAGCACAATTTTTTGGAAAAGGAATTTCGATCAATGTTTTACATAAATCCTTTGGAGAATTCAGCTCTACAGCTTCAGTGTTCTCTTTTCATGATGTTGGTGTACCAAATAACGTCGATTGTAATAGTATAAGTGATATTCCTTTATTCAGTGTATCCCTTGAATTCTTACTCACTTTTTAGATTACAAAACAACTGAACTTTGTAAAATAATTGTATTTCAGTATTCGTGATTTACCTCGCCTCTTTTAAATGCTGCTGTATCCCATAAGGTATATTCTCAGTGAAAGAGGCAGGGTTGTTATCGCTTGGAGAGATCAACCTCGGTTTTATTTTTCTTGTTCACACTGGCGTATGAGAAATTATGCGAAATTGGTGTTAAAACCCGATAGCAGGACTAAAAATTCAGTCGTGGTGTTCGCCAACCTTAAAATCGTCAGAGGTCCGATTTCAAATCACGGTCTCTGTGATTTGAGGAGAGCTTAAAAACCACTTGTTGGATGCGGTCGTGTCCGTAATTACCTTCTGCCCGGTGTGATTCTAACATAATTACGAAAATTCCACTAGATGTTAGGAACTTAAAGTCGCAGTTGTCATTAGTGGTGATATGGCGTTCTGAGGAACGGTCTTTCAAGTGTGAAGGTGGCCTAAAAATCACGGCAAATTAGATGATCAGGAGTAGCCCTCAAGATGTTATCGAGTTCAAAGCCGCCAAAATAGGTTGAAAGTCGCTACCGAGATATAATTGGGTCTAGACTGCCGAAACGATGTAACCTGTCGCTTTGTAGGTGCTACGAACGCTCTAAGAACATAGCTTTGAGTGGCTGTCTCTGAAACCGCTCAAATGAGTTGGAGATAATTCCAAGAGATGCCGAGATGAAACAAGAGGGCTCTCATGGGATGCTATTACGCGGCTCATTACCATAAACTCGGAAACGGCGCGCTGAATGGCGTTAGATGTCTTAAAATGATCACTTGTTGTTTTGCTTATGAACTTGAAATTAAACAGCTTAACGCGAGTCATAAACTTATAATAAATCAGTGATGAAAAGCGACTATAAACTCGAAGGCAACACTGAAGTGAAATAACGATTTTAAAATAGTAGGGTGAATGTGACTTTTCATGAAGGGGAAAAAAAAATAAGGGAGAATCGACAGAAGCGGTTCCTGAAGGATGGTAGGTTGCAAAGATCAGGAAAACGAGACTAGTAAGAGAAGTTTAAGTCTTAGCAATCTGAGGTCCCCTCTTTCTTGAAGTTAAGAAACAAACAACGGATATAGCTAACACGATGGCCTCCAGATCTGAGAAGGGGTAAATTTCAGTTGCAAAATGAATTAAAGTTCTTGAAAGCAAAAAATATGGATTCTTGATACCCTCTCATACCAAAACCATTGTGCCTATAAGCTATATGAGGAGGTATGCATTCAAATTCCTGGAAATCAGAAATCCACGAAGTGCATGGTTCACTGGCTGAGTCTCTCTTTATGTTGCCTGGCTTTGGAACTTTTTTGCTTCTGTTTTCCCGAATTTAATCAGAGAAGCAGGTCTATCTCTTGCTTTTCGGTTAAACTCCACTCGGTTTCTTTACCCGTATCCTCTTTTATGTTTTTAAGGAAGTGACATACTCTTGATAGTGGTGTTGGGCTTCTTTTCCTCTCAAAGCCTGCTTTACGATCTCTGGTTCCACTATACTGGATTTTTCATTCGCAGAATAATTAGATAATACCACAAAGCTGGTATCACTTACACACACACACACACACACACACACACACACACACATATATATATATATATATATATATATATATATATATATATATATATATGCATATGTACTGTATGTGTATGTATGTATGTATGTATGTATGTATATATATATATATATATATATATATATATATATATATATATATATATATGTATGTATGTATGTATGTGTGAGACTGTGGTGTGGTAGTTGCATGCTTGTCTCATAAGTGTGGAGACCGGAGTTCAAGTCGCGGACGTGGACAGACCTATCCGCGCACTTTCCGGTAAACTGATTCTGTCATTGTTGAAGTATGCAATGAATTAGTTACGTTGTATTCAGTCGACAGGAGCAGGTTGCAGCCGGGGTTGGTGAACAACATAAGCTAGCAACTTCATCCCAAAATCTAGCAGAGAATCGGAAGGGTAACACCTTGAGCCGTCTTCTCTGGGGACGAAACTACGAGTATGTTAATCCAGTCTTCAGTAGGTATAGTTATCTGCACTGCCATTTTACATTTATCAGATTATTTTCCTAAGTCTTCTTATTTACTGTCAAAGGATATCTACCTGTCTCCCTTCTGTATCAGTCCTTTGCATTATTTTCACACCGGACGAAATGTAAACCACAAAATCGACGAAAAACTCAGAAAGTTCATGATAGATAGTAAACAGTTGGAATTTCACCTATAACTCCGGGCGATCGGAAGTCTATCGCTCGCCAAAGGCCACCAAATAAGATTGATGTGGCAATCAGTGGCATTAATTCAGGAATAAAACAAAAGTGGGAGAGCGATAAATCAGAAATAACGTCCTATTGCCGAGTTTAATATCGGTTTACACATTCATGCGTACAGATTAATGGGCTGTCATTAATGGCCATGGATTCTGAAATGCCGCTGTTGCTCTTGCCTGTGTGCGTCAGGCATCGGCGACTAGGCGTACATGTGTTTACATGCTGACGCGTCCGTGGAAATATCTGCAGGTTTTGCTATATATATATATATATATATATATATATATATATATATATATATATATATATATATATATGTGTGTGTGTGTGTGTGTGTGTGTGTGTATAACTACTGTACTTCTTAATTCGGAAATCTTGTATAAGAATAAACGGAAATTTTATATGCATACGCACACACACACACACACACACACACACACACACACACATATATATATATATATATATATATATATATATATATATATATATATATATATATATATATATATATATCCACAATGGCCTCTTAACTTCTCGAATTCTTCGCGCTTTTTGGATAAGCTTGTCAGTGCAAAACCTGAAGATCCAAGTGCAAGAAAATGAAGATATTATGATGTCCAGTAGTGGGAAACAAACCCAGGTTCCATAATCACAACTAGGTCACGTCGCCGACCTAGTTGTGATTATGGAACCCGGGTTCACTTCCCGATACCGGGCATCATAACATCTTCATATTTCTTGCACTTACATGACCTAGTTGTGATTATGGAACCCGGGTTCGTTACCCGCTACCGGACATCATAATATCTTCTTATTTCTTGCACTTGGATCTTAAGGTTTTGTAGTGACAGGCGTATCCAAAAAAGCGCGAAGAATTCGAGAAGTTAAGAAGGCATTGTGGCTATTACAATTACATATGTATCTGGTAAAAAGTGACCAGTAGATTCTACACACACACACATACACACATATATGTGTATATATATATATATATATATATATATATATATATATATATATATATATACATACATATATATATATATTTATATATACACACTCGTATTGACATGAGAGTAACTGGTTTTTGATGATTCTGAGGATGGAATGGGTAGGAGGGTTAAGGAAAAGATGGAGATACAGGTGCAGCAGTGTCGGATAAGATAATGGTTTGTGAATGATGCAGTGATACAGTGTTTACCACAGAAACTGTTATGAATAGAAGGTGCATTATCTGATTGTTTGTAAAACAAGGTAGGTGGAGCGATGGTAGCTTCAGAGAGTATTTATGTCACTGAATAATTAAAAGAGGTAACATCATTAGCCCTATAAAATTATAGAGGACGATTGTCAAGGGACAAAAAACAGAATATAGAAACGTTGTTGTTGAACAGCAATGTCAAAAAAAGGCGGTGGCGGTAAGTTATTTTAAACAATAGAATTTAAAAAGTTGGAAGCTGAGTTTAACGCTTTTCCACGTGCTACTGAGAATATAAATATAGGGCTGAAGTAGTTCATTACCCACCTTGATATTAAAGTGCATAGTGTTTTGCTTTAGGTTGTGTAGAAATGAAAGAAATTAACTGGCGTTGTGTGCCAAATGGTTCAATCCAGGCAAGAGAAAGAAGACTGGTAAGAGTGATGAGAATTTTTAGAGACTTGGCAGAATCAGTGAGCATTTGTGAAAAGATGATAATGAAAAAAAAAATGTTTATTTATTGAAACTGAAGAGTTGTTGAGGAATTCTATAAGGAGAATGTTGAAAAGAAGTTTTAATGCATAGTGACAAGCAGAATCAGTGTGGAAGAGAGATGTTGAAAAAGAAATATCAATTCATAGAGAGTGAAGAATTAGTAAGTATATGTAAAAGAGAGTGATGAATACTTAGTATGGATGCGGGGAAATGAAAGCAGTCAGTTCATTTATTCATGTGAAATTAAATGTTAGGAATGGTAGTGTATTAAGAGGAGATGTAAATCTTATAGGCTATGTAGGTTGGCATGTATGAAAAGAGCATTAAGCCAACTCACTTCTACGGATGTAAAGTGTGGTCATTGAAAGAAAAATGACTGGAAATTGTTGAGAGGAACTGGTTGATTCAACAATTAGAATAGATATAGTAATGAACCCTCTCTTGTAATTCCCAGTTTCTTCTCCTCCTTAAAGGAAAACGATTTTATGGAGAGAAAAGTTAGAACAGTGCGACTGGCGATAGTAGTGTCAGTAGGTCCCAGATCTACAGATCAGCGAAGTTGAATAGTCTCAGGCTTGCAGTACTGTGATCGACACAGGATAAGTTTCACGCTAGCAGTATTGCGATCGACAGTGAATGAGTTTCAGGCTAGCAGTATTGTGATTGCCACTGAATGAGTTTCAGGCTAGCAGTATTGTGATCGACGGTGAATGAGTTTTAGGCTAGAAGTATTGTGATCGACACTGAAAGAATTTCAGTCTGGCAGTATTGTGATCGACAGTGAATGAGTTTCAGGCTAACAGCATAGTGATCGACTGAATGGGTTTCAGGCTAGCAGTATTGTGATCGACAGTGGATGAGTTTCAGGCTAGCAGTATTGAGATTAACAATGAATGAGTTTCAGGCTAGCAGTATTTGATCGACAGCGAAAGAGTTTCAGGCTAGCAATATTGTGATTGCCACTGAATGAGTTTCAGGCTAGCAGTATTGTGATCGACAGTAAGTGAGTTTCAGGCTAGCAGTATTATGATCAACACCGAATGCGTTTCAGTCTAGCAGTATTGTAATCGACTGTGAATGAGTTTCAGGCTAGCAGTATTGTGACTGACAGTGTATGATTTCAGGCTAGCAGTCTTGTGATTGCCACTGAATGAGTTTCAAGCTAGTAGTATTGTGATTGACAGTGGATGATTTCCGACTAGCAGTATTGTGATCAACAGAGAATGAGTTTCAGGCTAGCAGCATTGTGATCAACCGAGAATAAGATTCAGGCTAGAAGTATTGTGATCAACAGTGAATGAGTTTTAGGCTAGCAGTATTGCGATCGACAGTGAATGAGTTTCAGGCTAGCAGTATTATGATTGCCACTGAATGAGTTTCAGGCTAGTAGTATTGTGATCGACAGTGAATGAGTTTCATGCTAGCAGTATTGTGATCAACACTGAATGAGTTTTAGGCTAGTAATATTGTGATTGACTGTGACTGAGTTTCAGGCGAGCAGCATTGTGATCGACACTGAATGAGTTTCAGGCTAGCAGTATTGTTATCGACTGTGACTGAGTTTCAGGCTAGCATTATTGGGATCAACAGTGAATGAGTTTCAGGCTAGTTTTATTGAGATCGACAGTGAATGAATTTCAGACTAGCAGTACTGTGATCGACACTGAATGAGTTTCAGGCAAGCAGTATTGTAATCGACATTGAATGAGTTTCAGGCTAGCAGTGTTGTGATCGACAGTGGATGAGTTTCAGGCTAACAGTTTCGTGATTGACAGTAGATGAGTTTCAGGCTAGCAGTATCGTGATTGACAGTGGATGAGTTTCAGGCTAGCAGTGTTGTGATCGACAGTGGATGAGTTAAGGCTAGCAGTATTGTGATTGAAAATGAATGAGTTTCAGCCTAGCAGTATTGTGATTGACAGTGGATAAGTTTCAGGCTAGCAGTATCGTGATTGAAAATGAATGAGTTTCATTCTAGCAGTATTGTGATCGACAGTGAATGAGTTTAAGGCTGGCAGTATTGGGAAGACAGTTAATGAGTTTCAGGCTAGCAGTATTGTGATCGACATTGAATGAGTTTCAGTCTAGCAGTTTCAGGCTAGCAGTATTGTGATTGACAGTGAATGAGTTTCAGGCTAGTAGTATTGTGATCGACACTGAATGAGTTTCAGGCTAGCAGAATTGGGATCTACAGTTAATGAGTTTCAGGCTAGTTTTATTGTAATCGACACTGAATGAGTTTCAGGCTAGTTTTATTGTATTCGACACTGAATGAGTTTCAGTCTAGCAGTACTGTGATCAACAGTGGATGAGCTTCAGGCTACTCGTATTGTGATCGACAGTGAATGAGTTTCAGGCTAGCATATTGTGATTGGCAGTGAATGAGGTTCAGGTTAGCAGTATTGTGATCGACGCTGAATGAGTTTCAGGCTAGCAGTATATTGATATACATTGAGTGAGTTTCAGGCTAGCAGAACTGCGATCGACACTGAAAGCCAGGCACCGTTGGCATATATTATCTATATTCATGATAAAATGGAGGCCCGGCGCATGGGGTTATCAATTCATTCTTCATAAGACGGAAATTATTTAGGCCGGTCTGTTGT
>NC_089752.1:28628883-28631383 GCF_040412425.1 Macrobrachium rosenbergii
ACTACTACGCTTCAGATTTTTTTCGTTCCTCTTGCAGCCTCCATTTCCAGTATTCTTTTTCATGTCTGCTGTAGTTCCCACTGCGTGGTGTAATGTCATATGGCCAGGGGCAACGGGGTTAGACTCCAATTCCCTTTGTTATTGTTAAAAAAAATGGATAAAGAACTAGCATATTTATTTCTTCATTTCGCTGGTCTTTTTGTTATCGCATAGTTCTCAGTAACTTAGGTTCTTTTGTATGTATTATACTGGATGGCCGTGGTGAAATTGGAATTATTGTTATTAATAACAATTCGTTACTTAATACAGGTAGTTATAGAGGATGACTGTAAATTAATTATCTTTGTAATCCCGTTTTTGTTCTTCAAGGGAGATTTATTATTCAGATCTCATGCTTGTAGGGGAAAAAGTTTTTAAAACATGCGAAATATTATGCGCATACTCAGACACGCACAAACGTACTAATATAGACATATAAACACGCACATGACTTAAACACTTCCACAAAAAGGCACACACACAATATATATATATCTACATAAATATTATATACATAGGCTATATATATATATATATATATATATATATATATATATATATATATATATATATATATATATAAATATATATATATATATATTATATACATACATTCATGCTTACATGCATACGCATGCATATATATAAATATATATATATAATTTATATATATATATATATACACATATACTTACATATATATATATATATATATATATATATATATATATATATATATATATATATATATATATATATATATATATATATATATATATATATATATACACACACACACATATATAAAAATTAAAAAGTCTGGCAACTGAATGATGTTATCTACCCCATGCCAATGGAAAATGTGAAGAAGGAAAAGAAGAGTGGGCTTACCTCAGTACTTGCATCTTAAAGGAAGACAGGTTGAATCAGACGTCCGTTAAACAAGGAAACGGAGAGAGAATTCAAAGCTTTGATGCAAAGGGAAAGAAATGGTTTCTGGATCTTGTAGTCAGAGGGCCACTGAATTCAACAAGGCCAATTTTTGTAGAGGTGCTCTGACTGGTGTAATTATGAAAGAAAAAATCAGTGGAGGATAATGGAAATTACTCATTATATGACTTGTATTTAATGACATTACACACACACACACACACACACACATATATATATAATATATATATATATATATATATATATATATATATATATATATATATATATATATATATATATATATATATATATATATATATATATATATATATATGCACACACATGCATGTACTGTGTATATGTATATATACTAATATAAATATATGTGTATTTAAGTATGTGTGTGTACATGTATATTTGTATAACCACTTTTCATTTGTAATTGTATGTATTTACGTGCATATATCTAATTTCTTTGTCTGTGTTAAAGAAAAACATAATTATTGTTAAATGGATAAACGGAGCTCAATAGAATAACAGTAAAGGCGGGAGAGAGAGAAAAAAAAGAGAGAGAAAATGATATTAGTTTGGAGCTAAAAAAAAGATCGGTCGCTCTACCTCTTAATGGCGTCCATTGTCTCCGCTGCCGTTCTCCAAACTCGAAGTCGGTGACTCTTACTCTGACTTGCGTCCTTTCGTAATGTTTCCCCGGCAAGTTTTTATGCGACCAGAACTTTCCTTCATTTTTCTACTCTTCTGATGGGACTCCATAGCTTGTTCACCTCCTCCCCCTCCTCCTCCCGTACCTCCGCCGCCCCTCCTTCCTTACACCCGTCCCCCTCCCCCCTACCTACTTCGAGTTCGTCTTCGGGGCTTCGATCACTGTTTCCCCCCACCCCTTCCTCCCCACTATCTCATCCCCAGGACCTAGCCACCCCTTCTATATCCCCCGGTACTCTCTCTCTCTCTCTCTCTCTCTCTCTCTCTCTCTCTCTCTCTCTCTCTCTCTCTCTCTCACCCTGCGCACCAATTTTTGTTTTTTGAAAGACGTTGAAAGCATGTGGGACTGAATGGGGCTCTTCCCCTCTTTGATTCAGGGAAGAGTTTGTTGACGGGGAAAGAGAGAGAGAGAGAGAGAGAGAGAGAGAGAGAGAGAGAGAGAGAGAGAGCGAGCGAGCAAGGAAGTGAGTGAGAAATAGACCGGTAGAAAGACGGGTAGAGAGAGAGAGAGAGAGAGAGAGAGAGAGAGAGAGAGTCTTTCTTATTCTACGATGGCTTGATTGTGCAATATTGATTCCCTCCTTTGGAAATGCTTGGAATGCTTCCTTGCTTGCTCATGGTACGCTGAAGGAGAGTTGTGGAAAAGAAATGGAAATGGAAGGAAAAAAAAAAAAGGCTGCAGGAAGTATCGAAAGTAAAAGAAGTGTCAGTCCCTCAAGTAAAAATAAAGAAGTGGATTCGCTCGATCATCTGTCTAAGTCGTTTCCTGTGTTTCCGTTGTGTAATTTGATGTTTTTTTCGCGTCTTT
>NC_089752.1:28636383-28791383 GCF_040412425.1 Macrobrachium rosenbergii
GCGGACAGAAAAAAATGCCGATAGAATAAAGTGTGGACGGAAAGACAAAGCCGGCAAGTAGTTTTCTCTTACAGAAAACAAAAAATTGAGGAATAGTGCGCAATCTAAAATAAGATCATTACTAAGCAAGTTTTTTTTATTAACATATATTCAACCCATATGAAAACTAATCAATGAAAAAAAGGAAATGCCCCATTTTCAAATCATAATCTAAAAAAATAAGAAAATATAAAGATTGGCCTTTGTGAACTTTGGATTTTGTTATTACCGCAAACGAAGCCCCATGGTCCAAATAATTGCTATTATGTTAAAAAAGCTTGATGCTAATGTTGAATGGAGAAACGATTCAAGAATAATGAAGATTAAACCTAGTTGCTCAGTTGTTGCATACAGTACAAACTTTTATAGGCTGGATAATCTTACGGCTTTATCTCTAAACCGCAGACCCGAAGAAAGTAGTCCAAATATTAAATAGGAAATAGTCTAAATGTTACCTAGAAAATATTTTAAATATTTACCTAGAAATAGTCCAAATATCAACTAGAAAATAACCCAAATATTAACTAGGGAACATTCCAAACATTGATTACGAATAGTCCAAATATTTACTAGAAAATATTCTACATATTAACTAGATGGGAAAAATTTTAGAAATTATTTTATATATACCAGTTTCAGTGTGGAGAGATTGCGAGTATGTTTGGAAGCTGCAATCTGGATGTTCTCGAATGAGTTGAAGGTAAAAATATCGCCCTCTGAACGGAAAACCTTTTTATTGTTGCTTGCCTTTGGCTATTTCTTCTTTATTGGGAATATCTGTCTGTCTGTCTCTCTTACTCCATTTTCATGTATGTGTATATATATGTATATGTATACACACACACACACACACACACACATATATATATATATATATATATATATATATATATATATATATATATATATATATATATATATATATATATATATATATATGTGTTTGTGTGTGCGTGTGTGTGTGAGAGAGAGAGAGAGAGAGAGAGAGAGAGAGAGAGAGAGAGAGAGAGAGACAGACAGACAGACAGACAGACAGACAGACAGAGAGTAATGCTTGTAACTCTACTCTTTCTGTTTTCAAGTTTCCCAGCGTCTTTTTTTAATACTTCTTTGTCTCTGGGTTTGTTTTCAAAATGATCTCTTTCTTTTATGTATATTATATATATAATATCTATCTATATATATACATATATATGTATATATAATATACATCTATATATACATACATACACACACACATATATATATATATATATATATATATATATATATATATATATATATATATATATATATGTGTGTGTGTGTGTGTGTGTGTGTGTGTTTGTAAAATGTCTCTTCCTCTATTTGCTATCTAAGCCATGATTCTGGCCTTCTGTTTGCCATCATGTACAAGAGCACCTGGTGCCTATGGGGGGAAAGGTGAGCCATTTCTCTGCAGACATTAACTGGAAGTTACAGGTTACTGTAGTACACTTTGTTCTCCCAAATTTCTCCGTCGGTTTCTGCTTTAACCACCGTAGCAGTATCGTGTTCCTGTTTATTTCTTCTGTTTTAGATAATTTTCTGTGGTTGTGTAGTGATACACGCATATAGTGTACCATTCAAAAACAAGTACATATATACATACACACACACGCACACACACACACACACACACACACACATATATATATATATATATATATATATATATATATATATATATATATTTATCTTTATATATTATTATATATTATTAGGATCTTTGGTTGTTTTATGGGCGTTATGGTAGTTTGTTTGTTTGGCTAATCCTCCCCCTCCTCTTATTTTTTCACAGGAGTGTTTACGTCTGTGTTGGCGTGGCGCCAACCTTTAGTCAGGTTCGGGCAGCAGTAGGCGAACAGGTTGTTCTCTTGGGGAAGAGAACTTTTGAGTACCAGCAGCAGTTCGACTTTGAGGACGTTTCTTGGGCAGCCCATGTTTGGGCCCAGGCTGGAGCAGCGCACCAACGAAGATGGTTGTTTGTTGGCCGCAGGTGGAGACCTTGTCGGCAGTTTTGGCTCGGGTGCAGTGGCCCCGTGTCCTTTGTATTTTGGCGAGACGGCAGCAGGACGTCGTGATAATACGGCCTGTTGTCGTTAGTTGGTGGACTTCGCTGGAGATGGCTTTTTTTTGTATCGACTGCTGCTGGTACTTCTTTTTTGATATAAAGTAATATTGCTTTATTTTTGTGTTTCGTGGCCCGGACCTGGCTCATTTGTTATGGCCTTTTTTTTTGTTATAGATTTTTATTAAGATTTAATATTAATAAATCTATTTTTATAACCATTTCCTGTATTTTTGTTATTCCTCCTTCTTTGTGTGTGCGAGCTGTCGATTAGCCAGAGCAGCCCCAATAATATTTCCATCTAGATCCTGTGTTTTTCTTAAGGGCCGAAAACCTCGGTTCGTTACATTGGCGACCGTGTGACAGGATTGGCTCTGCTCTGGTTGTCGGAGTTTTCACCACATTGGAGGGGGAGGTTCGTTATTTTGAAAAAAAAAAAATTTTTGTAATTTTTTTTTTTCTGTCGAGAGGGAAGGTATTAGGATCTTTGGTTGTTTTATGGGCGTTATGGTAGTTTGTTTGTTTGGCTAATCCTCCCCCCCCTCCTCTTATTTTCACAGGAGTGTTTACGTCTGTGTTGGCGTGGCGCCAACCTTTAGTCAGGTTCGGGCAGCAGTAGCGAACAGGTTGTTCTCTTGGGGAAGAGAACTTTTGAGTACCAGCAGCAGTTCGACTTTGAGGACGTTTCTTGGGCAGCCCATGTTTGGGCCCAGGCTGGAGCAGCGCACCAACGAAGATGGTTGTTTGTTGGCCGCAGGTGGAGACCTTGTCGGCAGTTTTGGCTCGGGTGCAGTGGCCCCGTGTCCTTTGTATTTTGGCGAGACGGCAGCAGGACGTCGTGATAATACGGCCTGTTGTCGTTAGTTGGTGGACTTCGCTGGAGATGGCTTTTTTTTTGTATCGACTGCTGCTGGTACTTCTTTTTGATATAAAGTAATATTGCTTTATTTTTGTGTTTCGTGGCCCGGACCTGGCTCATTTGTTATGGCCTTTTTTTTTGTTATAGATTTTTATTAAGATTTAATATTAATAAATCTATTTTTATAACCATTTCCTGTATTTTTGTTATTCCTCCTTCTTTGTGTGTGCGAGCTGTCGATTAGCCAGAGCAGCCCCAATAATATTTCCATCTAGATCCTGTGTTTTTCTTAAGGGCCGAAAACCTCGGTTCGTTACATATATACATATACATATATATGTGTGTATGTGATATTTATTTCTCTATGAACGCATATAGGTCTGTCTACCTGTCTCTCTATGTGTATGTCTTTACTTTAGAGCTTAGACCCAACCGCACAGTCGATCATACGTGTGAGCTTGTGTGTGTAAATTCCAGGGCGCGATATTCTTGTGATTCTTTTCTTAAAAGCTTTTTCAGGTTCTTCATTAATCCTTTTTTGGCTTATTCGCGGATAAGTCCAAGATGATTTTCTTCAACGAAAGCGCTGAAACTGAGAAAGATGACTTTCGTGGTAATTCTTTAAATGTGCAGGAAAAATGTTTAATCTTTCCAGAGCATTCCCTAAAAGGAGAGGACGCTAGGAATGTATATTGTGTTTTATGTTCCCTCTAAACTCTCCCCTTGTTTGCAGATGTTACATAATAAGCCAAAAATGAGATGTACATTATGGCGAGAGATAATGTCAGAGCATTATTTTGATGTCGGAAGGTGATCTAGTTGCATTATGTCCTCTTAAGAATTTAGGAAGGGTTGGGAGAGGACAGTAAGGTGATGAGTAGGTTAGCATACAGGAGATTTTTTATGTCAATTTTTTAGGCACTTAAAGGTTAAATATATTCAAATCCTAAGGAAAATCCAACCGAGATGTTAGATGAGGTAAGTTTTGTTACATGGTTGCATGGAGAACGTTTACAGTTTTTTGTAAATTGTGTAAATCATATTGTAACGACCCGAGTGGGTCGTTATGCAGGTTCTTTAATATACTCAGGACGGGGCTGTCATGACTGACGGCAGATGCAACAAACAAAGGAGGGGAAAACAACAAAAACAATATAATGAGCTTAATATTGATTTATTTACAATATTTACAAGTGAATCGGGTCTGGTAAAAAGATAAACCATAAATACAAAAATAAGCCAAAAGGCAGCACTAAACAAAATCAAGTTAAAATAAACAAAAAAGTAGCTTTAAAAAAAAAAGGCAAAAATAAACAACAGCAGGCAGAAAAAAAAAAACCAAACATACGTCCTCCATCGGGGCACCAAGACAGCCCTCAGCTGTACAACAGGGACAAAAACCCACAAACCAGAAAAGCCCGATGGAGACGTCAGGACAGCCTCACGCTGTCATCAAAGATGAGCAGCTCGTGGTCACACGACTACTCATGGTCACACTCCACCTCTACGACGTGCTCCACTTCGTGGGCGTGCTCCAATTTGCTGCTCATAAACTCGACCAACGTCGACTCCAAAAACTGCCTGCTGCTGCTGCCACTGCCGCTACTCGCTGCCCTACCAGACCCGACTGAAGCAAGAAAAACGGCAGCTCACTGACGAAAAAACATCAAAACAAAAAAAACTTGAAGGTAAGGAGGCAGCAATCCACAAAAGGAACGAGCGGGAACCAGCAGTTCCCGCAGAACCATCACTAACGTGACACCTCCCCACCTAAAAGAAAAAAAAAAGATTATTTTTTTTTACACTCATGATCCCCTCCAATGCCGTAACAACCCCGCCAGCCAAAACAGAGCCATCCTGTCACGGTCGCCATTGTAACGACCCGAGTGGGTCGTTATGCAGGTTCTTTAATATACTCAGGACGGGGCTGTCATGACTGACGGCAGATGCAACAAACAAAGGAGGGGAAAACAACAAAAACAATATAATGAGCTTAATATTGATTTATTTACAATATTTACAAGTGAATCGGGTCTGGTAAAAAGATAAACCATAAATACAAAAATAAGCCAAAAGGCAGCACTAAACAAAATCAAGTTAAAATAAACAAAAAAAGTAGCTTTAAAAAAAAAAGGCAAAAATAAACAACAGCAGGCAGAAAAAAAAAACCAAACATACGTCCTCCATCGGGGCACCAAGACAGCCCTCAGCTGTACAACAGGGACAAAAACCCACAAACCAGAAAAGCCCGATGGAGACGTCAGGACAGCCTCACGCTGTCATCAAAGATGAGCAGCTCGTGGTCACATGACTACTCATGGTCACACTCCACCTCTACGACGTGCTCCACTTCGTAGGCGTGCTCCAATTTGCTGCTCATAAACTCGACCAACGTCGACTCCAAAAACTGCCTGCTGCTGCTGCCACTGCCGCTACTCTCGCTGCCCTACCAGACCCGACTGAAGCAAGAAAAACGGCAGCTCACTGACGAAAACATCAAAACAAAAAAAAAACTTGAAGGTAAGGAGGCAGCAATCCACAAAAGGGAACGAGCGGGGAACCAGCAGTTCCCGCAGAACCATCACTTAACGTGACACATATAATTCTTCACTTTGTCGAATTTCCTCATTTAAGTTTCCCTTGAGCTGTCTCTGTCCAAAAAGAAAAAAAAAACATTGTTTTCATATATTTTTTTCTGTGTTCAAATTCTGTGTAACATCGATAGAGGACGGGTAACATATTCCACTTTTAGACTTACCGTCGTCCGGCCCGGATAAAGCCTCTCATACCATTGGCGCTTATACCAGTATGCAGAATAAAGACGCCTTGGTCCGATCTTCATGACGATACGTAACGTCCCCGGAGACCGGACTTGGAGTATCGACACGCTTCTACATTACAATAATTTTTTGTGACCCTACAGGTTTATTCTCAGAACTTAATGAAGTGTGGGAATTGGTATACAGTAGTGCAAAGGAGAACTTAATTAAGTTGTACAGCCAGATGGCAGGCTGTCAAGGGGAGCTGAGATTTGTAATGTGGGTCATAGGGTAGCCTTTTCTATGTTGTTCATTATCTATCTTACCTTATTTTTTTCAAGTGTGGGAATTGGTATACAGTAGTGCAAAGGAGAACTTAATTAAGTTGTACAGCCAGATGGCAGGCTGTCAAGGGGAGCTGAGATTTGTAATGTGGGTCATAGGGTAGCCTTTTCTATGTTGTTCATTATCTATCTTACCTTATTTTTTTCAAATCTTCGTAGTATAGCGCCTATGTTTCTACTAAGTTGATAAGGTGTTAAAGGGTTTAAGAAGCCTGGTGTGGACCAAACAGGTCAGAGTGCCTCAGATATACTTTATGCACTTTGTACTTTTAAATATTTATGTATGTAGAAATAACGAGATGTAAAATTATCTGTAAAAAAATAGAGATAGAAATGGTTTTGACATTTCCCTTGCAAAACTGCTGTGAGAAAAGTGTGTAATTATATCAGCTGTGTTCATGTGGGCGCCAGAACATTTGGGAACCCCAGACCTTCGTTAATGAGAACCATGAGAAAGTATGCAGGAGATGAGTGGAAATCTGTGGAGGAATCAACAATGGAAAGACGTGAGAGGTCCTTCGATCGCGTAGTCGTGAAAGGCGTTGATGATGAGGATGATGATGATGTTGAAAAATATATTGGGTTTTAGCGAAAATACCCAGTGATACTGAAGAACTAAAATCAGCTCTTCAGTCCTTCGCGTGATGAATTAAGTTCGTTTGTGCGAAAGAACATATAATTTTCGTGTACTCGAATTATTTCCATATTCTTCCAGAACAATATTATGGCCGTTTATCTTCATTCCTCCCGTGATTATCTCTTTGTGTGGAAATTGGATCGAGTCACCCTCGCCCAGGTTAATACTGGCAGCGTCCGATAAACTGTAGATTGAATTTGGAAATAGGGGGTTGGCGCTGCTGATGGCACCGCTGGGTTACGGTTGTCAGCTAATGTAGACAGGGCATGTAAACACAATCAATATTGCCCCGAAATGCCGCTGATATTCCAAGAGCTCACGAGAAACATGTTTATGTGTTGGAGGCGTTTCTCTATCGCCCGTCATTCGTGGAATTCCAATAATTACTGATGTTTCGGCGATTTCCCTGGAAATCTGTAATGAATTACTTACCAGGTGTCTTTCCTCTCTGTCCATTCTGTAAGAAAAATTCTCGAAACTGTTAATGAATTTTTCATTAGTTGCGTTCTCTGTTTTGTGTTATTCGTGAAATTCTACTAAATACTAAGTAATTACGATTCCACGACCCCTCAGAATCTTTATGTATTATGTACCAGACACGCTTCTCTCCGTCGGATATTAAGGAAGTTCTCGTAAGTTGGAATGAATTATGTATCAGATGCGTTCCATTGCCAACTGTTATCGAGGAAATTCAATTACCAAAGAGTATTTCAATGATTACCTAAAAATTAACATTTGATAATTTCAAATGTCTTCCTCCTTTTACAGTTAGTAAATAAATTCTTGTAAACGTATGTATTGTGAAGCCTTGAACGAATTTTGGAATAAAACAGACATCAGAAATGTATCTCCTCTATGAGGTATCCTCTAAATTCTTGTAGACCTGAAGTAATTCTGATAAGTACTGGTACTCCCTAAGATTAAAAATGAAATTAGACTAGTTTGCATCTCAAAAACTTTCTTCCCTGAATGTTATTCTTGAAGTTCGTGTATATTCATAGAAATTCGTATAAATACAAGGACTGCCCTTAATTACACAATAAATTATAAGTCAGGAGCATCCCTCTCCAGTCCGCTATTCACGAAATTCTTATAAATCCTCGCGTACTTTATCCGTGTGGAACCGAGCTATCTCGCGCGATAGGCAAAATGAAAGACCTTTGTCTCTTGCTTAACTGATCGCATTCATCTTGTAGCGTGAGTCGGATTTTTGTTTCCCCCTTTTTTGACCTGGTTGTGGCGTCTTTTTTTTTTTCTTTAATGTTATACTTGTTTTCGCTTTCAGGACTCTGCTTAGAGGGTCATTTATATACGTAGAGTTAGTAGTTGGTTGTCATTGTCATTTTTTTTTTATTGGGTCCTCCTCATGTATATGATAAAAATGTTTTATCATCAATTTTACTACTACTACTAGTCTTATAGACCAATAAGATGTACAGCTTAGTGACTCCATCTTGTGCAACCCGGGGAAAACGTTGAAAAAGAGGGTAATGAAAAGGTTATAATTGCCAGAAAAAGACGGAAGCAGAAAGAAAAGTCCAAGTAAAGTAGTCACAATTAGATTGTGACCCATTTAGGCTACTTTTTCCACATGTCGCGTCTTGCTACCATAGTTTAAAGCAATGCAATCAATCAATCGATCATTCAAGCCAAGTACAGAAAAGGAGGTCGAAATGGAACACCACACTAGCCTTAAAAAGTAAATGATCGTACATGAAAGAAATTACGTCACGTGTTGTATCTTCTTCTGACAACTCAAAGTCGAATTAAACCACTTATATTATTTCAAAGCCAGGGACGTCGTGAGCAGTTAGCAACAAAAGCCCAATTTCATAAATGTGCGTTTGCCAGAAACGGTTAGTTCCATTTCCCCGCGCCCCCCCCCCCTCTCCAAAATATAACGCGAAAAGACATAAATCTATTTTGGCTGAAAACTGCAGATGGATTGTTGGAACCATTAGCGTTTCCTGTTGATTAGATATTTTCTGCTCGTTCGTTTGTTGTCCGTCTCCCAGGGTCAAAGTTTTAGTTCCTTAAATGTATAGAAATTCACACGCACTCATACACACACGCACACATATATATATGTATGTGTGTATGAGTATAATATATATATATATATATATATATATATATATATATATATATATATATATATATATATATATATATATATATATATATATATATATATATATATATATATATACATACATACATACATACATACATAAAGGGGACAAGTTGGCACCATAAGGTGTTAACCTTTCGGTTTTAGGTCTCTCAGGATGAGGTTGCTAGCCCCATAACGTTTCCTACCATGCATGCCACCCACCTCAGCGTGCTAACTACCGTCTACCCTATTCATTGCTTATGTCAATAGAGGCAGAGTAGATTTTTCATTGGAACAAGCGTAACTCGTTCCTCCTCACGGGAACGGTCTTGGGACTTGTTGGTGATAAGTTAAGTATACCTTAGTTTAACCAGACCACTGAGCTGATTAACAGGTCTCCTAGGGCTGGCCCGAAGGATTAGATTTATTTTACGTGGCTAAGAACCAATTGGTTACCTAGCAACGGGACCCACAGCTTATTGTGGAATTCGAACCACATTATAGCGATAAATGAATTTCTGTCACCAGAAATAAATTCCTCTAATTCTTCATTGGCCTGTCGGAGATTCGAAAGCGGGGCCAGCAGAGTGCTAGCTGAGAACGGTACCCACCCGTCCAAAGAGCAACTACTTGTTGGTGATGCAAGACCTTGTTTGTATATGGAAAGTTTTTATGTGTATGTGAATGTGTGTTCGTATGCATGTTGTGGGAAATTATGAAATACATTGCCAATGCAATCCAGTATCCATTAATTGCTGATTAAAATAAATTGCCTATAGCTTCTAGGAAGTCATATATTTAGACCAGTTCTGCATAATTGTAAACGGGGGTTTTAAAATTAGGTGTTTAGTGATGTATAACTATGCTAAAAGAGCTTATGAGTGAAGCACTCATAAGTAATAAGTTCACATGGAAAGTACTCTGCTTTTATCGATATTATCAATAATGGATAATTGTCAAAAGCTAAAACTTAAAGTTATTATTAACAGCTATTAAGGTATTAGGTATTTTCGCAGTGTACTGCGAAAATGCCTCAAAAAGAGATAAATTCGGATGTGAATGAATTGTAGGGTTCAGGTCGAAATTGGCTGAAATTCACAGTTAACTTTATACATTAATAAAAGAAAGATTTAGAGAGATGTCAGTCTCTTACAGCAGCAGTCTCAAATTTAGTTCCTATGTATCGCAGTCACAGAAATCACACTTACATTTGACACGCGTGCTTCTGTGAGGTTGATTAACAAATGAGATCTTAAATGAACCCTTGCTTTTAAGTTGTTCCTTGTGGATATCGTAAATTACAGAAGCCGGTCCCGAGTGGTCCAATGTTGGACCGGTAAGTCTTCGTTCCTTATTCACTAAGGACGTTTCAGTTTAACCTTCCAAAATCTGAATGTCTTATCGGGACGTTTCCTGTTTTCCATACTCATCTACTTTAAGTGAGAAGGACTTTATGGGAGTCTGAAATAATTCTTTTGCAGGCGTGCCCAACGAAAGATAGCTTGATTTTTCAAAATGTCTGGAACGTATAGGGTTTGGATTATGTTCAAATCACTGATAATATAATTTAAAAGTCCTTTCGTATATGTATATATACGTTTGTGTGTGCATGTTATACATATATGTACACACACTCACACGCGCACACACACACACACACACACACACACACACACACACACACACACACACATATATATATATATATATATATATATATATATATATATATATATTAAATTTTGAGAGTTGCATAATGTAATTGCATTATAACATGATAATAATATAAAGAAAGGAAAACCTTATTGAAAGGCTTTCGTAAAGTTGAGTGTTAAAGTGGCCATCGAACCCATCGAATTTATTCCTGCCATGTTAAATTCATTTACTAAATCTGATATGAAAAGTACTTGAATGTGCCTCCCATTAGATTGTTGTATCAAATCCCTGATTTTGTATGATATACTCCCATTATCAATATATAAATATATATTTATATGTAAATATAATCTGTGTGTATATACAACTGCGTTCCATATGTCATCGATTACACCGTTTCTGTATGTGTGCACAAAACACACACACACACACACACAGAGAGAGAGAGAGAGAGAGAGAGAGAGAGAGAGAGAGAGAGAGAGAGAGAGAGAGAGAGGAGAGAGAGATATTTGATGCTAATCTACTTTAATATTCCAGTCTGATGAGGGCTGTCACAGCAAGTAAAAGCTTACTCTGTTCGCCAAATGTGAGCATTGATTACAAGAAGATTAACATAGATTATCATAATTGAAAAGTTAAATAGTACCCTGTACGTGGATTTACATATGATCTCCATATATGCACAATAAGTACTATACTTCGTAATTTATACATATCCACATATATATATATATACATATACATATATGATGTATATATATATATATATATACAGTATATATATATATATATATATATATATATATATATATATATATATATATATATATATATATATATATATATATATATAGCAAATAAGTTGCAAAAATATGTTATAAAATGTGACCATGTGACACATGTTATTTCTGTTTTTCTTAGGAACAATTTTTTCAAGGTCTTTGCATGTATACACGTGTATTAATATATCTACCGTATGTAACTTCTGTAAATTATATATATATATATATATATATATATATATATATATATATATATATATAGAGAGAGAGAGAGAGAGAGAGAGAGAGAGAGAAAGAGAGAGAGAGAGAGAGACAGAGACAGAGACAGAGACAGAGAGTTATTCTTCATTCTAAGTTGATCATTCACACCAAAATTGCCCTTTCAGTAAACCCTAATTCACACGTGCTTGTTATAAAAGCGACTGTCTTTTAAGTGGTATTGCAGTAATATTTGTTTTCACTGTCTTGTTATTCATAATAAACACGCATCTTCAATTAAGTTACAGAAAGATGGCAAACATGTGAAGGGAGAAAGAACCAACGAGATAAATAAGTAAAAACAAGAATACATGTTACAAATAAAATTATAAAAACAGAAAAGAAGTAAAACGGAAATTTAAACATTTGAGCGAAAACTGCCCTTTCATGGCAATTTTGAGAGATCTACAAATGAAGTGGCTATTCAGGTTTATAACCACTAATGTGTATGATTAATGCAAAATTCATTTAATGACAAATGTTGGACTAATTCATTTCACTGTATTACCAGGAATTCGTCAAGATGACCTTATGTGGAAGCTCTGAATATTCTGCCATTTTATGGGTGATTTTCTTAAAGCATTCATAATTAGATTTTGTGATTTGTTGCACACACACACATATATACACACGCACATACACACACGCATATATATATATATATATATATATATATATATATATATATAATTTGTGTACGTGTGTGTGTAACGAATTATGATATCAGCTTATGAATGATATTAGAAAGCCACACTTAAAATGGCAGAATTTCATATATTTATACATTTGTGTATTTAGGTGCGTATATTATCGATGAGTTATATTCCAATTAGAGGGTAGCTACTGGGGAAAAAATACAAGTCACTGACACGTTCATCCAAGAACAACGGAATCAAGGATGAGCTCCTTGGTAGAGATCTTAATTTCAGTCTCTTGTATACTTACGGAGAAGACTTATTAGCAGTGCATCAACCCCTCATTACTTACTTCTCTACTCTGTTGCACACACTTCTGGATGGTAAGCCTCTTATTTTTCCTTCGCCTCTATATCTTATCTCCTTCCTTCTGAGCCTTCCAGTTATGCGCTCTTTTAATAATCCGTTGTCTGTACTTTTCACGTGATTCTGCTTCCTCAACACACCCACATCCATCTTTTAATCTTAACTGAACTTATACCACATCGTTTTTTCTCTATAATTTCACCCTTTCCAGCTCTTCACCTTAATATCGTCCACCACTGATCTCAATTCCCAAAGACCTGTCCCTACATGCAGAGTTCTTTTTCAGGGAACCTGCTTCCCTTCTTGCCTCAGTTATTGTATGATTCATTTTTCCTCAGATCCTTAATACTTGTATGAATCGAGCATTTTCGGCCTTTCTCTGTCCCACTATGTATTTCGATCTATACATGCCACGTCCAACGTTTTCCATTTACCTTTAAGCTTTTTATGCAACTGTTTCTGGATGAACATCTGTCCTGCAATCCCTTCTGTTATCTGGCTTACTTTCTCAATCAAATCCATACTATAAATCCTCTCTTTCATAATAAAGGTTCTGTTACACGGAAGATTATTTTTCGGGATTCTGTGATGCTCTATCACCAACGAGGGTCTCAACATCTAAATCATTTGAGAATATAAACAGGCATATGTACTATTTCAGGAAGCAGTCGAATATGCAGATACCTTCATCAGTTAGAACTCTAGGCTATACTTTCTGCTTTCCGTAGATTTGGCAAAATGCAAAGGTACCAACTTTGGCTGTAAGATGATAAACATGAGCGATTACGGTGCTGTCAACATTATTGTCTACCTTGTGTAAACATGCTGCAAGGTGCAGAAATATGCTAAAAGCAGTACGCATGTGACAAATATACTTTTATGTCTTTTTTTCTTACATTCAACTCCTATGGCCATTTTACAATATAAATGAAGACTTCCTCACACCATTTCCTTTGGTACCTGTTCCTTATGGTGACTTACCTTACACATTCTGATCAGCCACAGTTACAGCGTCACTTACAAGCTGCATCACGTGATTTGTATACCTTTCAACCCTTGGCGTCTTTCTGTTCTTCACTGTTTTAATTTCTCCTGCAGTTATTTTCACAATCGTTTTCAGCTGTGCTCACAGGCAGACAGACAAAAACACACACACCCCATATATATATATATATATATATATATATATATATATATATATATATATATATATATATATATATATATATATATATATATATATATATATATATATATATATATATATATATACACATATATACACCTGTACATATACACCAAAACTGTTTCCAGCAATTAAATTTTGGGATGCGAGTTCTAATTTCTCTTCCATATAAAAAATGTAAAAAAGTGTAAAGAATTTATTCATCGTACTTTGAGGGACATTTGCAATCCATAAAAAGCCACGTCCTCGAACGCGATGGGACATATCAAGCTACATACCGCATCCAATTTCATGGCATCGATCAGAGATATGATGTAGCGAGTCTCTTGCGGCTGCAGTCGCGTATGTTCGATCGCTTCATTTCGTCAACATGACCACAAGGTTGACGGAGCCTTTTTTTTAAATTATTATTAATAAATGCAGAGGCGGATGGTGGGGCATCTTGGCGTCCATTCCTAGGGACAATGGGAATAAGATAAGGGAGATAAAAAAACAGTGATATATAATTTAGTGCTCTTATATAAGCCAGGCCGAATGGGAAAATATTAAAGAAGGTAGACGGAAAAGTAATGAGGTTAACCTGTTGTATATGAAAGGCTGAGTGACTGATTTAGACGAAACCAGCTTCGTGCGAGCACGAGTAAGGTGTTGAAGGTTGACGGGATAAGACCTCGCGACTCTTCCCAAGTAATATAGAAGGAAGCAATAGATTTCTGGGTCATGGGGACGCTGTAGCTTTTCATTTCCTAGGGAAAAGGCCAGAAGACAATTAATCGGGTAATCAAACGCCCTCACCTACTCTAGGCATGATGGAAACAAGAAAGAGGAGGAAGGAGAAAGAGTGGGCCTTAACCTCATGGAAAACTGGAGACTCTCGGCCCCTGAAGATGTAGCAAATAAAATCCTTTTCGAGTGCCATCTAATCCTGGGTTGCATGAATGAAGAGCCTTTGCGTCATTGACTCCTAATTACTCCTAATGACGACGGCGAATCAGTCGCCATTAATTAATCCCTCATTAGACATCCAATTACCCGGGGCATTGATAAGCTCTCTTAAAACCACACGTGGGACCGAATCAGAAATTCGGCCGGTGGTAATTAAGGTCTTCTCTGGTCATTATTACAGATGATGGGTCACGTGACTGTCCCATTAGACCGGGAGGAAAATCATCTGAAGTCGCAGTGAATTACTTCTCCGGGAGAAGGTTCTGAAATCGTTCGGGTAAATTCCTTCTGCTGCGTGAAATACGGCATGGAAGAACAGTTTCCTTTGCCGTAAAGAATATCTTACTGGAACTGATGCAACGAAAGTGAATTCTGTTCGCATGAGAAGGACCAGACATGGAAACTGTCTTTCAGAGAATATCAGAGATGTCCTGGTTCTCCACAATAATTAATTTACTCCTATACCTTCCTGTACACGAGGATGGTCTATAAATAGGAATTATTAATGTAAGCCTTAATAAAATAGAACAAATCGTGTACATTTGTCTCCTTCAGTCCATCCACTCCATATTTGCGTAGGTACCAGTGTTGCATTAAGGTCGGGATTTTGGCTTCTGTTCCTTCTTTTATCCAAAGCCCGTGCATGCGTATACATCAGTCTGTTTTTTGGGTCTTTCGTTCTATTTATAGTTATTTGGGAATAAAGTCGTCGTCTTTCTATTTTGCTCATCCAGAGAATATATTTTGCTTCCGTCTCCTTTGATA
The DNA here is from genome assembly GCF_040412425.1 of Macrobrachium rosenbergii. Taxonomy (NCBI): domain Eukaryota; kingdom Metazoa; phylum Arthropoda; class Malacostraca; order Decapoda; family Palaemonidae; genus Macrobrachium; species Macrobrachium rosenbergii. The sequence continues at coordinate 28,651,817 of NC_089752.1, forward strand.
ATATTGACACTTAAAACGTTACCGATCTCTTTGCTTAAACAAATAAATACAAAATTTTGTTTAATTGCCCTGTATATATAGAAACACGTCATGCAGTGTAAAGGAATGTCACTGACTAAAGACGAAAATTGGATGGTGCGCGGAGGACGTTCTTTAATTTAACCAATAAGCCGCCGACTTAATTACTCGCTCCCCTTTTGTCATGAAAATTAATCTTCGTAATTGGCTATCATTTAAATGTTAGTGGATTACGCCATGTCCTGTCTCGTTAAAGTGTGCTGAGACGAGATTTTGGGATGGTTCGCTTAACGAAACGTTGTTTCATTACGCTGTTTTTCATTTGCCTGAGAATTTCGTCATTTTATAAGTAAAGTTATCACGACTTTCACTTATATATAATTTTCTTTACATTTGTTTCTCTATTGAGTCCTAGTTTTCTTCAGCGGTTCATCCGAGGTTCAACAATTAATGTATGAATATATCCTTGTGACCGTTGTAATATTTACTCCTTTGGAACCATCTTGTTTTTGAAGAAAACGAGCGCACACACCTATTATGTATACATATATATGTTTGTATGTATTTGTTTTTTTTTAGTTTGTATTTATATATCTTTTTTTATCAACGTTGCAAAGCGCTGAATTCCATTAATTGCTCAAACGATAATTTTTTATTGCCACTGGAGGATAAAAACTAAAAGCTGGATTTATAGCGCAATCATATGCATTTTTTAAAACTGAATAACTCAACCCATTGTCATGGGTGGATCAAAGAAATGGTCACTTGTGGATTAAGATGTGTGAATTGTGAGATGGGGTTTTTGTAGTTAGCGGCATTGAAACTCTTTTTTGTATAAGTGAATTTGAATGAAATAGGTTGGAACGTGAGGGCTTCCCGCGTGAGAGGTGGTGACTCAGAAATAAGGGAAAGAAAGACGTAAATTATCGGAGTGAAAGAGTGTGTGGGGCAGACCAGCATGCTATATTCGTGACCTCTGAGTACGGTAACACCAGATAACTTATAGCAAATCAAATCAGTCATACGTGATCTCTGAGGGGCCATTTGAATCAGCCTCTTCCAGGTATCATCGACGCTGATACATATGATACTAAACGCTGGGTCTGTTTTTATGTTTTTTTTTTTAGTTCAGGCAAAAGACAAATAAATTTTCTTACAATGCCATTTGTGGGATAAGGAAAAGGCGGATTAACAAGCAGAGAAAGGAAGAAAATTAAAATGTTTTCCAGTAGATGGAAATACGACTGCTACACTATAGTGCAATACAAAGACTGATAATTTCCACATGGGTTTGGAAATGTGGATTAACCGCAGGATAATGTCATTTTACTTTGCGTTAGTTATGAATTCATTGGAATTTTGTTACAAGGAATCTTTGTATGATTAATATTCATATCCGTATTTATATGGGAGAATGACCTCCAGTGGTCGACTCTAAATTTCGGGTATCGCAGTTCTAGGTAACTCCTTCCCATCCACTTGTGTGCATAGCCACCGTCAAGGTTTACGAGGTCTGCCTCTCTGTGTTGGGGCAGGATTGGCAGGGGGAGTGGGACTCGTGCTGTTAAAGATATTGCTAAGATGTACAGTCTCGTAGCATACAGAATATGCAAATAAAAAATTAGAAGTTCAAGTAATATCAGTTACTATTTGCGTGCATACCATTTTAAGTATTCACTATTACACTGGAGTTTTTATTTTGAAGACGTTTGTTCCTGTGTACTTGCTTTATTTTACTTTTGCGGTGAACACTGAAGTTCTACACTAAAGTTTTGAGTTTGGCCACTGGTCTTGATTTTGCAATTTGATTTTGGAACTTTGAACTCACTTTTGGACTTTTACTCTGAACGTGGGACATTTGCTCGCAAGTCTAAGTTTACTTTTGCTCTATTTCTTTTTTACTTTACTCTTTTTTCTCTCTGTGGTTGACTATTTTTAATAACTTGTTAAAATAGGTTCTGTTTTTCATTTTCTAGTAATCCATTTTCCCCAGGAATATTTTACTGTTGTTTTGATAACTTTTATATGAAGGTTTCGAAAAGCTTAAAGGTGAAAAGGCAGTGCTGAGTGAAAAATAGAAGGGTATTTGCTTTTTTTCAGAAATTCAGTAGTTTGTATGACCCTTGTTCGTTACCGCCGTTCCGATGTCTGTTAATGAGATTCTGAAATCCTTTGAGTAACAACCTCTGAAAGAGGAAACTTTATGAATAACCTGAAGATCGCTTTGTCAGAAGCCAAAGTTCTTTTTCCTTATTTGGAAGCTGTTATATCTAATCTTAAGAACTGTTATTTGAAATAGGTAATACAGATAATTATTTGACATAAATCTAGGTAATTATGAAAACAATTTTCAGAATTTCTCGTCTTGGCTGTTTAGAATCAGACTAAGTTTCCTTAAAAAAGGATAGAGATGAAACAAATAAACATGAATTTTCAATCCATTTCAAGAGACAGCTTAGAAAAATAACAAGAATGACAGATTACAGAGAAACCCTCAGCTTCTCAGGTGATAAGAAAAATGTCTGGCCATATTCTTTCTCTTGAATGGTTGGCCGATGCATGACCTTCCACCAATTGCATTTAGTTTCAGTGACTATGGTATTTGCGTTAATATGAAGCTGACAATACTTTAAACGCATCCCAAAGACAATGTCAGTAGTAATGTCAATAGTCAAGATTTAACGAACAGCTGCTTTATATTTCAACACAACGAAGTTCTTGTTTCATATTTAGTGTTAGTGACAACTGATTGCTTACTTGCAATTAAACCTCCTCCCTTGTAGCGTAATACAAAACTGTACCCTCACAGGGAACTGCATTGCTCGTTTGTAATTAAACCTGCTCCCTTATAGCGTAATACAGATGTATCCTCACAGGGAAGTGTATTGCTTATTTGCAAAAAAAACTCCTCCCTTTTCTCGTAATACAGAATAATGTCAGAACCTTGTTATCATCTTTGCACGTGAATGAGATACGAACAGTTAAATGCTTCAGTCTGTCACATTCCAGAGGTGTACCCTCTTAAGTAAATTGTCCTTACTTTATTTCTTTAGACAATTAGTGCAGCTACTGCTATGCTTTTGGTATGTCAAGCTTTATTTAAGAAGAAATTAGATTTTGTTTTATTAAACGATTTGTTGTTGTGACGCTCTGATGAATCTAACTGGATAAACTACTTTAATTATTTCTTTCATATTTTTCGCACCTCCTAACGTAATTATAATTCTTTATTATTTCTCCTAGATTTTTTTTTTGCTGAAGTGGCTATTATCGTTGTAACGCAAGATAACTCCCTGTAATCAGTTAATCTTCTTCGTTGCATTGGGGTGTTATGTTAAGACCAAACCAATCTCATCTAAACGAGTCTCCTGCTCTGCTTCAATTCAGTACTGATCGTCTAAACAGTCTGGTCCGGTGCTTTTGAACGGGGCCTCCCAATGCATGTATGCATTGGCCCGGTGAAAGGATTGATTAACTGTTAAGGTAACGAAGGAGAGAGTCTCTCTCTCTCTCTCTCTCTCTCTCTCTCTCTCTCTCTCTCTCTCTCTCTCTCTCCTTAGCCTTGTTCATGTTAGTCCTCGAGTTTTATATATATATATATATATATATATATATATATATATATATATATATATATATATATATATATATATATATATTATACACACACATATATATATATATATATATATATATATATATATATATATATGTGTGTGTGTGTGTGTCTGTGTGTATTGTATGTGTATATATATATATATATATATATATATATATATATATATATATATATATATATATATATATATATAAATATACATATATATTATATATATATATTACTGTGTATATATATATATTATATATATTTTATATATATATTGGTTCTCTCTCTCTCTCTCTCTCTCTCTCTCTCTCTCTCTCTCCTGAGGATCGAATGCTGTCTCCACTTCAGCCTCACTCACTCTCTCAATTGATTGTCCCACATCTGCTTGTATTACTTGTCTCTTTCCACCTTAGGGTAGGGATCCCATTCTCTCTCTCTCTCTCTCTCTCTCTCTCTCTCTCTCTCTCTCTCTCTCTCTCTCTCTCTCTCTCTCTCTCCTTTGTGCAGCATCCATTACCTCAATCCCTCCCCTTAAAATTAAGTAAGGGGTTCCGCCGATGCTTCATTTGACGGATAATTTGTTTAATTCTGCCTGGCTGGAGCAGGGGAGGTCTTTGTCTCTGGCAACGAGCTCTAGGTAACCCCGCGGATTAGGTGTCATTCTCCGGCGTAGAGCTTTTTGGATTAGTTGTTATTCAACAGCTTTCCGTAAGTGCATGGCGGCGGAGTGGCGTCGATTAAAACCTGGGTATTATAGGGTCTATTAATCTGCATCATATTCCGTACGGTGGCGGATACTGCGGGTGTTGTTCTGCCATTGCATAACATTCTGAATGCAGAAGTGAAGAATAAAATCGACTGGCTTTATGTTGTATTGAATAAAAAATGTCTAAAGATTATTATTATTATTATTATTATTATTATTATTATTATTATTATTATTATTATTATTATTATTATTATTATTATTCCTTCCTTCTGATTCGTTTCTGTCTTCACGTCTTGATCACATATTCAAGCATGGATACGATACGAAAACTTATAATTTTACACTGCTATGAATAACCTTGCTCTAGTTTTTTAAGGTCACTGGCCATTATGCTAAATTGACCAATATTTAGTATTATATAGTCTTTTGGAAGCAATACTTGCGGCCTAACGTGTTATGTAATAGAAATTTTATTCCTGATGCTCTAAAGTGAAAAGCACGATTTGCATTTTGCCTTATAGAAAATCCCGCAATTTGCTCCGCTTTCAAAGAAATGGCAGGGTTCGGTTAAAAAAAAAAAGCTACATAAAGAAGGTCTGAAAAGGTGCCATTGTGCACTATTCTCAAGTGATAGGTCCAGGTCTAAAAGGCGTAGTTTAGAGATATTCCAGAATGGTTTCAGATGTATAGAGGTTGTAAATTTGCTTATTCTAAAAATGGGATGAAATATGTCGATAAAATAGCACCAAGTTCCTCTTCTTTTCCTGTTTATTTTTCATATTTTCATGTTTTTCCTTGCCAGATAAAAGAAAATTTTGTTTATCGGATTTTCCATTTTTGTGATAAGCAATGGTCAGATTTCTATTTTGTATGTGCTTTTTTTATTCTTGGGATTGATATAAGTGTTTCTTAGTCATAATAAAATTTACTACTTTTTATGTTCCCCGTCATTAGTTCTTTTTGGTAAGTTTGCCGAGACTGTTTCTTCTTAAAGTAGACTTGTAATTTATACTCTATTCGCACAATCACCTAAGTACATAGCAAAGTGCTTTTTTGTTTATATAAATAAACCAAAAGTGCTCAGTAAGAACAAAAGTCGGCAGTATCACTGAAGAATTACTTGAATTTCATGCATATAGTTTATTGTATGGGATAAAACGTCTTATTCGTAATTGCAAACATTTTTAAATCATCTGTTAAAAAACTCCGCTTCATGGTTGATTTTGCCTAATAATTATCCCAGTAGATTTACAATATCTTTCAAGGTATGGTAATGTACTGACTTAGTGTATTAGACGCAGGCAATTAAACTACTCAGACTAAACAAAGCTCCGGCACCAAGACCAGAGATTTGCCGAGCGTCTTAGGCTTAAGAGAGGGACTTACTCCAGTGAGGGCGTGCCTCCGATTGTGACAGTGTATTGCCTTCACAATGAAACTGTGTCGAATAAACAAGGCTTTGCTTCGAAGGGCGAGAGATTTGAAGGCTTTCTTGGCCTTACGAGACTATGTGTGTTTGTTGCAGCCATGCTAATTGCTAAAGAGACTGTTATCTGCCATTGCTGAGGTTATTTGTCATTTCGTTTCAACATTTTCCTCTCCATGTTTGTTTAGTCTTTAGAGAAGTAGTGACTGGTTTGCTGCATTAATCAGATTTTCTTGCCAGTATATTTCGTGAAGTTAATATAGTTGGAATTAACTACTTGTGGAACCGAGTTTTTGTCCTAATCAACTGAAAAATCTAAGTTTATGACTCTTCATCCCCTTTTAGTTTATCGTCCACCATATGTCTGCCTGTACTTCGCTTGCTGGTTTCCCCATCCTCTCTGATTGTCTCTGCGAGGCACTTTATTTTGGCATCGTATCTCTCCAATGAGAAAACGCCCATGTTTTTGGAGCAACTTTATCTGAGGGTTTTTCATCATGTGAAATTATTTTTAGATTATTTTTTGGATTATTTTCTAATCTAATATGCATCAGCCACTGACCAGTATAATCTGGTGGATTAGGACCCTTAATTGCATATGATCATGATTTATTTTTCTTCCGCTGCTCGCCTTTGTTCGAGCATGCAAAAAGACATCAATCACGAATGCAGATTATTTTCATCCCTATACTTCATAAAAGTTATTGTTCTTTACAAAATCCCATTAGCATGTATTTGAATGAAATTAATTGGTAGTTAACAAGCAAAGTTTATATACTTTTTTGTTTTTTTAAATATAATTAGGAATTTGCTGCCAGTTTCCTTTATTCGGTTTCGCACGCACGACTGAATAATTATAATAATAAAAGTTTTTTTGGTAATCAGCGATTGAATATAAATTTTACTGTATTTTTGATTGAAAATATCTGATCTGTTTCTTTTTTTTTTGTAAACACCTCTGCATATAATTTTTCATTAGTCACTGGTAAGAAAGCAAATAAGCATTTCATACAGGATTTCAAAATATTGAAATGATTAGATAACCACAACAGTCGTTTTATATTATTAAACAATTTAGAGCCTAGTACACTCTGCATGCACGAGTGAAAGAAACTTTTCACCCTCGAGGGATCCCCAAACTTCTTGCACTAAAACCCGCGGCTTTCTGCAGGTAAAGGCTGAAAAACTACTTTTTCCCCACTTAGACCTCTAATTGTTGTTTGTGAGGCTTACCGGGATTAGCCAGTTACACGCACGAACTTCTTCTTGTCTTCTCGCAATTCATTTTCTCCCAAAGGATGGTTGGCTTCCAAAAGAAACCCGACGCCAATCATTGGCTAATTCAACTTCTTGTTGTGAAGCTGATGGGCAAAAATTCCCGGGCAGTAGTTGCAATGGCACGCAGAGACGTAGATCAATAAGGAGAAAGTCGTTTTTTTTTAATCACATATCTTAGGTACCGATATATTTATTAAGTTAAATCAGTTTTCTGCATTATCTGTAGATTTAGCTTTATTCTAGAATTGAGGCAATTTTTTTATTATTCACTTATTCCCATCAAAATAATTTAATTTGTATAGGGCATACACTTGAATTTTTTCATTTTTTCTCGTGCGCTCTCTATAATGTCTGGACTTTCTACTCGTATTATTAGACGTATTCGCTTGCAGTGACCTCGTTTATTACTGCATCAATCTGCACACTTTCGTTTCATATCTTGTGATACCCATTCACAACATGTAAACTTAACCCTGTTTGTAACTATTTATCTTTATATATGTAGACTAAACGTGGCATTTTGGTCATCTTGGGACTACCCAGTCAAGGGAAACGACTGATGCACACACACACAGATATATATATATATATATATATATATATATATATATATATATATGTATATGTATATGTATATATATATATATATATATATATATATATATATATATATATATATATATATATATATATATATATATATATAATGTCATATATTTTCATCACCAGTGGGTATTTTTTGTTGTAATTCAAGGCTGACATCCGATCTGTGACTCATTACAGCAAGCTGACAATCAGTAATATATACCATTCTCTATCCTCGCCCATAAAACGGATCCGGGTCAGCTCACAAAGGCCATATATATATATATATATATATATATATATATATATATATTATTGTATATATGTATGTATGTATATAAATTATATTTATATTTATATTTATGCATACTCGTACATCCATTCATATACCCATATTCATCCAATTTATATGCATAAATTTATATGTACATATGTATGAATGTGTGTATTTATGTAAAATACCAAAATAAGGTAGACGAAGAAGACCCCTCCCAAGCCTTGCGTGTATAACACCATTCAAATTTCCCTGAAAATGAGTTTACTGTAAATAAACTAGACGCTTGGGAAGGAGTCGTTTATTTTACCTGTCTTTGGTTTTTGCCGCGAAATTTCATATCCGGTTTTGAGGGATAGTATAGCATTCACATACACACACACGCACACGCACACATCTATATGTATATATATATTTATACTTATACATATATATGTATATACATACAGTATGCATATATAAATATAAGTATATATATATATATATATATATATATATATATATATATATATATATATATATATTAACTGTGGAGCATCACTATATTGTGATCGAAAATAATGATTAAAAAGCCACAATAATATAATTGATAAATTGTATATTTTAAGACACAAAAATATACAAAAAAGGGGATAAAAACGAGGGAGCTTTCGACCGTTTGCGCAACGGTCCTCTTCAGCCAACTGAATCAAAATACTAGTTTTTCTTATTAAAAAGACACGTTTAAAAGAATTTTGGTGAGAGTCGATCCAAGAAAACATCGAACTCTCTTTCAGTGTGGACTAGGCAGTTATGTAATGGCAGTTTCCCCGTATCTGTGGGCCAACCGTCGTGATCTTCTTAACGGCTGTCGTTCGAGCGTACGGTGCTCATCACTGGTGACTAGGTGGTTCGTGGGTGGAGAACGACTTTCAGCATCGGTGCCTGTTGTTTCTGCGACAAATGCCACGTCGAAAGCTCCCTCGTTTTTATCCCCTTTTTTGTATATTTTTGTGTCTTAAAATATGCAATTTATCAATTATATTATTGTGGCTTTTAATCAATATATATATATATATAAATATATATATATATATATATATATATATATATATATTTATATATATATGTATATATTAAATATAGTATATATACACATTTATGTGTATATACAGTATATATATGTATGTATACACATATATGTATAATATACTTTATATAAGCATATATATATATATATATATATATATATATATATATATATATATATATATATATATATGAATGTATGTGTTTGTTTGGGTGTGTAAATGTGTATGTACACAGACACACTCACACACACACACATATATATATATATATATTATATATATATATATATATATATATATATATATATATATATATATATATATATGCCTTGGTTTCATAATAAGGAATCTTACTGTCTGTCAGTATAAAGTGGAAAGTATTTTGGAAATATAATTATAAGTTACAAGTAGGTTATTTTGTATGAAAACACAAGTAGGCCTGCCCCACTTCTGTCCTCTTGTCCTCCCTTAATTTTCTTAATGTAAAAAGGAAAAGGGGCAGAGAGAGGAAATATTCAGGCTGTGTTAATTTTATTTCCTACAAGATGATGAGGAAATATAAGACTAGATTTTTTCAATCTCTTTAGAACATAAGATAAATTTTTTTTTATTATTGAGTAGATTGAAACAAAGCGGCTTAATTCATTAACAGAGTACAGCAACACAGGAAATGCCAGCGATGAGTTCAAAGAAACTGATTAAATTTGTGGCGGCTTATTGCTTCATTTCATATTATTATTATCAATTTGCTAAAGCATCTAGACGAAATTTGTGATGCAATGAGTCATTTGTTTACACAGAGGCTGATGGGACGGGCATCCTTGTACCGTATTTGTCCCAAATCCCGCATGAACAGATAAGAGGGAGGGCTCTTGATACTAAAGGACTCATTAAAAGAACAAAATAGCGAGATTGGAAACCGGTAGTTGAAATGAGGCTGTTGATTGCTGTTTTCTTATCATGAAACGCTGACTGTCGGTGTCTGTGGTCGATTAATAAATGCTATATTTTATATGGATTTGATTGATTATTGTATTATTTTCCTCACATCAAATTTTTGATGACTTATTTCTTATACGGGAATGTATAGAAGAAAATAACATCAAAAGGAATGCTTTAACTAATGGTGTGGACAATTACGTACCTCGACTTTTTCATGTCAACAATTTAATAAGGTTAATTACCTCATTACCTGCGAAATTGGGGTTTTTTAAAGACACGTTTTCTTTAAAAGAAGGAGTTTACATTTTTCCAATACTTCCTGTCCATATAACTCCAAAATATTAGAAAGTCAGGTCACGTGAAGGTCGGCCTATATTCGTCATTTTAACCGTAGGTGCAGTAGATTTTACGAAAGCGTTCGTGGAAATATATTAAAAATGTAATAAAGAACGAGAGGTTGAGGTCTATCATACCCCCCAAAATTTAAAACAGTAAGACAGGACATGGTTCTCTGTCGTGAATGAAGGATTTTACAGTATTTACCCCGTCGAAGAGACTCCAATCTATATGCCCAGTATATATAGCCAAAAGAAAGAAACAAAGGCACACACCTTTTAAAATGCTGGAACAGTTATTATTGAAAATCAGTAAAGGTCAAACAAATCGTCAACAATAGCAGTTGAAGTAATAGTAATAGCAGTCGGCCCGTTGTAGTATCAGAGCATTAGTAGTTATAGTAGCAGGTAGTAGCAGTAGTACTAACAGCAGTATTATTAGCAGTAGAACGGGAAATGTAAGAGATGTATGAGATGTAACCTTTAATAAGCCTGGACTATCGACCTGTGTGACAGCCTACATACAGCAAGTTCCCTCATATTCTTTTGGTCCTTTTCCTGGTCTTGAAGTTTAGATCCTTAAAAATATTTTTCCTATATATATGTTCCTCAAACAAATTCCTTATCTGATATTTATATAAGTTATAAATAATTAGATATTTATCAAGTGCAAATTTCTATATCACACTTATGGAATCTCGTGAATGTATAGCCAGAACTTTTTGGTTTAAGTGACGAAATGTCAGAAGCACTGGCAAACCTTTTTGGTCAGTTTTCCATATCATTCACTTCTAGAATGTGAAATGTTGTTTCTGACTCTCCAGGATTTTATTTAACATGACCTTTAAAAAAAAGTTGTCTTTTATCTGACCTGGGTGGCAACGTCAGTAGCATTAACTTGGTAAATGTTAATGCTACTGACGTTGCCACGCAGGTAAGACAAAAACAACTTTTTTAAAGGCCATATTAAATAAAATCCTCGGGAGTGAGAAACAAAGTTTCATATTCTAGTAATGAATGATATAGAAAACTGACCAGAAAGGTTTGTCATTGCTTCTGGCATTTCGTCACTCAAGCTAAAAAGTTCTAGTTATACATTCACGAAATTCCATAAGTGTGATATACAAATTTGCACTTGATAAGTATTTAATTATTCATAGCATATAAATATCAGATAATGAATTTGTTTGAGGAACATATTTGGGAAAAATATTTTTAAGGATCTAAACTTCAAGACCAGGAAAAGGACCAAAAGAATATGAGGGAACTTGCTGTATGTAGGCTGTCACACAGGTCGATGGACCAGGCTTATTAAAGGTTACATCTCATACATCTCTTACATTTCATATTCTACTACTACTAATAATACTACTACTACATCTCTGTTACTACAACTGACTTACTACTATTACTATTACTTCATATGCTATTGTTGACGATTTGTTTGACCTTTACTGATTTTCAATAATAACTCTTATAGTATTTTAGGTTTGTGACTTTGTTTCTTTATTTTGGGCATATATATTGGTATATATATTGGAATCCACACATATTTTGTGCACGTCCAACTTCATTCTTGCGTTTAAATGCGGTGGATTAAAAATTATGCCCTGATATTCCTTGATTCGAAACATTACAGAGATTAGTAGTTTTACACATACACAGAGTATATATATAATATATATATATATATATATATATACATATTATATTATATATTTATATGTATATGTATATATATATATATATGTATATGTGTGTGTATGTCATTCTACACTGGCTTCTTTCTGTTACTTTAGACGAGGGGCATGATCATGTAATGCGAGAGAGAGAGAGAGAGAGAGAGATGAGCTAATTTCATGAACTTGGAATCCAGGAAAGCAAACTCTTGTGGAATAAAAGTTTCACAACATGCGATTTCCTGTTTGTGCATGTATGAGAGAGAGAGAGAGAGAGAGAGAGAGAGAGAGAGAGAGAGAGAGAGAGAGAGAGAGAGGAGTGGGGAAAGAAAGCACAAATTCGAATGAGAAACAAACAACGCAATTTTAATAAGTCAACAGCAGTCAGTTGTTTCTTGAACGAGGAAAGAAGAAGAAGAAGAAGAAGAAGAAGAAGGAAGCTGTTAAATATCAAATGAGTCTTTTGTCAAGCCATGAACCACAAATGGCGTCTGGAGAGAAATGACAACCTTCTTTTCTTAAACTTTCCCGGCAGTGCCATTCTGTTGAGTTAAGAGCCCCATGAATGTCGGGCAGGGTCAAATATTTGGTCAAAATACAACTCCCAAGATGTAAAAGTCAGTTGATACGTCAGGACAGTATTGTTGTCAAAACTCTGCCTCGTAATGCACAGTAAATAAACTTGGCCTAAATCTCCCAGGGAGTTTCGTGGAGAAGAATGAGACTTACAGAGCGAAAGCAAACGTAGCATTTCTGTATTTAGGTTCGCAGAAGCAGACACACACAAGAAAAATGTTTCAGTTATATTTCTATTACTTTGTATCTAATAATGACCTCTTGCTGGAGGTTACCTAATCACCCATATCTATCCAGATGTTCGTGTCTTATTTCATCTACATATATCAAAACGTTATGGATGAATTTGAGGGAATTTTTTTTTAGAGAAGAAAGGGATAGGAGCCTAGAGAGATGATGGCTTCATTTTGAAATGGATCTGGTTTCTTCCTTTGCGTTAACATTGACGGGAATTAGTATGGCGAATTATTTTTATTTTTTCCGGTCTTTAGGATATATTTTTCCTTTATTATATGTATGGACTTCAGAATAGAAGTTTGATTATAAAATAACTTCACTTGTCTTTGGCGTAGGTATAGGATCTGCGAATGCTTTTTCTTGCATATTTGTGACTGGGAATTTGAAATTATTTTCACTGCTACCTAAAATATGAATATACTACGATCTTATATTACCTTCTTATTAAAACTGGTCTGGGTTATCGTAAGATTCAGAGAGAGAGAGAGAGAGAGAGAGAGAGAGAGAGAGAGAGAGAGAGAGAGAGAGATTGTTTGTACCGAATAGTTGCAACAGCTTGCGAGTTTAATGTAAGACGCATAAATTGTGCAAATAATTGTTCGTTGTCGATGTCATATATACTGTATATATATATAATATATATATATATATATATATATATATATATATATATATATATATATATGTGTGTGTGTGTGTGTGTGTGTGTGTGTGTGTGTGTGTGTGTGTGTGTGTGTGTGTATCCTAGATATTTCATGTAAAACATTCTGTGCATGTTTGGACATCAGTGAGGACTTGATTTCCGTCACTTTTTTTTTCTTTTTATCTGGTGGCGTAAACTCCATTCCTCTCTCCCATTATTTCACCTCTTCGAACAACAAGGCCATTGAGGCCTTTTGGGAAACGACCTGTTAACATGACCTCAAAGTATTTCCAGTGGGAGGGAATATGCTCTTTTGATGCACGTGTAATCCAATTTCCCCTTTTTATCATCTCTTATGCTTTCTCTGGGGAAAACCTTTTAGATATTCCATCATTTTTCTCTCCCGCCACTGCGCCAATTAACTTTTCTCTTGTGACGCCAGCGCACAGACGAGACTAATCTATCATTCAGTCCTCTTTTTACCAATTTACCAGTTCCCCTATAAGTGGAACATTTTCATCAGGCCATGTTTTCGAATATTATTCTACACTGAACTGCGCAGGTTATGGGAGCCATGGATTTAATCTGGATTTGTGACAACCGGCAACCATTGAGTGCACCCGAATTCATAGCTGGGCAAGTACCGTAATTGAATTCATTGACCCTGGATGAAGAAATGTCGCCTGGACTGTGGTCATTCGTCCCTTTAACTATTTATTCATGCATTCACGGCCTCAGCCTGTTTGGGCCGTGTTATTGCCAACAGGAGAATTGCCTGGCTTTGCCAATTTCTCTATGTTAGCTGTTGGCTCTGCGTATGGCGCTCTGGTTCTCATTTCTTGTTTGCACTAGCGGAACGTGTTAGATTTAAAAACGGGAAAACTTTATTGTTGTTTGTTATTGTTTTCATTATTTTTTGTTTTGTTTTTTGGGGAATTACTGTATATGAAGCGCGCTGCTATGAGGGATCATTTCATGCATTTCTTCATGTGAGTGGAGTGCTGTTAATATTTTTGTTCATGAAGTCGATGTACCCAGACTTTTAATAGCAGAATATAGCTCTGGGTTTTTCAGGGGTAAATAGGAAAGGCTTAAACAGCTGTAAGTATTTTGCAATAAGAAGAAGCAGCACAGCAACAAAAGTACTTCATTCTGCAATTAACGTGTCTAGCTTTCTGGCCTGAAACCCTTCATTTTGACACTCCCCCCTAGGGGGGTAGTGCCGCCAGTGCACCTCCTTCAGTGCACTGTTGAGATTGCTTAAGGTTCTTTGCAGCAGCGTCCCTTCGGTACCTGGCTGCAACCCCTGTCATTCTTTTTACCATACCTCCGTTCATGTTCTCTTTCTTCCATCTTATTTTCCATCTTCTCCTGCCAATAATTGTTTCATAGTGCAACTGCGAGGTTTTCCTCTTGTTATGCCTTTAAAACCTTTTTATTCTCAGTTTCCATTATAGCGCTGAATGTCGTCATAGGTCCCAGTGCTTGGCCTTTGGCCTTAATTTTGTATTTCATTCCATTCCATTGTGACAATCTTCCATCACTTATGAAAATTAAATCAAAACTTAATAATTTCTCCTTAATAACTAATTCAAACAACGCTACTGAAGTCATTGTGCTGCAAAGTAATAATTGGTTGTGTATTTAAAGTAAATTGTACGTCTACGAGTAATTAGGACTGACTGGGAAGACGGTAGAATTGAGAAGATTACAGGAAATTGTAGCTGTTGCCTGATCTATTCTGAGTATGGGATGATTGGCATTCATTTACTGACGTTAATTGCTGACGGTCGTAAGTTAACATATTATGTATATAGCAGCCTAATTACATTACTTTAGGTTATTAGGCTTTCAATAACCACGCTGTAAGGTGTTTTTGGAGAATTTGCAGTTAATTTAATAATTGCATTATATTCGTACTTGGTTTAAAATAGTTTCAACAGCAATCACTTGCCTATTCTACTCATGCCAAGGATAGATTATTATTTTGATTGCATAGAAATTAACACGGCCATAGAAGATTTACTGAAGCTCTGCATTTTCAGGAAAATAGCATATTAACGGAAGTAATTCTTAAGGAATGAATAGAATAGCCTGGTTGTATGGTTCAGGAATACAAGAAGGCCGAAATTTCCACAGTTCGGAAGTGAATGATATACGTATTTGGCACCTGATTTTATTAGGAGCGCTTGAGATCTGTAGAAGAGAATTTGGTACCTATGTAAAATAAGAATGTTTAGCATCTGCCCATAATAGCAGTATTTAGAGTCTGACTACATTAAGAACATTTGATACCTGGATATGAGAGCACTTAGATATATATTAAAAGTATTTGGCATTTGGCTGTATTAGCAGTAATTGACATCAGACTACAAAAGGAGCATTTGGCATCTGACTAAATTATGAGCATTAGATAATCTGGATGTGTCTAGATATGAGAGTTTTACACTTAAGAATATGAAGACTACTTGACATCGAGTAAAAATAGAAGTGTTTGGCTTATGACTATAATAGAAATATTTTGCATC
This sequence comes from Macrobrachium rosenbergii, assembly GCF_040412425.1. Classification (NCBI taxonomy): domain Eukaryota; kingdom Metazoa; phylum Arthropoda; class Malacostraca; order Decapoda; family Palaemonidae; genus Macrobrachium; species Macrobrachium rosenbergii. Next base: position 28,667,724 of record NC_089752.1, read on the forward strand.
CTACTACCTAGAGAGTAACTGATATCTGTTCAAGAGAATTTGACACTTAGACATAATAGGAGAGCTTGGCTTCTGGCTACAATAGGAATCTTTGACATCTGACTGTTATAAGAGCATTTGAAATTGGATGTCTTAGAAGTATCTGATATCAGACCATAATAATTTATTCGGCATCTTACAGTAACAAGGGGCTTTGGGATCTGATTTATAAGTATTTGTTACCTGGACATTTCTGCACATAGATATAAAAGAAGTATTGGACATCTGGCTATAACAGGGATATTTGAGATCATGTCTTATGATTCAAGGATTTTACATTTCTAAAGGATTACATTTAGTGATCACATCTGGCGATGAATCTTATGGTTTATGATAATAGGAACGTTTCAAGCTAAAAAATAATTTCAATGGTATTTAGTAAGTTTTTTTTATTATATGAGTATTATTGCTTCATTTTTATGATTAGAATAAATAATTAACTACTCTGAATCAATTAAAAGTATTTTATATTTGGATATGAACGTTTGATAATTAAATATAAAATATGGGCAGTTGGCAATTGTGTATAACAGGCATATTTATCACTTGACTCTAGTAGGATTACTTGGCATCTTACTGTTACAGGGATTCTTTTCATCTGTCATTTACCATTAATAATGGTATATGGCATACAGCTATGATATTTAGCCTCTGACCATAACAGGGGTATTTCGCTTTTGGTTATGACATCAGTACAGTATTTCATATGTGGCTAAAATTGGAGCATTTGTTGTCTCAGGGATCTCGCAAAAGTAAATACATTTGGTTTTCTCCTCCTTTTGCTGATATCTCTTCCACTGCTATTACAATAACTTTGCTTTTCCCTTCAAATGTGTTTTCAAAACTGTATTATTACTTAGAATGTTTTTGGAGGTGTTTCCGTCTTCCTGGATCGCTCAAAGTTTAAAACAATTGTTATTCGGTGAAGTTAACAAAAACTTATAACAATTTATAATGACTACGATATAGTGGGGGGGGGAGAGGTTTGATGAGAATGGACTAACTGAACAAAATCAAAGCAAAGGAGATGAGGCGAACGTGGAAATGGGCTGATTAAAAAGGCTCAAAATTGGGGAGAGTGTGCTTTTGTTCTTATCAAACTGAGAGTAAAAGAAAGCGAGCTCTTGCTAATTAAGGGAGCGCGTGTTTGAGTGTATTTGCGCGAGAACTAGAGAAAGAGAAAGAAGAGAGAGAGCAAAAAAAAAAAAATTAATTAAAATGACACAAGCACAGCATGCAACGCTTTGATTGTTAATTGTATCATCAAACAGACACAAAAGAAGATGGAGGAAAACGTCAAATTTCAAATGCGTTTTATAACCAGAAACGACATCATACTTTCCCTGAAGCTTTCCAGTAATGTCATTCTGAAATATAAAACAAAATAAAATTCTGTATCACTGCATTTAAGTAGTACAAAACTTTCGGAGTTGTAAATACACAGGTTAAAAACTGAAAATGCTGAAGTCATGAATTGGCTACAGCGACAGATTTGTAATAAGAGATGTTTAAAGCGAGTTATTCATCTAATTTGGATCATGAAGGAAAACTTCGGCCGAAGCGTTTGATCATGGAAGCGTGGGAAGTTGAAGTTGATGTTGAAGTGTGGCTGTCGATTGATCTGTGCTAAGCAAGAGGTGTTTGCCTTTCATTAGCCTGGCTTGATTGATAATTGCTTTTTATTCCTCTAATCGGGTAATTTATAATGAATGCTCTTTCAATCTCGAATATATAGAAGAGATTAATGAAATTAAATATCAAAGGATTTCATGCATTAGTGGCATCCGCATTCATGTACCCCCGCCGTTTTGTGTTTACCAGTCACTAAAAAAAGTGAATAACTCTACTGGTGTTTTTGATGATAGCATTTTCGTAGAGTACCAGAATTGTGTTTTCCCTTGTTTTAATCCACGTGTATGTCACTTGTGTCCGTAAAAAGAGAAAATGGTGTCATGTTTTGGTTAACTTCCGGGATTTGATTGATGCAGTGCATTGCTCTTTGTTTAAAGGGAATTAGCTTTTCAAAGCCTTTGCTTCATGGTCTAATGTAATAAACCGTATAATGAAGTAGTTATTTTATTATGGCCTTTACTTGGCGTCAATTAATTTCTAATCGACTTTTCTGAACGTTTATTTTTTGTTTGATGTTATAAGTGATTTAGGAGGTATTCGGTATCGTAAATTTGAAGATATTCAACCATATTAGTGTCAATGACAGCCCAAGTTGTTACATATTATAAATCTTTTCAGTATGGCTGCAGTGAAATAAGTAATGACATATAGGGAAGCAGAAACACCATACTTTCCGTGAAGTTTACCCAAGAGCAAGAACCCATGCTTCATAAGGCATAGGCCAACTTAAACTAAAACAGCATCAACAGGTTAAATCAGTCAGGGAATACAAAAGATGGCAGAGAACTCCACATCCTGAAAGGATATTTCGTGAAGGACTGACCAAACCGGTTCCATGCATGATCGACAATTTTCATCTGAAAAGGGAGAATAATTAACGTACACATTTGAGAGAATCTTGAATGAGATGTAATTGAAACGCTGATCCATATTTAAAGATTTGTAGGCCTCGTTTTTTAATGTAAAACAAAATGCAAGCCAGACTGAAGTCCTTTACAGCACTGAGTTTCCTTAGGAAATACCTATAAAGAAGCATTCAGTTGTCTAATGTAGCTGAAACAAGAAGCAAAGTTAAAGAATGTAAGAAATATATAGATGTAATAGAAACATTCGATATATATTTATTACAAGGGTGTTTGTCATCTAGAAGTAATGGAAGGGTTTGGGAAAAAGATGTATATTAAAGGAATGTTACATTTAATGTTATTTTATCATAAAATATTACATTACATTATAATGGGATAACTCAATATAATTGAATTATTTGGATTCAACTGCAGATGAAATGGGAGTCTTTGGCGCTTGTTATGAAAGCGTTACCTGGTATTTGGCTGCTCTCAAAAATCCGAAGAAAGGAGGCCACGTGCTTCGATTAAGAAGGACTGTTTCATTTCATTTATTCTCAACGTTCTCCTCCTGTAGGAGTTTTGAAACTTGCACAAGTTGCTGCAGTTTTGCTGCAGTATCCCCAATCATCTATAAACAGCAAACACTGTTTGCGGTCCATGTTTAATCCCACATCTTTTGGCTTACATCCAATTTCCTTTCTCTGACTTTTGACACCAGCTACCAATAAAGATAATTAGTAGCCATGAAGACATGTTTGAGATCCACATATACATAAAACCGGTCACTCAGCTGTCTATAAATTCTAATAGACATTTGTCTTTCATTAAAGATTTTTTTTATCACACTTAACAGCTTATCGTCAATACTATATATACTATTTATCCAAATCACCCTTTACTGTCATATGTCTTTTTGGGGTTGCATGTAAGCCACATTCTTCCTGTTATTTTGCCTTAAAATTCGTCACAAAATTGTTGTATAGTAAAACTTAATACTCAGGTCTTCCTTGCTTTAACCCACAAAACTCTACCACTATTAATCGTTCAGTCAAACATCTTACTCTCTTCATCAAAACACTACTATACACCTTCCCTGGTGTGATGAATAACGTTATGCCCCTGCAATTCTGTCTTCTTCAGTCACCTTGAGCTTTATTCAGAAGAACAGTTATTCCTCCTAACCATTCCTTTGTAACTTTTCCGCATTCAAACATTAATTATAAACCTAGGTCAGCCTCTTTATCCCACTTTCCCGACCGTGCGGAGCATCTCACTTGTAGCTGAATGATTTAATGAAATTTAGGCCATAAAGTCAAGCACTGGGGCACTTTCGGCCTTTCAGCTCTTAAGACGGTGAAAAGAGGAAACAAGATTAAGAGATCTAGAAAATAAGAGAAAAGGTACAAGGATGTAAAGGCGGCAATGCAAAATAATAATAATAATAATAATAATAATAATAATAATAAAAAATAAAATAAAAACAACATAAGATTACGGCAAAGAAGGAGGAGTGAAAGTAGTGTAAAAGGGTAAAATGTGAGCGCATAGAGCCCAAAGGGACACTGCAAACATCTTTCAGTAATGCCTACAGTGCACCTCATGAGACGGGATCTCACGTGAGGTGACTTTTTTAAGTACGCCCATCCATGAATGCTGACGTGATACATAGGTACAGTACGTGCGTGTATATACGTGGGAGCATATTTTCATACAACGTTTTATAGATATTTGATTATGGGATCTCACACACACACACACACACACACACACACACACACACACACACACACACACAATTCAGCGCTTCTGTTAATTGCTTTCTACGCACAAGGTCGCAGGGGCTTTGTTTGAAACGGACTGTGAACACGACCCTGAAGCGTTTCCCTTGATAAGGTAAATGACTCTTTTGATGCGCCTATTTCCAATCTTTCTCTTTTATTGTCGGCTTTTCCTCTCATTTGACAAAAAACACAAGATATTTTACCAATCTGGATCCCATTTTCCTCTTTTATTACCGTTATTTTTGTTACTGATGAAAAAATTCCTATTTTTTACCAACTTTGTCTTCAATCATCGTGTCATTGCCGTTCCTATTCGCGACGCCACTGTGCAGACCAGACCAATCAGTCAGCCAGTCAATCCGCCTTTTTACGAGCTCTGATTAAACCATTACATTTTCATCTAGTCCGTGTCTTATTATTCTTTTTCCGGCCCCCATTATTCACCGCTGCAGAGCGCAAGCAATGGAATCCATGCATTTGATTTAGATTCCTGACAACCTGCAATCACGATTGCTGCTTGATTCATAACAGAGCAAGTGCCGAATGCAAATTCATTGGCCCTAGATGAAGAGATGTCGCATGAATTGTGGTCATTCATTCCTTTATCTCTTTATTCGTGCGTTCACGGCCTCAGTCTGCCTCGCCGGTTGGGTGCGTGACTGCCGAAATGAGAATTGCCTGGCTTCCGCCCCCCTCCCCCCTTCCCCCCTTTTCATTATAGTAGTTTTTGCTTCGGGATTTGCTCTCGCATGTGCCGCTGTCGTCGTCACTAGCCGTTATTGGTTAGATGTAATAGATAGTTTGAAAAGAGAAAGTAGTGAGCGTTTATAATTTATTTATTATTTTTATGAATATATTAAAGGAACTTTTTGTGCGGGCATAGATAGCAACAGTTTCTGATTTTGTCATGCTTTGAAAGTGCGTGTTTTTTTTGTATGTGTAGGGAAGTGTGGGAAGGATGGGGGAATTGCATAGAGTCGTCGTATCTAGAGTTTTTCAGCAGCCTTTACCAAAGATCATTCATCCATAATGAACTTTTCATAGTATGCCATAGATCTTCTGGGTAGTAACAGACCCTCTTAATTCGTGGAGAATTACAGTGCTACATATTATAGGTATTGTTATTTAATATACATTATGATATTTTGCTTAAATATTAGAGGCAATATTTACCAAGTTAAAACAGAATTACTTTTATCGTCAAGTGGAAAATGTATAAATTATCTTATTCAGTAAAGTATAAAAAAACATTACACCGTACTATTTCTTGTATTTATTGAGATTATTATGTTACAATATCCAGACTGCATTATTAATGAGAAGGGCGCTTTCTAAAAATATCTTCGTCTTAGTAAGTATTCTACAAAGATTCACCTGACAGTTGATACTGCTCGACATTTGTTGCAGTGGTGTGGGCAAAAAAAAGTCCATATGCAGGCTGTATAAATTTTTGTTTTGTAACTCCTCTGACCTTTCCGTTTTCTGTGAAGAAAGCCATATATATATATATATATATATATATATATATATATATATATATATATATATATATATATATATATATATATATATATATATATATATATATATATATATATATATATATATGTGTGTGTGTGTGTGTGTGTGTGTATATATATATATATATATATATATATATATATATATATATATATATATATATATATATATATATATATATATATATATCTGAACACCGCTGCCGTAAGAGTCCTGAGTAGTTATAAATAAACCAAATGCTATAAATAAGTTAATATATGTACGAAATAGAAAAAGTAACTTAAAGATCTGGATATTGTGCCCTATTAACATTCTGAGAAACGTAGTGATTAGTACTGTGGCTAGTTCTGTCTTGACCGTTGGTTCCCATTCCTGTATCCTCCATGTATTTCGATGCATTTACAGAAAGCAATCTAATTTTTAAATGGACTAGTGGCATTGTGATGTTTTTGTTAGTAAGAGTTTAGACACAGAGTTTGTCCTCAGCAAAGCCACTGAGCAGTATCGTGTGATGGATGGAGCAGAAGCCGATGTTCTGTTTGTGTGTCTCTCTCCCAGCAAGTAATTTGAAATGCGCTAGCAATACACCTTATACCTTTCTGTCTATGTAAATGTCAATTTCCACATATGAAATTGATTTTTTTACATAAAAATGCTGTTGGTTAGGCAATTTTTGCTATATTTTATACATAAAAAACTCCAGAAGAAACAATTCACCGGGTTTTTCAATCAGTTATCATAAAACAATAGGCCCAAAAATATGAATTAATTGCACAGTGGGTAATGTTGTGTAACTGAATTGTTCGTATTTCATTGTAATATTTGAAAATTAAATTTTAGTTTGTCAGTTGCTATTTGTAAGGATTCCTTATAAAATATGACCAGATGAATGATTATATCCGCGAAGGACATTATGTCTGATTCAGTTTGATTCCTTCGTATGTCTGTCCTGTTTTGTCAAAAGTTGCGTATCAATTATCACAAAAACTTTTTCACAAGCTGGGCCCTGGGGCTGACAGTAGAAGATAAGAATTTGGAGAAAACAGAATTCTGAGAAATCGGGAACTATTCTTTACGTAGAGGAGACCTCTGCTGGCTTGCGAGCTCAGGTAAGCTTACAAGGTTCCAGGCTTAAGAAGGTTACCGAAATCCTTCGCGTCGTCACCGTAGAGTTTTATAGTAGAATCTAATAACCGCTTCGTTACAGACAGCTGCAGGTTAGAGTATTGGGGAGTTCCTCGTTGGGCGAGTCGGTAGAGTTCTCGGCTACCACTCCGGTAGGCCCGAGTTCGAGTCTCCGGCCGGCGAATGAAGAATTAGAGGAATTTATTTCTGGTGATAGAAATTAATTTCTCGGTATAATGTGGTTCGGAGTCCACAATAATCTGTAGGTCCCGTTGCTGGGTAACCAATTGGTTCTTAGCCACGTAAAATAAGTCTAATCCTTCGGGCCAGCCCTAGGAGAGCTGTTAATCAGCTCAGTGGTCTGGTTAAACTAAGGTATACTTAACTTAGAGTATTGGGGAGATAGGGAATGCAACATGTGGGAGAGAAAAGATATTTTTGTGGGTAGAGGGGATTGCTCAGCCTTGGCAGAGATTTATGGTTTCCAAATGCTCAGGCTGACTTGGATATTTTTTTTAATTATAGCTTGTTTATGGAAATATTTACTGGGTTGTTGATTTGTTTGCCTATATTTGTTGACTGGTTTCCTCTATATTTTACTACGCATCTTTTTTTTCGCTATCTCTGAGGAAGCTTCTTTAGTTTGTTAATGATTTGTTCCATTTGTTGTGTTCACATTTTGAATAAAAGTAATAATACCGTCAAATTACCGGGTGTTAAAGAAAGCGGATCTCAATTTACCTGGAGTCAAAATACCGGGAGTGAAATTACCGGAATACAAAAAAACAAGGAGTCTACATACCGGCCACCGCCTGATTCGAAGCCGAGATGAAAAAAGATGCCCGGTAAATGATGGCAATGTCTTCTCGGGAAATCGAGGTAAAATACGAACCATGTAAACAGGGGTCAAGATCTGTGGGGTGTGATGACCTCTCGTCACAGAAATCGCTAGTGCTTATGGCTGTGCTAAGCTCGCGGCTCAAAACTCGGTCTAGACGGAATGGCGGTAGTTAACGGCTCTTCTTTGTTATTCCCTTTCATGTACTGGTCTTTCTCTGTCTCTCTCTCTTCCTTGTGTGGTTTTATGTTGTATTTTAATTCATTGTTGTTGTTTCATTCTCTTGGCCGTACGGTTGTTTTTGAGTTACGTTCTAACTCTCGAGTGTTTGTATGGGTGGAGCAGAGTAATGTGCATAATTATTCTAATTTGTTTTCGATAACGCAAGCAGATTATTATTATTATTATTATTATTATTATTATTAGTAGTAGTAGTAGTAGTAGTAGTAGTAGTAGTAGTAATATAGAGCATGGACGCTAACTTTACAGCTATCAATAAACAAAATAATCTTCTATACTGCCAAACCAATAATTCATAGTAAAACTTTTAATCTGTCTGAGACATATGAAATAATTGACTGCAGTTTATTGTAACAATAAGGTGAAGGTCAGGTTGGCCATTTAACTGCTGTTACTGCTAACGTGTATTTAGAAAACTGCAAAGAAAATAGGGGACAGCGAACAAAACATGATAGATAAGCAGTGAAAGAGCGAGGGGGACTAAAACGTTTGTTATAGAATAGATTATGTACGTATGTATAAATTTCTATATATGTATATATATATGTATACTTATATATATATATATATATATATATATATATATATATATATATATATATATATATATATATATATATATATATATATATATATACACGTGTGTGTGTGTGTGTAAATATTGCAAAGTAGAGAGAAGAAGACAGAATAACATTCATCACAGACTGTGAAATATTGCTGGAGAAATTATATATCGTAAAAGTTAACAACGGTTTCGTCTGCTACGTCAACAGAGGCATGCTGGTTCTGGGATCGAACACTGTTCATTTAGTCGTGAGCCGAGCCTGCTACAACTTCTGCTAAGAGGGAGAGAGAGAGAATCTCAATTCCTCATACACTTATAAGGCCATCTAGCGGTCGCGCTCAGTCACTTCAGTGGTGTAAAACAAACAGCCCCATAAAGGTTTTCTGCATCATAACTCTTTCGACAGTCCCCTCACACATCACGTGACCCTCCCACCCTCATTTACGAACCGGAAAAACGAATGGTATATGAACTCTGACGAAATCACGGTATATACAAGTTAGGGAAATGATAAAATAAGAACGAGAAAAGAAGGAATGGAATTGACACAGCGCTCTCGATGGGCATTTGCTACGGAAAAGCATTTGTGATTCAAGGAGAATATTGGAAACATGTCGATATATATATAAAGGTGGACACTATATCGGGGTTCCGACTGTCTGCTTCTGTTATTGCTGCTGAACTGACTGCTGCTATCCGGCAGTCAGAGAGAGAGAGAGAGAGAGAGAGAGAGAGAGAGAGAGAGAGAGAGAGAGAGAGAGAGAATCTAAAATTAATAATACACTATTAAAGAGTATTTAACTGCTGGTTTGTCTAGGGATTCAGGGAAATTAGAATTAGAGAAATACTTTTACGTGCTTCTTAGAATAAGAAAATCTTGAATTTTTGAACTGGCTAGTATATACCACGAGAAGAGAGAGAGAGAGAGAGAGAGAGAGAGAGAGAGAGAGAGAGAGAGAGAGAGAGAGCACAGAGTGTCTAGAATTTTGAGCCGGTAGTAGTATATCATGAGAAGGAAAAGAAGAAAGAGAGAGAGAGAGAGAGAGAGAGAGAGAGAGAGAGAGAGAGAGAATGAATCATTCCTCACATAATAAAGAGAAGAAAGACAGATGGAGCGAGAGAGTGCAAAACTAATTTCAGTGACGCGAGAGAAAGAGGACACAGCCATAGTGTCCCCATGCGTGAAACCCCAGCATAGCCCCCCATTCTTCCATATCGTTTTCTCTGATCTCCTCCTTGTTTCTGGTTGTGAACTAATGATTACCGAGCGAAAGTTCTTCCGTTCCTTAGTCCCGACAGAAAATACCTTTCAGTTGTGTTTTTTAGTGTTCTGTAAAAGAAAACTATTGCGCCGGCTTTGTCTGTCCGTCCGCACTTTATTCTGTCCGAAATTTTTTCTGTCAGCCCTCAAATCTTAAAAACTACTGAGGCTAGAGGGCTGCAAATTGGTATGTTGATCATCCACCCTCCAATCAGTAAACATAACAAATTGCAGCCTTCTAGCCTCAGTAGGTTTTATTCGATTTAAGGTTAAAGTTAGCCATAATCGTGCTTCTGGCAACGGTATAGGATAGGCCACCACCGGGTCGTGGTTAAAGATTCATGGGCCGCGGCTCATACAGCATTATACCGAGACCACCGAAAGATAGATCTATTTTTGGTGGTCTTGATTATGTGCTGTAGCGGCTGTACAGAAAACTTCGGCGCACATTTTATTTGGTTTGTTGTGATTTTTCTTCAGTTTTTTTGTTGCTTTTTTTGTTGTTTTATCATGGCAACAATCGACTAAGGTTTGTAATGCTCATATGTTCTTGTGGTCTTACTTCCAAACATTTTTGAGATTTCTTTCATTCACTTGATATTATAATTGGTCTTCGATAAAATAAAATGGTTATATTCTAACAATCCCCCGTTTTCCAATATTTATATTATATATATATATATATATATATATATATATATATATATATATATATATATCTGTTACAGGGAATAGGTGAAATCATGGATTTCACGAAATCCCGAGGGAATTTGTGGAATGACCAATTCTCTTAGGAACATTTGATCCCCGAGGGCTAGTACTAAACGCGGCGAAACAGTGATTCATCTTCATCTACACCGTTTCTCCGTGTAGTACTAGCCTTCGGGGATCGAATGTTCCTAAGAGATTTGATCATTTCACAAATTTCCACGGGATTTCGTGAAATCCAAGATTTCACATATTCCCTGTAACATACACACACACACACACGTACACACTCACACGCATATAAATATATATATATATATATATATATATATATATATATATATATATATATATATATATATATATATATATATATATAATATATATATATATATACACGAGTATATATATATATATATATATATATATATATATATATATGTATATATATAATGAATTATTTAATTATTTACTCCATTTCGGTCGTGCTTTCAGAATTGACTGCAGATATTGAACAAGTTGGCAACTGCATTGTATTTGTAATGTGCGTTACTTGTTCGAGCCTAGTGCCTCTTTCTTTGTTGATGAGCGTCGGTAAAAATGATCCTTTGTTTTGACTCCATACAATAAATGAAAACAATTGATGTTGTTATAAATGAAGCCCTTTTTTTTTATTTGCATAAAAAATTACGGTAGTATGCTCCCAGCAAAGTGAGTAATGTAAATAGCTATAACCTGTATCTCACTGGGAAGACAATTTAACGTACATTTGCATGTCTCTTGCAGGTACATTTCATGTATATTTGTATCACGTAATTTTGAGTCTTTTTATATCCAAATATAAACATTTATGTATTTACATAATTTCAGCACCTTCGTGTTTTTCTTTTAAATTTAGTTTTTTACGTATTAAAAAAAGCAATTATTCAGATTTGATTTTAAAATTACAACAAAATCAGTATCCTAGCATGAAAACTAAATTCACATAGACTGATTAGGGAATTAAGTTTTTATGGAATTTCTTATTATTTTTTCGTTTTCTGGCCTACGTTTTGATGTACAACACCGGGTGTAAATAAAATTAAACTAAGCATACAGTATAGTAGGAAAAACTTATTGTAAGTTTGCAGGGTTTAAGAAGTTTTAAATGTTTTAATCTGTTACCGTATATGTGGAGAATATTTTTTGTGTAGCAAAACATAAATGTTGTTCTCGTCGTTTTTACCCTTTTTTGAGCATAGCTTTGAAATGATGCTAAATCAACACTAGAAAACAGCTAATTTTAGGCAGATCAAACACTAAGCATAATTGCTGTCACCGAGAGGTATGCATGAGGCGAACAATGTCCAGTCTGACCATCTGACTGAGAAACGGCAGCAATTCGCTCATACAAAGCATCTTAAGCAGTGAGGCAACAAGACCTAAATTGTGGAAAGATGGAATAATGAGGCGTCTGTTCCGTAAATGACTTATTCTCTACTTTTGCAATTTTGAAGTGTCATGTCCAGAATCTGTCATTATTATTATTATTATTATTATTATTATTATTATTATTATTATTATTATTATTATTATTATTATTATTATTATTATTATTATATTTCTACGTTTTTTGTTATTTTTGGTATTTTTACTTTTTATTATTACTGTGATTAATATCATTGCAGAGTTTTGCAGTTTTCAATATTCATATTTAGCCTTCTGGACCTGACTTCTGTAACCACCTAAGGTCCCCAGTTGGAAATCAATCGTCTGCAATCTGTATTTTTTATTGTTATTTTTAGTTTTTTTTCTATTATTCCCCATATAATTACTGTCATTACCGCTATTATGAAATCTATTTTTTTCTACTTCTTCAGCAACTGTGTGGTCACTGCCGATAATTAGTTTTATCATGTTACCTTATGTATCTAGACTGTGTGTATTGTATATTGTATATTCCATGTATATGGCCTTGAGCCGTAGTAAAGAATATTATTATTATTATTATTATTATTATTATTATTATTATTATTATTATTATTATTATTATTATTATTATTATTATTATTATTGTCACAGGTATAGAGCTCCATATTGAGCCCTGAATCCGGTTCCATTGCTTGTGCCATGAGTACAGGGTTCCTTACTGTGCCATGAACCCAGTGTCATTTATTGCACCATTAGCGTGGTGTTGCTTACTGTGCCCTGTATGCATCATCCTTTACGGAACCGTGAGCCTCGTTATCTTTCTGTGTCATGTATCCAGTGTCATTTAATACTCCATAATTTTAGTGTTTCTTAGTATGCCATAAGTGTCAGGTGTTCCTTATTGTGCCATGAGTTCACAGTCAGTTACTGGTCCATGATTCCAGAGACGTTAACTGATCCATAGGCTGTGTCGCTAACTCCGTCATAAATCCACCATCCTGATTAGGATTAGTGAATTTTATTGTTGTGCCATGAGCCTTCTTTGGTTTACTGCTCGTAAGTCTTGTGTTTATCACAATGCAATCGTTCAAACATTATTTTCTTCTCCATTTTGCCTTTTTGTAGTGGGTCAAGAGTCGGGTGCAGTTTAATGGTCCTCTAGATTGGCGTCTGTCACTAGTCAGTGTAGGTTCCTTCCTTTGACATGAGTCAAGTGTCCCATACGGTGACTTAAGGCAAAAGACTTACTGAGCCATGAGTCTTGTGTGTCTTAAGGTGACACCGTTGAGATCCATGATTCTGCAATCACTTGCTGTGCAGTAAGAGATGTCAAGAAATCGTAGATCATTAGTCACTAGTATTTGAAAGAATTAACGTGTCTTGTCTCTTAGTGTGCATAAATATTTGCACGCCTAAGAATGCAAAGCTTAAAGATGTTATTCACCTATTGTTAAATTCGGGTTGAAATCTTTTTAAAGGGTTGGCTGCACTCTGTTGTACAAAGCCAGCCCTGGAAGTAAGTTGATTGGAAATTTAATATTTAAGCAGTTGAGCATGTATATATATATGCTTATAATTTTATATTTAGTCACGTATTTATGTGTCTTAGCAAAGGACACATTGCCGTTACAAAAATCCATCAGATCCGTTGATCAAGTTGAAAAGGCTACTACTGAGAGCTTCGACAAATCCGGATTCAAGCCGTTTCCCTTTAACAATACCCCAGCATCTAATTAGTGACCTGGCTTTCCGCGGGATAATTAAAATCTCGAAGCAGAAAAGAGAGCAGCCGAAGTGCGATCGATTCTAGCGCAATGTTGGTGCTGTTTAAATCACTTTTGAATTTTCATGGCTTCTGTCGGAATTCCGGTAGTTTTTGGCTATCTGCTCTTTTCGTGAATTCAATTTTTATTTTGTTTCCCATCTTTTGGCTCTTTTCTGTCTTTTTCTTTCCACATCTGCCCAGTCTGTTATGCACTTTAGACATAGTGACGTTTAGGGACCTCAGTACTAGTGTGATGAAAAGGAGGTCTTAAAGGTATTGAACTAGAAGCAAGGAACACATATATATATATATATATATATATATATATATATATATATATATATATATATATATATATATATATATATATATATATATATATATAGAGAGAGAGAGAGAGAGAGAGAGAGAGAGAGAGAGAGAGAGAGAGAGAGAGAGAGAGAGAGAGATCCATATCCATATTCCTTAGGGAGGAAAGAGGTGAAAAATCTGTCCGATCACTGGAGTCTTGAGAGCAGTTTACTTAAAATTGGAAGTGAAGGTTGAACGATGCCATGAAATTCGACAAAGACCAATGGAACAGAATCATCTAACGGGAACAGTATCTAAAATGTTTGCTTGCACAATAGGCATAGAGGGAGAGCCGTCACGAAGCTGAACTATGAAATTAGTTTATAGTTAGGCCTACCAGGAAAAACACTGAAAATGGAGTGAAGGTAACTATGAACGGTTGAGAAGCTCACCGTTAACCTCGAGAAGCTCTCTTCTAGGCGAGTAAAGAGGACCGTTCAGGACCTATAACTCGTAGTTCTTCAAAAGAACCTACTTGTTTGTTTCTTTTTCACTAAGATAATGATAATTTTCTATATTCAGCGCCAGTAACATTAGCAGTTTGATGCAAATTATATGTACAAAATCAGTCAACGTGAGTGTTATGAGATTAGATCCCTCTAATAATCTAATTCATTGAACTAGGGAACGTCTGAGCGGTGGACATGGCTAGATTACGTGCGTTTTAAGAGCCTTCGACGACGTGAAATAGCTCATTTGTAAACTGGGTCACCCGATTTGACCAGTCTTTCATAATCTCCTTGGGAATGTGGAACTCTCTTCCACCTTCTGTATTTTGCGAAGTGAAGTCCATAAATTATCTTTTCTATCAGTGACATTTTGATATGGGCAGATGCGTTCTTGTCAATGAACGTCGTGATCTCCCACATAAAACTCACACATAAGTATGCAGTATCCTTTTATATAAGTTCTAGTTACTTGTATAAAGAGAATTTATCCCGATGCGTACGTGCTAAAGAACTCCAAGAAACAGAATTGTATCGTGACAACTCCGGGCAGACCTTCCTTATTCCTTCCACACTTCACATTGCACTAAGCATATGGCCTCCTCCCTCTTCTGCATTGCCCATGTGGCACTGATTCTATTTGGGTTTAATTTTGATGGCCCAAGAATACTGAGGAGTTTCCGTTGACTCATATTCAGGGCATGAGAATGAACAAAGTAACGAAACAGTCGAACTGATAACAGATACAAGAGAGCTAATTTTAAATGACAGCACATTTACGAATAATTCAAGAGAGAGAGAGAGAGAGAGAGAGAGAGAGAGAGAGAGAGAGAGAGAGAGAGAGAGAGAGTATTCTACCTAGAATATTCAAATGAATTACTGACAAGAACTTAATGAGCCATGAACTCTTTAGCTTTCATTGGAGATATCTATATTCAAGAGACGTCATATGATCAACAAACAATACTTGCCTTGACATCAAAGAAGACATGCCATCTTAGTCTTTATAGATATTTATGGAGCCCTTTCACGTAGCACCTTGAACGTTATATGTACACTATTGCAAAGATGAAATTAAGAAAATATATTACAACTAAATACAAGAAACAGTTTTATGTAGAACGAAAAAGTAATTTTCCTTCAATGAATATTTTCAGTTCAGGAAACGGCAGAAAGTGGGTTAGGCTGGAAATGTGTACACCTTGTAATAAAGGGTGTATTAAAATAAAAAGAGCAGATCTAGCATAAATAACTGAGCTATTGTTTACCGGGATTCATTACAATAATTCGCATTAACGATTAAAGCAGAGTTGCGAGTTCATGGCAGTAAACTGGATAGAAATGAGTGCCCTGCTGGGCATACTTTGAACTACAGGAATCTGTGGCTTTTGGCAGTCATCAAAATAGCAGTTCTTTGAAACTGCAGTTTATTTTCTCTAGTTCCCTTATTCACATACAGGTAAGCATTCTGCATATTCGTAATAACCACTGGTTCCATTCTATCTCAAAGCAGAAGGTACTGAAATCTAAGGTATTCTTTCGAGCAGCCTACCTCCTCCATTTATTCATAATAGCCACTGGTTCCATTCTGTCCCAGTGAAAAATATATTGGAATTCAAAGTCTCATTTTGAGTATCACGAGAAAATGTCATCCGAAGAAATGGACATAGTTACAGATACTTGAAAAGAGAAAGTGAATGTGCTATGTGTTCCCTGTTTTAGTTTTCCTATTTGCTTCTTATCGTTCTTTGCTGTCTACTTTCTTGTATTAAGCGCCATTCTCTCTCCCTATTACGTGGACTGTCCCCTCCGGCTACTAAAATGAACAAATGGTGAAATTTGCAGACGGACGATAATTAAGAATCAAATATCAGTCCTGAATGCTGGATTATTTGGGGGAATGTTCGGAGGGGAATTCTTTCATTTAATACCCGGTGTACAAATGAACCAATGAACAACGTGCACGGGGACCCGGAATGGGCTCATTTCGCTTCGGAAGGCGAATAAAGAACGGATATAAAAAATGGGGAAATAGTGCGCCGAATGGGACGAATGAGCGCTATAGCGAGGAGGGACAGAAGTAATAAAAGAAAATAATAATCATAACGTAATATAAAAAAAAAGAAAGAAATGGAACGATAAGAACATAACAGCGGATACACGGAATGAGGATGTCCGACTTGCCTCTCCCAAACAGAAGGACGAGAGAGAAAGAAAAGAAGTGGTCGCGGATGCTCTTGGTGATATTGTCTGAACGATTATGGTTTCGAAAAGGAGAAAAAGAGGAAAGAGAAGTGAAATTCATTTCTTTCAGGGAGGTGTTTCCTTCGGCGGTTGCAATTTCGTGATTAAAAGTAAGTGGTGACGTCATGACTGGCTCGAAATACTTGTTGGGTTATACCAAACCAAATGTTTCTCTCCTAGATTAAAAACTTTTATGGCTTTTATTTATATGTTGTTAATATATTCAGTTGTAGCATGTAACTGGTTGTGATTATTAATTGTTAGTATTTGTATATTATAAATTATGCTCGTACAGGTTGTACTCAATTATTTTCATATTCTGTTCCTTAGCAGCTCAGGAAGTTACTTGCTTCACAAAAGTGAATGCACATAATAATAATAATAATAATAATAATAATAATAATAATAATAATAATAATAATAATAATAATAATAAGCCGTTCCTTTACACACAGCAGTGCGCATCATAACAGGTATTATTTTAAAGTGTGAAAGATTTTGAAAGATCATTTCATCATAAACAAACACTTACGGCTTAAAAGATCAGCTGATTTTGAAAACTAACATGCCTAAGTACTATTCGAGCGACCCGCGGCTTAAAATTTCCCGTAAACAGGTGTCAAAATCTTAGCCACTCCTTGTCGACAGTTACCAGAGTCTTCTCTCATCCTCATTCTTGAAATACACATCACTTGCGCGGACTCTCTATTAGTAATGTGATGATAGATGTCAATAAGATTGACTCAATATCCAGCACGTCGGTCATTTACCCTCAACCACCTAACTAGATTGTCAATGTTGTGGACGGTTTCTGATTATTGATCAATAAAATTCTAGTGTATGGTGTGGTGGCTCTTCCCATCGTACATTCAAACTGTCATTCTCGACGCTATTGTATTTCACAGTATCTGCAAAAATCAAACTTTCTATTTTGCCTCACTCATAGGGTGATTTACCTTGTTTTGGTATCCGTGATATTTAGTTCTACTACTTTTTATATATACGTACATATATACATAAATATATATGTATATATATATATATATATATATATATATATATATATATATATGTGTGTGTGTGTGTGTGTGTGTGTATTTATATGTATACATACATACACTTACATGTGTCTAATCACTTCTATTTACTTTGTTACTCTTAAAAATATTCACCATTAACTTACTGCATATCTCTCTCTCTCTCTCTCTCTCTCTCTCTCTCTGACTGCCGGATAGCAGCAGTCAGTCCAGCAGCAATAACAGAAATAACAGAACCAGACAGCCCGGGCCCCGTTATAGCGTACACCTTTATATATATATATCGACATGTTTCCAATATTCTCCTCGAATCACAAATGCTTTCCCGTAGCAAATGGCCATCCAGTGTGCTGTGTCAGTTCATTTTTTCTTTCCTTTTTTGATTCAGCCCTTCTCCGAGTGCATATCCCGTGTTTTATTCAACGTTCATCTACTGTTCGTTTTTCTGTTCCTCAGTTGAATGTGGGAGGGTTTCATGATGCGTGAGTGGGGCTGTCGGGAGTATTATTAACGGGAATATTATCATCTGAAGGTAACCATGATTTGGCTGCCGGTATTACGTCATTCAGGGATTGCTCAGCTGCCTCATTAGGTGTATGAGGATTGGGGATGGCCTCACTTCCTTCTCACTCATCGAGTTGTTATTCTCTCTCTCTCTCTCTCTCTCTCTCTCTCTCTCTCTCTCTCTCTCTCTCTTCTTCTTCTTCTTCTTCTTCTTCTTCTTCTTCTTCTTCTTCTTCTTGTTACTTAATTCTTTCTTTTAAAAGGTAACAAATGATTCAGGAACAGGAATGCCAAAGATAAAAGCCAAGAGTAAACCCAAGGCCTTACAGAATCATAATAGCATTTCCCAAGGCCTTACAGAATCATAATAGCATTTGTTTTTTCCTTTTTTTGTATCTTTAGTAGTGCTGCAAGCAGTTCAAACGAAACTAATGCATCAGCATCGAAGTTAAGGGTAACTTCACCTGAACGTATTCTGAGGAACTTAGTCACTAGAAAACTTCAAGCGAGTCTCATCTTGATCAAAGTTCTTTTCTTCTCTCGTGGTTGCAGAGCACTCCACTAAATCCAATATTTTGAGAGCCGTAAAGCTAATCTTAAGATCAATACAGATAGCAGTACTAGTTATAGTATGAACATTGACCATAATAATGGTAGAAGCATGGTAGAAGCACTGATATTTTCACTGTGACAGGAGTGGCAGTGCAGTTCCATCCTTAGCAAGCCAGTTCCTATCAGGAAACACATATTTACTTTTCCTCATCGTAGAGGCCGATGGGACTAAAAACGAGAAAGTTCAAAATGAAATGACAGCCTGGTAAGACATCCATGGCCTAACATTAGAGAGAGAGAGGGGGGGGGGGTGGCAGTTAGCATGTTTTGCACAGGCCAGCATAATACAGAACGAACACCTAGTCAGAGAATGTTGATTTCCAAGGGAAAAACGTGTTGTTGCGAAAGAGAATTACTGTTGCACAGGATATGAAACGAAAGTAAAAACCTTGTTTTACAAAATCAGCTACGAGCGAAGGGAGGGGAAGCCAGAGAAAGAAAAAGGAAAGAATGGCCATAAAGTAGCTAACCTGTACCACTTGGTTGGTTTGAAGGAAGAAGTGAAAGTGAATAACAAGGAAATCGTGTTGAACCGAAAGGAGAGAGTACATCCAAACAGGAGGAAATAAAGAAAGAAGAGTGGAAAAGAAGGATCAAATACTTCTATCACACAAACAGCCAAGGTCTAAAAAATTCTTTAGACTGCATAGACCGCGGTGCTGCAAACGTTTTGTTCAACGCAGCCCGAAGCACCGTGCGAGCGAGAACTCGCCTGGAGTCAGTCATACTGCCCCAATCCGAACCTCGATTTACCTGGTTCGGTATTTTAACTCGATTTCCCGGGAGACCTTTGCATTACTTAGCGGGCATCGTTGTTCGAGTCGAATTCGAGCAAAGCGTGTAATTTACTTGGAGGGGAGCGAAAACGAGGCTGGAGTGAAATGCAAAGCAGTTTTCGTCGCGGTCTTCAGTGATTTCACAAGCGTGGTTTACAACTCCCTGCTGTCTTTGTAAAGATACGAAGTAATGAAATACGTCATTTCCAGTTAACTTAGCGTAGAGTTCAGCTGCTAGTTTGGCCTGCGTTTGTTTCGCAGTCTTCATATTTTTCTCTTGTTAGCCATCACACACGCACATTATATATGTATGTATATACTGTATATATCCACAAACATTAAGCTACAAATGTCGTTAGTATCTATTCGCACCCGAAGTAAAGTGAACTGGATATTAAACGACATTTGTAGCTTAATGTTTGTGAATATAAAAATGTCACGGTGCATGTGATAGTTCGTTATATATATATGTGTGTGTGTGTGTGTGTGTGTGTGTGTGTGTGTATGTATGAGATACAGTTCACTGCTAGCAAAAGAAAAAATCAAAACATATCTCTCCTTAAAAAGGTCGCTGCCGGATGTACTGTACAGATAAGTTTAAGAGAACATTCTTTGTCATTTTGAAACGTAGTTTCTCTGCCTCACTCTTTTTGATTGATTTTTTTTTATTGCAGTTTATATGTTTACATTTACTTGTTTGTCGATGTATTTATTATTTTCATATTGCCATACTCCTGTTCTCTTGCTCCTGAATTTCTCTCATTCACGTTTGGGCTTCATCTTATGTGGAAGGTTGCTTAGGTAGCTAGTGGATTTTTTTTGTTCTATATGAATAGTTTTACATTAACATTTACATAGATCAGTAATAATAATAATAATAATAATAATAATAATAATAATAATAATAATACCCAGATGAATGCTGGATACCAACTCAAGAAAGGTGGCAACAAAATTAACCATCTGACGTTCATGGACGACCTCAAGCTGTATGGTAAGAGCATCAAGGAAATAGATACCTAATCCAGACTGTAAGGATTGTATCTGGAGGCATCAGGATGGAGTTTGGAATAGACAAATGCGCCTTAGTCAACATACAACAAGGCAAAGTAACAAGGACTGAAGGGATAAAGCTACCAGACGGGAATAGCATCAGACACATAGATGAGACAGGATACAAATACCTGGGAATAATAGAAGGAGAGGATATAAAACACCAAGAGATGAAGGACACGATCAGGAAAGAATATCTGCAAAGACTTAAGGCGATACTCAAGTCAAAACTCAACGTCGGAAACATGACGAAAGCCATAAACACATGGGCAGTACCAGTATTCAGATACAGCGCAGGAGTAGTGGAGTGGACGAAGGCTGAACTCCGCAGCATAGACCAGAAAACTAGAAAACACATGACAGTACACTACGCCCAAGAGCAAATACAGGCAGACTATACAGTACATAACACGAAAGGAAGTGGGGTGAGGGCTACTAAGCATAGAGGACTACGTCAACATCGAGAGCAGAGCCCTGGGGCAATATCTGAAAACCAGTGAAGACGAAAGTCTAAGGAGTGCATGGGAAGAAGGACTGATAAAAGTAGACGAAGACCCAGAAATATACAGAGACAGGAGAATGAAAAACAGAATAGAGGAATGGCACAACAAACCAATGCACGGACAGTACATGAGACAGACAAAAGAACTGGCCAGCGATGAAGCATGGCAATGGCTACAGAGGGGAGAACTCAAGAAGGAAACAGAAGGGATGCTAATAGCGGCACAAGATCAGGCCCTAAGAACCAGATATGTCCAAAGAAAAATAGATGGAAATGACATCTCACCCATATGCAGGAAGTGCAATATGAAAGACGAGACCATAAACCACATAGCAAGCGAATGTCCGGAGCTTCCACAGAACCAGTACAAAATGAGGCATGATTCAGTAGCAAAAGCCCTCCATTGGAGCCTGTGCAAGAAACACCAGCTAGCTTGCAGTAATAAGTGGTACGAACACCAACCTGAGGGAGTGATAGAAAACGATCAGGCAAAGATCCTCTGGGCGATACGTGCCAATAGACCAGACGAGACGTTGATTGACAAAATCAAGAAGAAAGTATCACTCATTGGTGTCGCACTACCATGGGACACCAGAGTAGATGAGAAAGAAAGAGAAAAAAATGATAAGTATCAAGAACTGAAAATAGAAATAAGAAGGATACGGAATATGCCAGTGGAAATTGTACCCATAATCATAGGAACACTAGGCACGATCCCAGGATCCCTGAAAAGGGATCTGGAAAAACTAGATGCCGAAGTAGCTTCAGGACTCATGCAGAAAAGTGTGGCACTAGAAACAGCGCATATAGTGAGAAAAGTGATGGACTCCTAAGGAGGCAGGATGCAACCCGGAACACCACACTATAAAAAAACCACCCAGTCGAATAGGGTGACTGTGATAGACAAGAAAAAAAAATAACAATAGCTGTAGTAAAAGAATTTAGTCATACGAACTCGACAAAAAGGAACAATATTTAAATGGGCTATTATGCCCGCGGAAGCAAGTCTTTTGTGGATGGGGTACAAAAGTAATGCGTAATTATTTTTTATAAAAATTTTTCAAACGAGCTGGCTTTTTCACTGCTACTTTTACCTTGGATATTCAGGGTACTTTGTATCTAATTTCTTATGTTACATTTTTTTCTGCTTCGTTTCAGAATTCAAGGTATTTGTTCCACTTGAGAAATTAAAGACAGTTTCACGTTCTTATACATACCAGACATCGAGCAGAAGTTTGGGTGTAACCCATCCTGTATCTCTAAAGATAAAAGTATACAAGTATTTGAGTGTTTCGTGTCTATGTATACAGTCCACAGAGAGAGGGAGAGAGAGAGAGTGAACGATACAGAAACTTTAAAGGTTTCGCCCTAATTTCTCAAACGAAAATGTTAGAGTGGCTTTGCCAGTTAAAACCTCCATTTCTAAAAGCGAGCTTTTTCGACCACCGTAGCTTGTCTAAATACTGTGTTGCCTTTAAAATCAAGATAACGTTTCTGTACATGAAAGAAAATACGTAAAAAACGTAGAAATGGACATTCGTGGTAAAAAAAAAATGGACTGAAAATGTTCCCTAAATATTTCCCGTAAAAATGATAAGAAGAAATTTACATTTTCCCCATACGCATATGGAGGCGGGATAGCAACTCTTGAGTGTAAATAGATAGATACAACTTCTTGTAAGGAAGGTGTAAATAAAGAAATGCATTAATTTCCACTTTCCTCACAAGATAAGACACGATTTCCGGTCTTTTGAGCTGCAAGAATGCTGTTGTTCTTTCTTTCTTTCTACCCGAGTGTATCGTGTTATTGCAAGGGTGCAATGACATTTACAGCCTGTAACACTGCAAGGAGCTAACCAGCACACGGCAATGACTTTGACAAAGAAGTATTTGTTGCGGATCCACCTCTGGGCTTTCTTTAAGAGTTATTTTCGCTTTTTTATTGATGCTGGTTGCATCCTTAAAGAATATTAAACTTCAACTATTTCCAAGTGAGAATTATTTCAGAGCTGATGTACCCATATACTTAAGTTACGGTAATCCTTAAAGAATACTAAACTTCAACTATTTCCAAGTGAGAATTATTTTAGAGCTGGTGTACCCATATGCTTAAAGTTGGGGTAATACACGAGGGGGCGGGGCGTAATGAAACTCCATGTTTAGACTTACCGACAGGCAATGTCATAATCATTATTGGTACCAAGGTCTCTAGACCTTATTGTATACCGTACAGGGAGGCAAGAGACGCTTGGCTATCGTGGATTACCCGAAGACTATTTTCCTGACCCTAAGGAAGCTGCGTAAGATCTGGAGGCTTGCGCCAAGGTAGCTTCCAAGGGTAGATTCATTTTGCGTATTTTATAGGGACGAGCGACGGGAGAAGCTGGGTCGAGCTAGATTACTTGTGGATCAACATCCTAACCTAATAAGGGTGGTGGCGATACTGAAAGAGAAAGGTGAATGACGCAGGCGCAGTGTGTATAGGGGTACCACATGTTTTAGTGGTGTTGTGGAATTTTCTGGAGTAGGTTTTCTTCTACGATTCAGAGATTGTAATGTGAATGTGGCAATGATTATTGGCCTTTCTTTTTTCGGGAATCATGTCTATTAGGGCAAACGGATTCATTTCGGGAATAGTCGACACATTTATTTTTATATAGTAGGACTGATACTATATCTCAAGCTCTTAAAAGGGTTCCTTCTTATTCATGAAAGATAAAAGATTTGTAACAGTTAAGATTTAAGATATGCCTTCAAGAGACTTCGTAAGAGTTAATTCTACTACTGCGACCACTACAACAGGCTGATATTTTACCTCTGCAAATTGCCACATGCAACGGTTAACTGAGAGAGAACGTCAGTCATATCAGACGCACTATACTGCCTGAAACCGTTAGTGCACGAGTAAAGAAGCAAAGCATGAATGACCACAATCCACATAGCATCATTCTCTTCTTCTTGGCCCAGTGAATTTGCCTTCGGTTCTCGTTCCTTTACCAATTCGGCTGCAATCGAAATTGCGTGTTGTTGGAAATCAGAATTAAATTCCATTGCGTGCGCTATTCAATACCGAATCAGAACTAAAAAGGGAACACACGCATTTGGGTGAGTCAGAATAGTGAGTCGTGAATAGTGAGTGTTGACGCACCAGATGGTTGACTGATCTGGTCTGCGGGCTTGCCTTGCGTCAACAAAGGTTGTTGTTGCAGTGAGAGAAGGGAACAAATTGACATCACTTGATTTTCCTCCAAACACAAGAGAAAAGACGACGAAACAGAAGAAAGATTGTGAAATATTCATAGATGAAAGAGGAATAGTGGTAAATAGATGTATCAAAAGAGGATTATTATTTTCCAGAAGTACACCAGAGCTACTTTAAGAGGACAGTTCTTGAAGAGGATGGTCTTGGTCTAGAAAATATCATTATTAATTCCAGTAGACTATGGTTTATATAAACAGATGTCTGGTAATATATATGTATGTATGTGTATATATATATATATATATATATATATATATATATATATATATATATATATATATATATATATATATATATATATATAGAGAGAGAGAGAGAGAGAGAGAGAGAGAGAGAGAGAGAGAGAGAGAGAGAGAGTTTAATTCCAATAAACTTGATTATAGCAAGCTTATCCAAGTTGTTTATTTAGGTAAACGAAATTTTTACTATTTCCTTCTTTGCTATTTTTTGGTTTATCATATACGGAAATTTTGCTTTGTGAAGGCTTGCTAAGCAAAATCATGGATTTTGACTTTTGTTTTATGACTAGCAATTAAAAACTTTTAGGAATTACATTTGTAGTACATCGGTAGGCAATTTTTGTTTCTCTCGTCATCTGTACTTCTACTTTGTCGAATTAAGTAAAAAAAAAAAAAAAAAAAAAAAAATTTCACGGAAGCCTTTTCGTGGGGGTAAAGTCGACGACTTATATACCAAAATGAAAGTAGCTAAATATAAATCTAACCTTTTCATCGTTGTGAACTTATTTACATATCTGAATGCCCGTCAGCGTGCAAGTAAGTGTATGCCCATGTTATTTTCATGCATGAATGCCCCATCCGTTTTCGCTCTGAAGACTTCATCTTCCCCAAAACTCCTCTAGGAGATCTGGACCGAGCTTATTCACGGCGTATTACGAGGCAAAGTTTGAAAACAACATTGTCCTGACGTCTCAGCTGACTTTTACATCGCGAAGTTGCATTCTGGCCAAAAATTTGACCTTGTCCGAGATTCATGGAGCTCTTAACTCGACAGGATGGTGGTTTTGGGAAAGTTTAAGGGATGACTGCTGTCGGTTCTCGACAAATACCGCTGGTAGTTTATGGCTTGGGAAAAGTGTCTCCTTTAACACCTATTGTCTTCCTTCCCTTGTTTGCCTGGAAAGTAGCCAGCCGCACACGAATATGAGGTTCATGCCTTTAAATTAAGGTAAAGGACTCTACATAATTCTTGCTTCATTATTTGCATATAATTAAAAGCCACAGTGAAACGTAAATTAACCTAAATAGAACTCATTTATCATCATATTCCGAACGAGACTGGGTATATAATATTTGAGTGAACATATAAATCAAATAGTATTCCTCTCATTTTGACCACTTTAACATCGAAAATCTAAACGTCCGGGTACCCAAAAGCTTTTACCTTTCCATTCAAAATGTAAATATAAAATGCAGGTGAATGTAGTCCTTTCATATTTAATTTCATTGATCGTTTTCTATGCATTCCCACTTGAAACCCATTTATTGTAAATTGCCTATTGAGAGGAAAAAAAGCCATTATCAAAAAAAAGCTTAACATTCAAGTCCCAAACATCCGTCGCTTAGTACAAATCAATCAGCAGCCGCTCTGCAACTTTAACTTCGACTTCATGCAAAGTTTTCCAAATGATCCAAATTAGATTAGCAGGAAGCGAATAACTTTCTTAAAACACATTGATACTAATTGCGCTGTGGCACTGTTCTCGTAATGACTTCAGCAGATTTGTTCTAATCTGTTCATTAACCGTAATATCAAAAGTTCGTGTTAATTTTCATCCAGTAATACAGTTTTATTTTAGGAGGAAACTGTTTTCAAGAGAGAGGGGTAGCTGGAAGATAAGTCGCAACTTTGCACACTTTTTAACATTTTTCCTCCCAACAGAGTAAAGTTTCCTTCTTCTTCTTCTTCTTCTTCTTCTGCTTCTTCTTCTTCTTCTTCTTCTTCTTCTTCTTCTTCTTCTTCTTCTTCTTCTTCTTCTTCTTCTCGAAGAAAGATACTAGGACTGCCCAAATTATTCTCCTTCATTTGATGCGGTTTCTTCATCCTGAAGTGAATATTGGAATTGCCAGAATCTGTCTTTTTTTTTATTTTAGTATTCGTAAGATAAAGGCCGGAACTGTCTAATATATGCGTGTACGTTTATGGTTATTTGTCTGTCTTTCTTCATACATACATACATACATACATACATACATACATACATACATACATACATACATACATACATACATACATACATTTTATAGTTGAACCCCTTTATTTTTGCTATATGCAAAGAAAGGTTTCATGGTTAAAACCGCTCTTATTTTTTGCTGTATGCAAACAAATGTTTTAAGGTTGAAACCCATTTTATTTTTTGCTGTATGCAAACAAATGTTTTACGGTTGAAACTCATCTTAATTTTTGCTGTATGCAAAGTAAAATTTTATGGTTAATACCGCTCTTATTTTTTGCTACATGCAAAGAAATGTTGTATGGTTGAAACCCATTTTGTTTTTTGCTGTATGTAAAGAAAAGTTTTATGGTTAATACTGCTGTTATTTTTTTCTGTATGCAAAGAAAGGTTTTATGGTTGAAATCCCTTTTATCCTTTGCTACATGCAAAGAAAGCTTTTATAGTTGAAACTCCTCTTATTTTTTGCTGTATGCGAAGGAGGGTTTAACGGTTGAAACCCCCTCATATTATCTTCTATATGTAAAAAATATTTCATGGTTGAAACTCCCCTTATTTTTTGCAATATGCAAAGAAAGGTATCTTGTTTGAAACCCCTCTTATCGTTTGCTGTTATGGTTGAAACCCCTCCAATATTTGCTGTATGAAAAGAAAGGTTTTATTGTGGAAACCCCCCTTATTTTTGCTACATGCAAAAAAGCTCTTATGGTTGAAACTCCTCTTATATTTTGCTATATGCAAAGAAAGGTTTTATGGTTGAAGCCTCTCTAAATTTTTGTTGTATGCAAAGAAAGGTTTTATGGTTGAAATCCCTCTTATTTTTTGTTGTATTCGAAGAAAATTTTTCGGATGAACCCCCCAACCCGTAATTTCTTTTATGTATGTAATGAAAGGTTTTATGATTGAAACACCTTTATTTTTCGCTACATGCAAAGAAAGGTTAGTCAGATTTCAGCTGTTCTCTTGAAGTGTTCTCTTTTGCCATTGTAAAATTGTATATGAGGATTCAGTTGTTTGCTCTCTCAAATCAACTTTAGGTCTGTGCTCGTGCATAATCGATAATGCACACGACCATCATCGTTTAGAAGTTATAATTTTTTTGTTTTTGTTTTCCATCCGCTTTTGAGAAGTGAGCTACTTGTCAGTGTTATTACCTTTTATTGTCTGTTCAAACTCCCATTTTTAAACATTTCGTTATGATTTTATACTTCTTTGACATGTTTTTCCATCCACGGTCGTTCGCACATTAGTCTCATTCTGCTCACTTTTTCATCTCTATTCGCAGTCTGTTATCATATGAGGTGATTCCCTCCGCAGTCTGTTATCCAATGCGGTGATTCCCTCTCCGTGTCCCGTTTGTTTATTTGTACATCTGACGTAAAATTCTCTTCTTCCTTCTCCAATTATTCCAACATTCGCATTTAATTTCGTTATTCTTATTTCTCTTCTCTCGCTTCGTTCGTTCGTTATTTTCCACTTTATTACATAGAGTCATCAGTTAAAATGAAAAGATTATTGCGCTTTAAAAAGGATATAGATAATGGAGAAACACAAGAAGAAACTGGAAAATTGCGAAGAAAAAAGCCATTATCCGTAATTAATTGCCTTCATCGTTTCTGATGAAAATTTCTGGCTGTAACATGTAAAAATTGCCTCAGATTTTATTTTATTATGTTTTACAGAGGAGATGGAATAAAACCATTCTCCTGATCGAGGGGCTAGGGAAACTACCAGCGTCAGGCAAAAGATGTAAAGAGTAAAGAATATAATTCATTGAGATACTTGTTTCTTTAATGGCATTAACATCAGATTTCGTATGTCATGTGTAAGTTTAATCAAGTAATGGTTCCGGAAAACTTTAGGAATCCCCATACGTACTCTTTCAACGCTTTACACACTTCCCATATTTAAATAACAAAGTAAAACTATTTCCTTCTTTTCATTCAAGAAGGACCCGTTTGCTCGTAAACTGTTCTCATTTCCTTCCAAACAACCTCCTTTCAGCAAGTTCCCGAGCAGAAAATGGAATCCATTGACAGAAAACGACTTTTCCCGTCAAGATAAACAGATTCCTCTTTCCTGATTTGTTGAATTTGCAGCGTACTGTCGTCATCTCATTCTTGAGTCAAAGTGCGTACTAATTTAAGGTGCCGCGTGAAACTCGCACCAAGGATTTAAGACCATAATAAAGTATCCTAATGGGTCGTGTTATGTAGATTATATATGTTACCGGAATGCCATGCAGATGTGTAGTGGCACGAGATAAATCTACTACGGACAGACTGTTGGTGAAAGGAAGTCTGGTTTTATAGTCCCCGAAAATGTATGCGTGTGTGTGTGTATGCGCTGTGTGTGTGTGTGTGTGTGTGTGTTAAGGCTCCTGGATTCCTGCTTCAATCCTCCTGTCCTCCAACCTCATTTTCCTTTCCAAGCAAAACCTCATCAGTGCTCTTGACCGCTGTAGTCTTTGACAACTCCAAAGTCCATGGTGCTTTTCTTGAGGCAGTCGTAAATTGCTAATTGAATTCCATGTTCTTTCGTTTAACCTGGGCAGCACCCCTTTCTCACTCTCTCTCTCTCTCTCTCTCTCTCTCTCTCTCTCTCTCTCTCTCTCTCTCTCTCTCTCTCTCTCTGTGTGTGTGTGTATGTTCGGTAAACTGTTCTCCATTCAAAAAACCTCCGTTATAGCTGATATATATATATATATATATATATATATATATATATATATATATATATATATATATATATATATATATATATATATATATATCCTTGTCTTTATCTGTTATCTGTCCGACGCTTCATAACTTTGTCGTCTCCTCGTCCCTCCCTATACCCTCATACCCTCAATTTGAGTCAACTTTATAACCCCCTTGCCTTGTTCTAATATCTCGTAAAGCTGGACCACAGACGAGACCCTTTTGTTGAGGGATGAATACTAGGTGAATGGTGAATGGGGATGGGGGGGGGGCGTGTTTATGGGATTATGGTTGTGAAGGTTATGGGAGCTCTGGCCTTTACATAATTGTCATAGTTGTGTATTCAGAATAGGTGGCATCTACTAATAGGGTCATTTGTCTTCGGTATAAGTTACGGTAACATATCACAGGGTATTGTAGTCATAACTTGCTAAGTGTCGTAATATTTCTGATTTTTGTTAAATAGTAATTATATCTAAGTTCTGCATACCTGTCTATCCAGTGATCCATTAATTTGTGTCTCCTGCAAACCATCTGTAGGAATAATTTTAGGACAAGGACCCTTCATTTTGTAGGGGTTTAATCCAAAGTAAGCTGGCTTATAACGAACCCTTGTTTACAGATGTTGCCAGACACCTCACAGTGTCTGCTATCTGTCAAACTGAGGAAAGTAAGATTCATCCATAAGTTAATCTTGATGAAACGAATAGCAGCGTTTGCTATTTAGCTGTGCATGGCTGAGGTAAGCTTGAGGTGGATGCTACTTTTCATCGTGATAGGGGGGGAACAGGGTTTCAAATTTCTTCTGTAATCGCTGTTTATTAGCTTATGCGACCATCCTGACTATACTGTGATTGTCAGTTTGCTGGTTTGCCGATTTATATCTGTGCATTTCAGAGCAGCTGTTTCAAGCTTATATCCGAAGTCTGTGAACAGATATATGTGATTTGTTTGTACTTCCTTTTACAACCTATGTCCTATAAAGTTTAATTAACACTTCTGATTATATATTATACTTTCATGCATGAAATACTTTATGCTGAAAGAAAGTATATTTCAGCAAAAGCATACCTACTAGACCTAGAACAGTCATTTTCTGATTACGGGTTCCACCGGGTTCTCTTGGAAGGTAACTGTGTAAAACGAAATTCACGTCAGACAACTTCTTTACCGTCTAGAAATATGCAAGTCATTCTGGGCTTGACAATCGTCTTCCTTTCCCATTATGTAGTACGAAGTCATTCGCGCTTAATACTTTCAAAAAGTGTTCGTGCACATCTTGATAGTATACCTTAGGGCGAATCAAGAAAAACTTGCAATTTATTGTTTACGAGAAAATGTCCTCTCGTTCGTCTGATGCATCTCACTCTCATTAGAGAAAACTTGGATACTCATCTCTGTGCATTCAACGATACATTGTGTTTAGAAGTTAACTACCAAGATGCCGCAAAGGAATATCGTGTCCCCAGCCAAATGCGCTACAAGATGGACATGCTTCCTAGAAGCAACTTGATAATTAATCCTGTGACCTGGTCTCCGAAGGAGGGACTAATATCTGTTAACTAACGCTTTTGGTCACACCAAGAACCATCACGTTATGAAGGAATCTTTATCACGTCTACCTGAGAATTATCACACGATGAATCAACAAAGCAGAAAGGCATAGAGAAGTGCTTCTAGATGTCTAGAATTACAGGATCAAGAAGCCTGGTAAATCAGTCCTTCACGCTATTCCATTATGAACTGTAATTCTCTACCTTCCTTTGAATTTCTCGCATCATTTAACATATTTTGTAAAAGAAGTATCTGTGCCATTACTTATGAAAAGTCCACTTATTTTCACTTCTCCTGTAGACATTCCGGTCACGATTCCTTAACCATGAAAAATATCCACATTCTGTCTCAAATTTTTCGGTCAGATTTGTTCTGTAAAAGTTATCTTTGTTTTTTTTTTATGAACATAACTTCCAGAAGGAATAAGGATTCGAATAATGAACGTGAACCATTTCTCTGCCAATTTTGGTTTTGTCATTTAGAGAGAGAGAGAGAGAGAGAGAGAGAGAGAGAGAGAGAGAGAGAGAGAGAGAGAGAGAGAGAGAGAGAGAGAGATAGTTTCTTTAGTATCTGTTGCCAAAAGTCAAATTAGCCAATGTTATATTTTTGGTATTTGTTTGTTTTTAGTAGGAATTATAAAAGAAAAGTTGTGCGACGATTTTTTTTTACATGTAATTTCGATAAAGATGGACCTCATGACTGGTACCAAATAATTACATTTTCGGGGAACCTGGAATGTGACCTTTGGGGAGAAGTGGAATTTTTTGGGGATGCATTGTTCTGCCTATTTACACATGTTCCAGCGCAAATATACTAAAACCATACGTACCATTACCGTATATTTTGGTAGCCAAATTTGAATAATGTTTCCCTTTACCCTTTAAGATTTTGTTTGGACCCCCACAACTAATTGTTTCTGATTAATGCAGATAATGAACTGTTTCTGTCTCGTTTTGGAAACTTTCTAATTTACAGACCTTGATAATCTTAGGATCAACATGCACCTGCTACTAGTTGCTAATTTACAGACCTTGATAATCTTAGGATCAACATGCACCTGCTACTAGTTGCTCTCTCTCTCACTCTCTCTCTCTCTCTCTCTCTTTCTCTCTCTCTCTCTCTCAACTTGGCCCCGGTTGCATCAGTCGTTCAAGTAGCAATGACAAAACTAAAAGCCCGAGCCCCGTTACAGTGTGCACTTATATTTACATCGACGTTTTCAATATTCATCTCGAATTACAAATGCTTTCCCGTAGAAAATGGCCATCGAATGTGATGTGTCAGTTCAGTTTTTCTTTTAATTTGTATTTGATCCATTTTCTCCACATGCATATCGTCAAATTAGGTCAATGTTTATTTAGCAGTTGCATTTCCCCTTGCTCGCAAATGAGCGTTGGAGGGCCGCTAATGGCAAGGTGCAGCCTTTCTGAGGATAGTTCTCATCAAACCCTTAAAGTGGATGGTTTTATTACCACCATTAAACAATTGCTAGATGTTCCTGGGGAAGTTATGATGAATGTCAACTCTCTCTCTCTCTCTCTCTCTCTCTCTCTCTCTCTCTCTCTATATATATATATATATATATATATATATATATATATATATATATATATATATTATGCATACGTACACACAAAACTTAACTGTGTTTTCATAATACTTTGAACATTCCTCTCTCTCTCTCTCTCTCTCTCTCTCTCTGTATATGTATATATATATATATATATATATATATATATATATATATATATATATATATATATATATATATATATATATATATATATATATATATATATATATATATTATGCATACGTACGCAAAAAACTTAACTGTGTTTTCATAATACTTTGAACTTTCCTCTCTCTCTCTCTCTCTCTCTCTCTCTCTCTCTCTCTCTCTCTCTCTCTCTCTCTCTCTCTCTATACATAGAAGCTTTCGTATGTAGGGATGCTTACTCGAGATTAATGTTTCAGATGAATTTGGGCAAATTAATAATAAACACTTTCATTTCACAGATACTAAAATGATTTAAATAAAAAAAAATTAAATAGGAGTCGATTTAGATAACGTGAAACCCAGTCATGAACGAATGAAAAGATACGCAGAGAAACAAAGAAAAAGAAAACAAGAAACATGCCATGAAACCTATGTAAAAACGAAAGGCGTAACTTCTGGAATCATTCTCGGCAGGAGGCAGTCAAACCGCTAGTGGCACCCCTCGATTTGCCTGGGTACTTTATTTCACTCGATTTCCACGAGGGACTTTTCCATTACTTAGCGGCATTGTTCGTTTCGGTCGCAAGTAAAAGGTGCAATTCGTAAGAGAGAGAGAGAGCTTCGAGTGAAAGGCAAGTTGGTGGATTTCATCTTGGTTCCGAATGATTTCACTGACATGGTTTTCGTCTCATGCGTCAGTGTATTTACCCAAAGGCAGAGAGTAGGAGATTTCCGTGTAACGCAAAAAGGATTTACAATTAATTTTTTTGTTTCTGCCAGACATATAATTCACCAAGTTCTCTTGTTAACATACACAATATCAGAAACTGAAGTTTTTCTTTATGGAAATAGCGAATCTGAATTCATTTCCAATACTTAGTATGACAGAACTTTTATTCAGTCGGTAAACTAATGTCGTTTCATGTTCCAAAATATATATTAGTCTTCGCGGATCTATAAGAGTTTTCCATTCGAAATAGATATAAATTAGATTGCAGCATTCAGGTATTTGTCTTAATGATCTGAAAAAAAAAATAAAGTAACTCAGAATAGCTCAAAGTTATGCTGTTGAAATCTTGTCGTAGGTAATAATTAATGCTGTATAGATCGAAAATCTCGGATATTGGACCAGAAGTCGTGCAGGATAACCCCCGCCCCCACCCCACCTCCTCAGGATACCCTTGTAACACCCGTCAAGCCATCAGTGCCCTACGTTTCTAATGAAAAATCAGATTGATTGCTTTCGATGACTTATTATTATGTTGTAAGATTATAAACCAGTGAAGCTAAAATATTCCCATAAACGCTACAAATGTAGAGCTGTGGAATTCTCTCACGATTCTCTGTTTTTCCTTATTCTTTTGTAGGACTGACAAGGACATTGACTGACCCATTCCATCAACCCTATGCAGTAAAAAGGAATTTGAAACTGCAAAAATTGACCAAAGCATTTACCGATGTTCTTCTAAATTGAGAAATCTTACTTTGTATTCTTTCGCGCCTTAGTTGCACATTTATGTGAATAAGTAAATATAGAAATAAGCATAAATGGTATTTTATATTTAAAAAATTACTTGCATATTTTTGTTGCTCTTGTCCTCTCCTTTGCTAATTTTCTGCCCTTATAAAGTTCTGAGTTAATTTGGTTTACTTTGCTATATCTTATAATGTCGGAATTTACGTATATATATATATATATATATATATATATATATATATATATATATATGTGTGTGTGTGTGTGTGTGTACTTTATATATATATATATATATATATATATATATATATATATATATATATATATATATATATATATATATATATATATATATATATATATATAGAGAGAGAGAGAGAGAGAGAGAGAGAGAGAGAGAGAGAGAGAGAGAGATGTGGTTATGAGTGTGTGGTTGCGTATCTGTTTGTTCGTATGTTGTGGCGGCGAACACGTGTCGAAAATTCCACACCGATAGATGATATTCCACCCAATTACTGAAAAGCATCATATCAATTCACCATATTGTTCAGTGTGCTCTACACCTCATACAATGCGCAGTACACAAAAGGAAATTGGAACTCGCCATTGATACAGGCATTCCCCGCATGGCACTGCTCTCATACTTGATGCTTTATTAACACCATAAACAAAAGGCAGCAGCAACAGAAACAAATCTTTTCGGTATCTGCTACAGGCTCTTAAATAAAGCTTATCCTACTGTTTTGTTGCACGTGAATGAAAATAAAAAACGGAACTTACCTTTCCCTGTTAACTCTGAAAACTGTTTAACATCAAAAGTTTATTTTCTGGATGCACATAGAGTGAGAATAGGCAGGCAGGTAGATAGCTAGGTTTAAAGAGAGAGAGAGAGAGAGAGAGAGAGAGAGAGAGAGAGAGAGAGAGAGAGAGAGAGAGAGAGAGGTTACCCGTAAAGCTTCATTAGTCTTTCGCATGAAGCAGATCAGTGGTTTGCCCATGGACTAACTAGGTCTCTAAATGCAAATTTTAATCCTTCTAGCCTGTTTATTTACAGAGATGCTGTTTGTTGCATTTGAAAGTAAGGTGAAGTTTATATGTAGGAAACCAAATTTATAAAAGACGCAAGGAATGGAAATTCTGTGGGAAAAGCGAATTAAGAAAAATGGAAGCTTTAGCATTTATCGTAAATTCGATGAAGTAAGGTTCCCTTGTGCATTGAGTTAGAAATTTTTTAATTCCTGCTTTTGCATAATGAGCAAGAAAGGCAACAAAATAATTAAATAGATATATAGAAAGCCATTTCTTTATTTCCTGTATGAGGTTGGTAAGCCAGCTTTCAGTATCCTTTGAATAAGAACAACTTTTTTCTTTCATTGCCTTACATTATCGAATTTGATGGTTCGTCTGAAATTGTCTGTCATAGCACGGATACAGTTATATTTATATTTTTTGATATAGTTATATCCATATTTTTATGTGTAAAGAAGAGAGCAAATATCAAACCCTGATTTAAATAAAAGGAGTAAGCGTCGCGGGCTCCGACTAGGTTTCCTTCAAAAGCGACTTTTCTTTTCAAAGCTTATATCAGCGCAACTTTAAAGATATCGAAATGCTACTGTTGCCAGGTCAGAGTTATTTTTAGGGTTGTTACCCCGGCCAAGAATATGCTAGAAGAGTCCTTTCCCATTCACGAAAGATAATTCCGATTTTTAGTAAATGCCTTCATTGGGGATATATGTCTGCAAACACTGGAATTCCTTCCACTCCTATTAATAGCACTATTAATGTTATTGTTATTTTTATTCATTACATTTTATCAATTTCATCAGTGGAGAAACGACTGGTAATTTTCCACTGCAACGTTGCCATAGGCAATTGCAACCCAAAACAAAGGGCAAATTTAGTGAATTGGAGAAATGTAGAATTTCTCATACCGGCAGTTGCAAGAACCACATAATCTGAGACCGTGAATACACAAATAAGAAGGCAAAGACACGACTGATCACAGTCCATGAAGTAGCTCCTCGTCAGAGTCCAATAAATTTTAATCACTTTGCTGCTATAAAAATTCTACTTCGTTCGTGACAGCAGCATTGCATAAATCCTAATTAAGAGATTGATCCCCATGTTTACGCTGTTTTGTTTTGAATAAGTAAAAAAAAAACGTCATCCTCTTGAAAAGGTCATGTTGAAAGGTGCATGCCATATTGACGGACTGAATTGCCGACTAACTGATTTTATGTATATTCTCTTCCGTGGCAGAAAGATATGTATTTGTCCCAGAGATACAAGAAAGAATATTGCAAAAGTACACCTATATGTATTTTTCATTAGCAGTCTGCCTCTCTCTCTCTCTCTCTCTCTCTCTCTCTCTCTCTCTCTCTCTCTCTCTCTCTCTATATATATATATATATATATATATATATATATATATATATATATATATATATATATATATATATACATATATATGTGTGTGTGTGTATATATATATATGTTTGTATGTGTGTGTCAGTGTAAAAGTATTAATATTGTAACAAGATTAAAGTATTACACAGATTATGCAAGTTGTATAGAGATGCTGCTGTTGTCATTCTCTTTCTCGATCTTTCTCTCTCTGTATGTCTGTCTTCTTTGTTCGTTTTAGTTGTTCGAATTAAGAAGAGATTTAACAAACTTTTTCGGTAAGATGTCCCTTAGTTCCCTCTGACCGTGAAGCATTTTTTAAACGGGTAGTCTTAGAGGTCTAATCATTACGTAGATTAACATTAGAAATAATTATACTTATATTTAAATGTATAGTTACTACAGTTCTTTTTGCCCCAACATCCCTCTGCCTCCTTAAATTCCTTCGGAGGTCTGGGCCGACTTTATTCACGGCGAATTAGGAGGCGAAGTTTGAAAACAACATTGTCCTGACGTATCAGCTGACTTTTACATCGCGAAGTTGCGTTTTGACCAAAATTTTGACCTTGTCCGAGATTCGTGGAGCTCGTAACTCGACAGGATGGTATTGTTGGGGAAGTTTGGAGAAAGAATGTTGTCTTTTCCTCCCAAACACCGCTTGTGTTTCATAGCTTCACAAAAGACTCGTTTGTCACTTGAATTTCTACTTTTTTTTATTTCTCTTTGATGAAATAAGTATTTGGTTTACGAATACAGCGTTGTTGCTTTTGAATTAAATCTCTCTCTCTCTCTCTCTCTCTCTCTCTCTCTCTCTCTCTCTCTCTCTCTCTCTCTCTCTCTCTAGGATATGCAGATTTAATCAACAATTTACGTACCATACTTGAAGGAAATTATATTTTTACCTTCTGCAACACTGATTAAAAATTTTCAAATGTAATTATATTTGTATATTTTATGATTATGTCATTCATTTACAAAATGGATTCGTTTCCACTCGGATCGATGCCAGCTATTTCTAAGCGGGGACACACAAGTATACATGTACATACATACACAAATATATATATATATATATATATATATATATATATATATATATATATATATATATATATATATATATATATATATATATATTTGATATTTGGCAAAAGAACATTTTTATGAGTGAGATAAAAGAGGAGGAATATAGAGGAAAGTTTATAATTAAATTCCTGGAACAAAAATCACCATAATACTTTTAAAATGTCATAGTTCTGAAGGAAAGAAAATCAGCGAAAGATGTGGCAGTAGACGAAAAGGGAACAGAACGGCAAATGTACGACGGGTTTTAGTTGCGTTAAAAAAAAAAAGATTGAATGCCCACCCTATCGACTTTGTGGGAGTATCTGAATGTCAAGTACTTGAATTATATGAAGTTGCTAAGTGCTCTCGGCATTTACAGCTGCCAAATGTTACTATAACGCATTTTGTTTTTGGTTGGACTGGGCTTCGGATACAGAGCATTGCTGCTCGTTTACAATAATGTCATACATGAATTTTCTTCATATTTATCAAAGCAGTAATCCAGAGTTGCGGAGTCGTCGCTTTTGTTTTTCGTTCGGTATTACTATAGATTATTTAAAACTCTAAGTGATTTCAGTAGGAGTTATATAATAAATTTTCTCTCTCTGGTATGATGTAATCGCCTTTATTCTTCTCATAATTAATTGTCTACGCTATTGCTGACTCATTGTCAGCAGTCTGGCATACAGTGCTCTTGTTGATTATGATACCTTACCTACACTTCATGGCTGGGAGCTTCTCCAAACATTTCTTGACTGAGCAGCTTAACCAAGTGTTCCCGAGTTTAGAACTATATCGTGATTTTTTTGAGGGTGGGATTATACAGTGCATCTCTTGTATTTTTTTAATCCTTTTGTAATGTTTATGAAAATGTATATTTACCTACCAGTAATGGTTTGGGCAGCCAAGTCCGTCTTGGGCTCCTTTTGTTTAATCTGTTTGTAAGGGTTTATTATAATGTCTGCAATATAATGATATCCTAGCCCCAAAAGCCATGTATTCAATGCTAAATGCGCTCGAGAACTGGTCATCTTAGTGAAACCGTGATATGCGGGATAACTTGTAACATTCCATCAGATTTTATAGAGACGAGTTAAGTGGCTGCAAAAGAAAGGTTATTCTGTTTCTTATTACATAACTTAAGAAATTATAACATTCCAGTATGGTTTTTGTGCATTATTTAATTTTCGGAAATATTTGTTGAAATACGCGTGGAAGTGCACAGATAACAGCCTTCATTAATGGGTCTGTTTCTCCTATTAATAAAAGTGATATAATTAATTTCGTGACATTGTGAATGGAATTCTTAGATATATAATTCAGTTCGTCTTTCCGATATATTTCCGATTAAGAAATATTCATCATAAAATATCCGATCAGAGGAATAAACGTTTTATCATTCAAGCTGGGTGCATGAATGAATGGCAAGCATCCCATGTGCAGTGCAGGTCACCCATCAATCTCACTTCAACTAACTGAAGGTAGATAACTAGCAATCAATCAACCTCAAACTATTGCTTCAATAACACCAGATAATTTACAGTCATTTTGTCCATCAGTTCGCACGTCAATCAACTTTGACGTTTTACTTCCACTTTTTTTTATTTAAAATAGTTCTTCCTTCTAGAGACAGATCTACCGCTTTGTTTGCCAAATTCTACTTGTTTTCTTGCAGTCTTGGCTGCTTAAGGCGTAGGGTTGCCTGTTCCATCGGCCTCCACTTTATGAAATAAAAACTTCA
This sequence comes from Macrobrachium rosenbergii, assembly GCF_040412425.1. NCBI lineage: Eukaryota > Metazoa > Arthropoda > Malacostraca > Decapoda > Palaemonidae > Macrobrachium > Macrobrachium rosenbergii. The sequence continues at coordinate 28,707,103 of NC_089752.1, forward strand.
ACTTACGGCTTCCTTTTCAGGGTCCGTCAAAACAATCCTTGGAGATGAGATGAATTTAAACAATCTATCAGATCTATGGTAATTGCTATGTCGCAGAATTCTCTCGGTTACTTCAGTATCTTCACTTTAATTTGTCGATTGAAGATTATTTCAAAAGTTTTTGCTTCATTTTTGCGCGTCGATAAGAGGAATCTCCGCAGCTTCCATTGCCTCGAGAATGAAATGTTCGTCTCCTTTTATCTGGACTCGTGAAAACCAGAAATGAAAGCGTCCCTCGTAGAAAACCCGAGTTAAAAAACGAGTTCCCTCCTTTTCGAAACCATAATCGTTTAGTCGTTATCGTTCAAAACATCCCGCAAACACTTCCATTTTTCTCGTTCCCTTCTGCTTGTGAGAAGCAAGCCAGACCTCCTTCAGTTTTATCCCCCGGTACGTTCCATTTCAGTCGTTATGTCTTCTTTTATTTCTTTTCCTTTATTTCGATATGATTTTGTATTTCTTTTTCGTTGCCATATCCCCTCCTCGGTCGCACGTCCATTTGTCCCATTCGGTGTGCTATTTCCGCTTTTTATATTCTCTCTTTATTCGCCGTCCGATGTGGAATGAGCCCATTCGGTTCCCCGTTCGTGTTGTTGTTTTCGTTCGGTTGTTCTCGTGTACATCGATATAGAATAAGCGTATTTTCTTCTTCCTCCCCCTAAGTAATCTAACATTTGCGTCCGATATTTGATTCCTAATGCTCTGCGAGCTCCTCCTGTCGTCGATTTCACTGCAGTGGTTAGGGGCCAAGCGCAGTTAAATGAAGATGATGTGACATTAATAAAGGAAACTTGGAGTAAGGAGAGACAAGATGGAATTTGAAAAAGGGAAGAAAGGAGAAACTTTAAAAAGAAGGAACCAAGAACCAATTGTGTGGTTGTGGAACACTTTTTGTTAGTGATTAAGAGAGAAAATGAAGTGCACAATAAAAGAGAGGAGGAGACCCACTTTCATTTTTATGGCTTGTAATGGCCTTTGTCTTAGATTCTTTATTGAAGCCCTGTAATTACTACTCCATGATTTTTTAAACTCGAATGGCTCGAGTGAAATCTAAAGAAAAGTCAGAAAAATAAAACGTTTATTAGCAGTGTTTTTCATTGGAAGAAAGACTGTTTACTTGTAACCTTTAGTCGTCATCATCCCTGAAGAAATTAATTTTATATTATTTTCTGAATAGAATATAGAATACAGCGGTAGATGTTGAATTCACAAAGACCTTGCTTACACTCATTCATGTGCCATTTTAACTTACAACCTGAAACATACAGTACTAAGGAATCTGGAGAGAGCAAGGTACACTCTGCCTTCATTCCAGCGAAATTATCACACAGTACAAGTGCCGAGTCACTTGTTATGAATGCCAGTACTCACATTGCTGTCAGATAAAATCGATTTTCGCAGTTCCCAAACTTTAGTGAGAAGTGCATTGAAATCTTGCGGGCCCCCCCGCCAACCCTCCCCCTCACCACTTCTCCCCGATTGCTATTGGAAGTCCCTGACCAAAGTGTCTTTAATAACTCTCGAAGTCCATAGTTTAAGTCTCTGGGAAGGCTTTCATGCCGATTCCTTTGCATGTGTTTTTGTTGACTCTCTCTCTCTCTCTCTCTCTCTCTCTCTCTCTCTCTCTCTCTCTCACTGGATTTAATAATCTGTTCCTCCTCCATTCAAAGTCTGTTGTACTATCTTCCATTTGCCCAATATTTTAAGGTTTTATCTGTCCGTCCCATCTCGAACTTTACCCTCTTCTCCTCCTCCTCCTCTACATGTTCCCCAACCCCTACCCCATTAGCCACAGTGTGAGTCAACTCCAAAACTCCTCTCGGGTTGTTCTAATATCTCGTAAAGTTGGACCAGAGACGAAAGCCTTTTGTTAAGGGATTGTGTGTTTCGGGGTGGGGGGGTGGGGGCGGGGGTGTTGCTTCTGTGGGTGGTGGTGTTGTAGTGTTGGCAGATGTCTGGGGGCCGCCGATAGAATTGTACATCTGGAAGTAGGCGACATCGACTGATAAGGACATTTTCCCCTCAAAGAAAGTTATGGGGACATATATCAGAGGGTACCGTAATAGCCATGCCTTGGTAAATGTTACGCGAGCGATGGCAATGTTCATTGTGAAGATGAATTTTTTCCTCTGGAAGGAATATTTTTTTCCTTAGGCCTACTGTGACAAGTTTTCCATGTCAGGATGATGCTAATTTTTATTTTTATGCCTGAGTCTTTTCCCCATTTGTTTGTCCACTTTTTTTATCTGTCTGTACCGATGAATTAGAAAATATGATCATTTATCAGGTCGATACTTTTCAGCTACATTTTACGTTGTTTTCAATGACCGAAGTCAAATCCACTTGGGCAAACGAGCAAGGCGTTATTAATAAGAATGGAACAATTCCGTAATCAATATTTCAACTGTGTTTATATTCATGTAAAATAAGGCCATTAGGTTCTGGAGCAAACTTCTACGGAAGAGAATGTTCATACAAGAAAAAAAAAATGCCAAAAGAATGAAATTAAACAAGCACAACTACAAATAAGTACTAGTGCTAATAAAATAATCAAATGTTCAGGTAAACAGCACCAACATTGCGCTAAGAGTTGTGAAGATTCAAAGGCGAAACAAACAACATTAGTAAACAGCACCATCATTCCGCTGAAAGCTATCAGAATTCAAAAATGATTCAGGCTGCATCAATATTGCTCCAGCAGCGACCAAACGTCTGTTGTCCTCTTTTTTACGTGCGGCTGATTTTGATCATCCCGTTTCCTAGGACGATGTCAGGCCGCTCATTAGATGAAGGGGCTTGTTAAAGGGAAACGACTTATATCGGGTTTTGTCGAAGCCCCCACCGACTGCAGCAGCTTTTTCAACTCGAATCTGGAACCTGATGGAATTGAAGTGTGCCTTGATAAAAACAAAAACAAAAATTAGCAATAGATGCAGGTATATGTTTTGATATTCATGTGCGTTTTCGTATGTGTAAATATTGCAAATGTATTTATGTTAGTTTGTACGCGCTGGAGAATTTATATCTGTTAGCGGCTGCAAATGCTTTGATGTTCATATGACTTTGTAAGTGTTCTTACTGTGAATATATACATGTAATTGTGTATTAGAGAATATTTATCAATTTGTGAGTATTTTACCCTTTTGAGATAATTGATGTTTTTAAAGCTGGTGGCAACGCTTTCATTTGCATCTACTTCGTAGGTGGTTTTGACAAACCAATTTTACAGTTTCTTAGCTCTGTATCTTCTCGAGGACTAAGTTATGTATGCGCCAATTTGATTGGGCTAGTCTGTTGCCCTTGAATGTGCTCATGTTTTAGCTTCGTTCATTTGATTTCCGTTTTTCCTTTTTAAAACTTCTCAACAAATTTTGGACACCATGACATTTGTCGTTGAGGCACTAGAACATAAATCAGTCAATGGAATTAGACACTCACCAAGATCCGTGTGGCCTGGTTAGAAGCAACCGATTTGGAGTGGAAATGTATGCCGGTGAACCTTGAGTAACGTTTTTGAAATAATACACTTTTTTCTTATTTGAACATTAAGACGTTTTCCCTAACAGGGGGTGGATCATAAGAAAAAGCGCCACTAAGGTTACTGCGACATCCATAATGTAACCGTTGAACCGTGGATGAAAATTTTCACAGAAAAGCTTCCATGACATTAGCTACCTCAGAAGCTTACACTAAGGGCTCTTTTTTTCATATAAAATGTCCTTTTTCATTGTAGTGTGGCCAAAAGCAAAGATAAACTTGATCACAACCAATATCTTAGCTATTATCATTATTGTTAATACCATCCAGTCCTGTGACAGGAACAACACGAACCAGTGAAAGAAACAGCCTGACGCAGCGCGGAGAGAAATTGGTAGACACAGGCCCTAAAGATAGGATGCAATAAAAAAAAGGCTCCCACTATTGCTACAGCGGCAATGAATTACCGAGACGTCAGGCGGACGGAAACCAATTCAACAACCTTCGACGTTTGTCGGAATTTCGACCAACACGGCCTCAACCCGTGACAGCGCCATTGTGTCCTGGTGTCAAATATCCTATTCCAAAGAACAACTATTGCGCCGAGATGTCCCGAGACCTTGTAAACGAACACGACTCCTCGACAGTCCCCAGACCACGGAATCGAAACCGACTCGCCGCGCGCGTTCAAGAGGGGTGAATTGATTCGAATTAGCGGGCGTTGTGTTTTATCTGCGATACTGAACTCAACCGCGCTGCTGCTGATGCTGCTTACTCATTCGGCATTTGCTTTTGTCTTTATATACAAGTTTAAAAATGCTTTCTTGCTTCTTGTAGATTATACTCATGTGTATGCAGTAGTTACACTCATTTTTTTATGTTTACATTCACTATTTAAAACACACTGCTGTCTTGAGCTTTGTACAATAATCTCTACAATGTATAGGGGGATATGTGTTTTTTTTTCTATGCTTTTTTTGTGAATTTGTTTCTTCCCTTTTTTCTTACCCTTCACTTATCTTGCCGTGGACTGTTTCCTCTTTCTCTGTGATGCGTAATTCTATCCAGTATGCATAAAGTTTTCCTTCGTTATGCCTTGGATAATTAACAGATTCCTTCCTGCTTGCATGTGTAAATCTTTGGAGCGCGAAAGCATTATTTCTCTGCAATGTCTTGAATGCAGAATTTATTCTGAGCGGAAGAGTGATATATTATTATGATCATCATTCACGACGAACATGCGTTCTTCTGAAAGAAACCAAAAGGCTATGAACTTTGGACAAGCTTCCAGAGAATTATAAGCTTCTGTTGAGAGAAGGAAGGGAGAAGTCTTAGAAGAAAGCAAGAGAAAGATGAACGCACTACAATTTGTAACAAACAAGAGTAAGTGCGTGGTAATGCGGTAAAGTAAGTATATCTTAGTTTAACCAGACCACAGAGCTGATTAACAGCTGTCCTAGGGCTGGTCCGAAGGATTAGATTTATTTTTACGTGGCTAAGAACCAATTGGTTACCTAGCAACGGGACCTACAGCTTATTGTGGAATCCGAACCACATTATAGCAAGAAATGAATTTCTGTCACCAGAAACAAATTCCTCTTGTTCTTCACTGGCCGGTCGGAGATTCGAACTCGCGACCAACAGAGTGGTAGCTGAGAACGGAACCCGTTCACCCAGCGAGGAAACTATGTGGTAATGGTAATGCGGTAAAGTTAGATGAATTGATTAAGATAATAATGAGAACGAAAGAGTACTTAGTAGGTATTGGAACAAAGGCTATGGTGCAGCCCAGTCTTAGAGAACATCGGGTATCTGGGCGCCATGCCACCTGCCATAAGTAATCTAAATATTGGCACCTGAGGTGACCCATTTAAAATGAACAGAGATACAGATATTCACTCAAGTCAGCTAAGAAAGACATCATTAGAATTAGTTTTTCTAGCGTACGAAAGCTTCACATGAGACAGGATTCTCTTGAATTCTCTTCTTGCCTCTGTTTTTCATTACTAATTAGTTTTTGTCCATCGTGAGTGGGCTTCCACACTCACTACCCTCCCTTTCTCTCCCTATCCTTTTTTTTGTTTTATTGGGGCCTCGGCTGGATATTTGACACTTGCTTGCTTGTCAGATTGACCTAAGCATTAATATGTTATATATATGTACACATACATACATGCATACATACATACATATATATATATATATGTGTGTGTGTATTATATATATCGTATATATATAAATATATAGCCAACAGTCAAGCGGCAAATTCACAATCAGGAGATCCATAAGACAAGAAGTCTTCAAAGTTCTTTATTTAGAAACGTTTCGTGCAATCCTTTGCACATCATCAGTCTGCAATAAATTATAAAGAGCAGTTAAAACTAAAGTTAAAATAACAATTATTATACCGACAGTAAAAAATTTTATAAAGTCAACATAAAAGCAGAAAAATTTTATGAAAAAATAAAATAAAATAAAATAAATAAATAAATATATTAAAATTCATCAAGTTTGTGAAGGAAATTTAACTACCTTACAGTACAACGCAAGAGGGAAGAATGGCCAGAAGAAACGTCAATGCCCAGACAACACCTTAAGCGAGAGAGAGAGAAACCGCAGAAGTGTTACTATTCAAATTAGGGGATAGGTGCTTTATATATAATGACTCAAGGGTAGTTAAAAAGGCAGTTTGAGATGTAGCACTGAGAATCGAAAAATGTGTTTTTTCAACATGAATTTTACATTTAGTAGCATGTGTTCGAATGCTAGAAAGTTCTGGATTGGATATACGGGAACCTGTACGATAACTGAGTCCTAAGTGGCTGTAATAGCGGACTTGCAACAGTCTTTACTGGAACCAACATAAGTACCAAGACATCTTGGGCATTCAAATTTATAGATAATGCTGGACCGCATAAAATCCTGCAATTTGTCCTTATAGGAGAAAAAATTTCAACCTTTTTGGATTCATAGGAATCAAATTTAATTTTAAAAAACCTATTTCTCTTTCAATGATACTTTTTATTTTTGAACGTAATTTGTCCGAGTGGGTAAAGGGAATAACAGCATACATGTTCAATTTAGGAACATTAAAGTTTTCAGAGGAGGGAGACATATATTTAGAAAGCATATTATTAATTATTTTCTGGACTAGGAATTGAGGATACGAATTAGCCGAAAAAAACTTTGATAAATAATCAATTTCAAGTGAAAATTGGACCAACTAGAAGTATATTTGAGAGCTCGATGTACCAATGTTGTAATAGAATTGATCTTAAAAGAATAAAACAAGAGCTAAAATAGTTACTGCCCAAGCCTGTAAACGTATTCTTACGATAAACAGAAGTCGTAAAGGCATGTTGATCTCTAGTAATTTTACATCCAAAAAGATAACGAATTTTGTTGTTCAGTCTCAATAGTAAATTTCATATTGGGATGTACAGAATTAATAAAATCAAGAAATTCATGACATTGCCAAGGATAAGTGAATAGGCAAAAGTGTCATCAACATATCGTTTATATAGAACAGGCTTAAACTGGGCTGGGCAATTATTTAAAAATTCTTCTTCTAAATGACTCATGAAGAAGTTAGCAAACAACGGGCCCAAAGGGGAACCCATAGCTACTCCTCGACCTGCAAGTAGAGAACATTATTAAAAATAAAAACAGTGTCTTGCACTGCAAGCTCAAGTAAGGATTTAAAAGACTTCTGCTAAAACCATGAAATACATCATCAACTCTAAAGATTTTGTCAAGAATAATTTCAATAGTTTCTGAGACCGGGACATTTGTAATAAACAAAGCTTCAACGTCAAAACTTGTCATAAAGAGGTCACCGTCTTGTTGGACAATTAGCTGTTGAAATTGATGAAACATTTTTTATGGCAAACTGTGATATGGAAAACTCATTGAAAAGTGTTACAATAAATTTGGAGATTTTATAAGTAGGGCTATTATATGCCGACATAATCGGTCTAAGAGGAATATCTTCCTTATGAATTTTTGGTAGTCCGTAAAGTATGCTAAATGATGAGCCGGTAACAAGTAATTCTTGATAGGTAGTATCATTAATTCTGTACATCCCAATATGAAATTTACTATTGAGACTGAACAACAAAATTCGTTATCTTTTTGGATGTAAAAATTACTAGAGATCAACATGCCTTTACGACTTCTGTTTATCGTAAGAATACGTTTACAGGCTTGGGCAGTAACTATTTTAGCTCTTGTTTTTATTCTTTAAGATCAATTCTATTACAACATTGGTACATCGAGCTCTCAAATATACTTCTAGTTGGTCCAATTTTCACTTGAAATTGATTATTTATCAAAGTTTTTTCGGCTAATTCGTATCCTCAATTCCTAGTCCAGAAAATAATTAATAATATGCTTTCTAAATATATGTCTCCTCCTCTGAAAACTTTAATGTTCCTAAATTGAACATGTATGCTGTTATTCCCTTTACCCACTGGACAAATTACGTTCAAAAATAAAAAGTATCATTGAAAGAGAAATAGGTTTTTTAAAATTAAATTTGATTCCTATGAATCCAAAAAAACTGTTGGAAATTTTTTCTCCTATAAGGACAAATTGCAGGATTTTATGCGGTCCAGCATTATCTATAAATTTGAATGCCCAAGATGTCTTGGTACTTATGTTGGTTCCAGTAAAAGACTGTTGCCAGTCCGCTATATATATATATATATATATATATATATATATATATATATATATATATATATATATATATATATATATATATGTATATATATATATATATATATATATATATATATATATATATATATATATATATATATATGTATATATATATATATATATATATATATATATATGTATATATATATATATATATATATATATATATATATATATATATATATATATATATATATATATGTATATATATATGTATGTGTATGTGTATGTGTGTGTGTGTGTAGATATACAGTATGTATATATACGTAAATATATGTACATTATTTATATTTATATATGTGTATATATACAGTATGCATGCATACGGGTAAATATATGTACGTATATGCATATATATATTAAACTTGCATGAATAAACAGTTACACCTGCGTCAATACATATGCACGGGTGAAGTCCACGGAGCCACTTAATCCAGCGGTATATCTCATGAATAGTAAGCCACTTAAACTTTGCATAACTTATCCTCATCTGCATCTTTTGTAGCTCACGCTAGTATATGTGCCTCTTTCCTTAATCTGGTATTGTGTTCTGCATATTTCAGCTGAAATAAAGTGAATTCTTCGCTGAATGCAGTGTTAAGATTGCTTTGAAGTAATAATAATAATAATAATAATAATAATAATAATAATAATAATAATAATAATAATAATAATGGCAGTCAGGAAATACTCCTTCGTGCAACGAGTTGTTTATTCTTAAAATATATAGAAATAGAGGAAAATTTGTTGCTACAGACACGCTACTTAGGCTGATAATTAACTAAGATCACCCATTCAGTAACGATTTATAACCCTTTAACCACACACTCGTATCAAACTCTTCCTGTCTGTTTGACCTCAACCTAAAGGCAACATTAATCTACTCGAAAGTAACTCTTCCGTTCCCAGGGCGAAAATTCTCGCATCCAAATTGTGGGCACGAAGTTACTGATGATTGAGAAGGATAGTTACTCGTATGTTGTAACTGGCCTGTGTGTCTAGTGAATGGCTTTAAATAGTATACAACTAGAACGCCAAATTTCGACTCGCAGGGGTTTGCGTTTTGTGTAATGTTCCGTGTGTAGCCAATGTTTGTGTTTAGGTAAGTGAATAGATGTCAAATATCCAGCCAAGGCCCCAAGAAAAGAAAAATGATAGGGAGAGAAGAGACGAGTGGTGAGTGTTGAAGCCCACTCACGATGGACAAAAACTAATTAGTAATGAAAAACAGAGTCAAGAAGAGAATTCAAGAGAATCCTGTCTCTTGTGAAGCTTTTCGTACTCTAGAAATACTAATGCTGTCTTTCTTGTGTAATGTTCCGGTTAAGTCTAATGATTTCGTGTGCAACCAGTGTTTAAGTGTTTAGGATTTGCCTGTGGAATCCATTGAATCATACGGGACACGGCCTTTGTCCATCAAGGAGAAACGAGCTGAACAGCTTGAAAAATTTAAATTGTGGCTAATTTGGTATCTTTTTAAAATTCAAGATAGAGAGTTTCTCCTCCAGTGAAATTACAGGAGGTTGTGCCCCCTTTAACGTAGTCACTCGAAAATCTGTGAAAATATTGTGTGCACAGAACTTTAGTCAGTCATTTTACTTAAATTGGCAATATGGATCAAAATGACGTTCACGAGCGGCCTTACCGAAGGAAGTGGATCTTTTCAGTTCTGCTAACGATTTATTTCCCCAAAGTATAAGCTATTTGCGTTTCTTATTAGACCAACTGTCTGTACGTAATTCTACCCGTCGTATGCAAAATTTCCCATTTTCGATTTCTTACAATCACTGGATCAGTTTCAACCGACTAATCACAAAGCATCCCTCAGCTTAAAGGGATTCTACGAGGAAATAATTAAGAAGTATAACAGAACTTAGGTGAAAGTTTCACATATACTGTACTCAAGTTTATTTAAAAATATGGCCCATGGGGCCATAATTGGTCTCCCAAGTTTCCCACTGGAATATTCTTTGAAAAATCTCCTCTGAAGAGCAACGGGGTTACAGTTTGTCAACTTCACATAAAGATATGTATTGTAGATTAAACTTTGTGCAAACCAGAGGACCACGGCGGGGCTACAACACAGGTCGAAAGATTTGTACAGGAATGTTTATGAAAAATCTGAACCATATAATTGCAAGTGCAGCAACGTGGTTTAAGTGAGCAGCGTTGCTCAAGGGTCTCTTTTTTACTGCTGGCACGATAATTGGATGTGTCTTGAGGGAATAAGAGGAGATTCTTTTGCCATTCCCTCCCCCAAAGCTTTGGTGCTTAATTATCATGCAAAGGAATGTTTTATATCCTTAGCACTGTGTTAAAGTTTTTTATTGTGAACGCAGGTTAACACAAATCTCTTTTTTACTTTTATATTCTTATATAATTGACATTCCAGTGCCTGGCTAAAACTGGAAAGCAAGGAAAAGCTAAGTACATATAAATAATGAATAAAGTCCCGCCTTCGTTTGTTTGGCATGAATACGTGGCTTGCCGAAAGATTTGAATATGAAGAAATCACTAAACCATTCTTAGATGTGAAATCATTTGGTCACCAGACAGATCTGTGTTTATTGAAACCATTAAATAAACTCACGTTCGTGCGTGTGCCTGACTCTATTGAGAAAATGCCTGACAGAAAGCAGATAATTCAATAAATGTCTTGGAATTCGTTTTATTGTCACTGGTGATAGGCTTGTCGAGTTTCCTTTCATGACCAATCTTTCCAAGCGATCAGAGTTGGATTTTCGTCATCTTTCATCCAGTAGAGGTCACAACGTTTGACTCTTGACGTGTGTTTTTTTTTTTGTGAATCGCCTAAACAGCTCTCTCTCTCTCTCTCTCTCTCTCTCTCTCTCTCTCTCTCTCTCTCTCTCTCTCTCTCTCTCTCGTCGTGCGAAATTGTGTTTCCCAAAAATGTCTTTACGTGTCAGAAACTGTTAAGTCCACTGCTGACGACTGACCGCTTCTGGTCCTTAACTTGAGTTTCCATTATGGCAAGACCTGATGCATCCTCTGTTGTTAGATGCTGGCAACTGTAATGGTGCCATCGGTCGTGCAAATTGCATTGGATGCTCTCTGAATTGAAGCTCATTCATATGGCCGGACGACTTATCCCCTTAAGGATGTCGCTTGTGTTAAGTTTATCGTAATGACATTAAATGTATCAAGAATAAAAGTAATTAAGCACATCACATCATTTTGATTTTTGATATGTCATATACCATAAGTAACTGACAACCTATATACAGTAGACTTAAGGTTTTACTTTTTTATAGAAATCAAAGGTGAACAGAATCGAAGGGAATTTCGCCAAGGTGTTTAGGCCTTTTTGACAGTGTCTTCGGCAAAGCTGTATTGGAGAGGTATTTCGATGTTTCATACAGACGATGATGATGAATAGACCTTGAATAAAGGCTAATAATGTTTTAGAATTGATGGTATCATCACAGAAAAGCTGTAAATTGCGTATATTATACATACATTCCTATATATATATATATATATATATATATATATATATATATATATATATATATATATATATATATATATAATAAAGAGAGAGAGAGAGAGAGAGAGAGGGTCGGTGGGGGGGGGATGGGTGTTCATCCGTAATTCAGCTGTGTTATTGTGAATATTGCAATAATCGTTACTGTCTATTCTCGGAAGCCATCCCTTGTCAGGGGAAACAATTTAGGATATATAAGTGTATATATATATACATATATATATATATATATATATATATATATATATATATATATATATATATATATATATATATATTAGCTCAGAGCATATGGATATACAATGCGCTTCCGAAAATGTATTGAATTTCCTTTATTAAATAGTGCCTTGTCATGAGGAATAATGAGCAGAAATACCTGATCTTTTTCCTTTCGTAACCTTCCAATTTTCTTCTGATACTTCCATATATATAAATTACAACGGGTAAAGGTTAAAGTTCCAAGAATCCATATATGTAATTCCGGGGTTGATAGACAGGTGGATTCGCTTCTGACCATTACTCTCTTTTTCATGGTGTGCATAGAGAGAGATGGAAAGTGATGGGGTGTGAGACGACTGGCATATATAGATAGATAGATAGATAAGGAACGTAAACTGATTGTAGGACGTTAAAAGGAATTATAAATGTGATACAATAAGTGATTAATTCGAGAATAGATGCATAGCTGATGCCTCTACTTTTTAAACGGTGAGGATAGAAATGAACTCTTTTGAAGTTTATTATTATTATTATTATTATTATTATTATTATTATTATTATTATTATTATTATTATTATTATTATTTATACTGCTACTATTCGTATATATACACTAATCGACGAACAATCACCTTGCAGTTGATAGTAAGAGGAAAAAGTCCCATTAGTTGAAATACGTGTTTCTTTTTCTTGTTATATATATATATATATATATATATATATATATATATATATATATATATATATATATATATATATATATATATATATAGATATTTATATATATATATATATATATATATATATATATATATATATATATATATATATATATATGAACAGTTGACAGAATACTGCTTTGGCTTAAAATATCTCTTGCTCTCATCTTCAGAGCGTCCTTATGGTATTCACAAGGACACTCTGAAGATTAAACCAGGCGCTATTGAAAGCTATGAACAGTATTTTGTCATTGTTGACATGTAAAACATGTGCAATTAACAGGAAAAAAAATAGAAACGCGACTGTCACTCTCTGGGTCTTTTTCTCTTATTAATAATATTAACCATTTTATTATTATTGTTCGTTGATGAATAGTTTGAAAACGGGCATCCAAGGAATCTGATATTCCAACTGTGGCAGAACAGTGGATCTGTAAATACAGATGCTTCTCGACCAGTAGCTAACTTTCTAACAGCAGCAGGTTGTATGTCGCCTTTAACTTCAGTAGAGGATAACTTGGGCCAAAAAGAAGAAAGAATTGTCAAAATAAAAACAAACACCAATTATTATGAAGTATTCAGTCTTTGAATGTTGCTATTAACCAGTAAATCGTGAAATGAATGCATGCCACAACACTGGCTCGAAAGCGAAACCCTGGTTTGATCTGTGTTGTGCTTCGTACCCTGCTGAATTCATCATTTATGTTAAGCTTGGCGGTGACTTCATTTTGCGTAGGTGAAAGCGACTAATTGACAGAGATACAGTGTACGAAAATGTGTAATCAGAAGAGCCTCGGTTTTACTCGAGTTCAGCTATATAACCCGTTGGCTGCTCTGGTTTGCAATTGCTATTTAAGAATAAGTTTTGCTTATTGCATGCCATTAAGGGTGAATAACTAAATGGCAAAGGGAAATGTGTAAGATTTTTGGTCAAGTTTAATGTCTTGGAGAAGTTTTTTTATATTTTTTGTACTTTAATAGAAGAGGTAATTGTAGCGGTGATAATGCATTTTGAAAATTATATATTGTCTTCTGTCATGGCTTCATTACATTTGCACGAGGAGAAATAGGAATAGTGATGCCGCTAGCAGTATTGCGGGAGAAATTGTCACATAATCATGCACTCTTTTTAGACTTGCAGCATCGAGAGCGGTATCAGTAATAGAAGTCGTAGAGGTACTGTAGAAGCAGCAGTGGTTTAGTAGTGACGGTCATCATCATCATCACTCTGCTGTCATTTCTTGCCCGAGATAAACTCGAAGCGGCGGGTCCCTTTCGAACCGGGGAGACAAAATCCCGTAGAATTTAATCGGACATCAGAGCAAATTCCCGTCCGATTTGTCACCGGGAATGGTCTTTTATTTTGAAGGCTTTGGATTTTGAGAATTTATTTTTATGATTATTGTATTGCCAGAAAGTGCTCCATTTTTCAGCCGTGGAGGAAAAACTAAACGAATATTTCCAAAATAGCTGCTCTCCCTTTTTGCATAGTAATGTTGCATTATTGTGAGGCTTTCATGTAACGCCCATAGCGGATTTCAATAATCCGTGAGTAACAAGGACCCGTATTGCCTGCAAAAACATCAGTAAAATGAAATCATATAAATAGACGTGTTCTGAAATATACAAAAACATACGGGGGATGCAGTTATTGTAGCTGTGTGTGACATTAGCGATATTGCAATTTCCCCTGTTTCCGCTGTTTGATGGCGTTGCAAGGGCAATGCACGCCTGGTATTTACATGTAGCACTCACATAACACAAACATACTCAAACGCACTGATTAATGCATAAAGAGAGAGAGAGAGAGAGAGAGAGAGAGAGAGAGAGAGAGAGAGAGAGAGAGAGAGAGAAAGGTAAAAAGTGTTACAGACAGATATATATATATATATATATATATATATATATATATATATATATATATTTATGCATTAATCATTTCTTTTGAGTATGTTTGTGTTATATATATATATATATATATATATATATATATCTATTTATATATATACACATATATATGTGTATGTATGTGTGTCTGTATATATATACATACATATGTATATATATATGTATATATATATACATATATACTGTATATATATATATATATATATATATATATATATATATATATATATATATCCGCCTGAATCACTTTTCATCTTTGGCCCTAATTCCATTCTCTTCTCTCTCTCTCTCTCTCTCTCTCTCTCTCTCTCTCTCTCTCTCTCTCTCTCTCTCTCTACATTAACCAGTGCGTTTGAGTATGTTTGTGTTATGTGAGTGCTACATGTAAATACCAGGCTGCATATACTGTATATATATATATATATATATATATATATATATATATATATATATATATATATATATATATATATATATATATATATATATATTATTTACTTATTTATTGGTGTGTGACTGATACGAGTTTTGTACGTCGTGTGTAGTTAAAAAATTATGACCAAGATTAGAATCTTATTTAACCTTGGTGTTAGTGTGTATGTCCCACTTCCCGTCTCAAACGAATGCACTTAGCTAACTGTAAACTGGTCCAAATGTACGAATTTTCCCTAGAAATTATTTCCGTTGCATTACAGCAAATTAAAAGAAAAATCTTAGTTGAAGGTAAAAAGTCAAATAACCTTAAAATATGCAAAATACAGCCTTCATATTTGGCATGTATAATTCACTAATGAGAATCAAGGTCATACCTAAAGGTCATAGGTCGAATAGGGATGTACTACTGGTCATAAGTTTAGAACTTGACGAGATATACCCTTTTTTGTCTTCCATAATCCTCCAATTTACATATACGAGATTGATCAGAGCTTCATATTTGTCATACATAATTCATTAAAGAAACCACTATATAAAATGAGAGTCAAAGTCAAGTTCGTAAATAAGTGTCAAAGGTCAATTACGAAATTAATCTTGTCATAATTTTCAGAAAGTACACAAGATAAAGACTTCATATATGTCGTGCATTAATCCACTAATGACGTTCGCATACAGAATGAGGTCACGGACAAGGTCATACTCAGAGGTCAGAAGTGAAATGCCAATTTAACGTTGACCCTAATTCTTTTAACTATGCAGAACAGACAATATTTGTCATGAGTTATCTGATAATGAAATCAGTGTGCAGAGTTAGGTATATAATCAATGAATGAAGATCCAAAGATCCAATGGGAATTTGACTTTGGCTGTAACAAATCGAGGCCATTTATAACTACGTTTCACTCTGGGCGACGTCCTGCTTTCTGATAATATATATATATATATATATATATATATATATATATATATATGTATATATATATATATTCGGCGTCAGTGCCCTGGTAGTTGTGACGCCAGATAAACCACAATCAATCAATCAATTATATATATATATATATATATATATATTATATATGTGTATATATATATGCATGTATGATGTATGCATATATATATTATATATATAGTATGTATATACATATATATATATACAAATATATATGCGTGTGTGTATGTGTATGTGTATGTTTGTGTGCGCGCGCGTACTGGTGTTGCAACTGAGTAATAGAAGCACATGTATATGCACGGGAAAATTTGCATACCATCATTTGAAAATGTTCTAGAGTAATTTGTTCGTTGTGACTCTTCGAACGTACTTAGAATTTTTTGTATTGAAAAAGCTTTTTTAATAGATTTTTACAAGGGAAAGTTATTCATTAATTATTAAACATGGTTTCATCCCAGTGGCCAATACCTCTGATGTAGTTTTATGCATAAAATCATGACGGGAGTCTGGGAGAATGACAGTTTTAGTATTTCCATTAAAAAATAATATGAAATTAATACTAGCAAAAGTAAGGTTATGAAAGTAGACAAATGCCAGGTACATGAAAAAAACAAGTGCTTGTGTAGATGGTATGGAAGAATGGAACCAGTTCATTGTGAGTGAATGTATGGATAATGGTTAGATGGAAAAAGTTAAAGCGTAGAGAAGTTAAACCAAGGAAGGTGATGGGAACCTTGTAATACTCCGAGGAGGCAAAAATGGAAAAGTCTGTGGAGGCAAAAGTAACAGTAAAGAAGGTAAAAATTGACCTAGGTCTTAAATGGAAAAGAAGTGTGGTAGTTAACCCGAATAATAGAAAAATCGCAAGAGTTGTGGACAACATAATGTGTTGCAATGGATAAGACATCAGGACAGAAAGGTAGAAATAGCTAAGCACCTGCATAAAGGATTTTTTTTTTTTTAGTTTGGACCTATTGAGGGAATCTGAGAAGAACAGTTTGTCAAAATGTATGGTTCGGAAATTTAGAAGGTAAAGAGTTTATCTTATAAAGTTCAGTCGATGTTGTGGTAAAGGATGTAGAACGAAAGAGCCTTTGCATCCAAGAAGTGTACTAGTTCGTGGAAGGAGAAGTAATGATACATACATACATACATATATATATATATATATATATATATATATATATATATATATATATATATATATACGAGTATATATATATATATATATATATATATATATATATATATATATATATATATATATATATATATATATATATATATACATATACAGTATATATATGTGTGTGTGTGTATAGTGTGTGTGTGTTTCTTATAGATAGATTAGCAGATAGATAGATTTATAGACTGAGGGCGTAACAGTGGGGAAGGATTTTGGAAAAGAAAGACTTAACTTCTTTCACAAAGTCTTTCTTGTAATGAAATGATAAACAACAGTAAGTACTCAGAAACTCAGATCTGGTTCTGACAGACTCACACCATAGTGTGCGTGTCTTTATGTTAAAACCAATTTTGAGATTTTGAGTGCTTACTGTCATTTATCATTTAGGTAAAAGAAAAAAATACTTTGAGAAAGAAGTCACGTTTTTTCCCAAATCCCTCCCCACGGCAAGGCCATCAGTCACACGACTCCTATTCCTTTTAGCAACCGTAAATCTGGTTTCAGATTTGCATATCTGAGCTGTTATTCGGAGAGATTTATGGCCTCATAATAGTGTGGGAATTAAAAGGCACCTCGATAAAACCACGCGCTTGGCGGAAAACTTTTTTTCGGGCCAGGACGGAATTTTGGGCCGGAGACCGAAACTTTCCCCGCCAAGAATATTTCTAAATGTCATCAGATTCGACCAACTTCTTAATGACTTTCGAAAGTTGTTTCAATTAAGAAGCCTCAGCTATAATGTGCCCTTTTTTTCTTTTTGAATCTCGAATAATAGCGTGTCATTTTTAGCCTGGCACGACGGAAAATTCGGTTTTAATTTGGAGAAGTCTTTGGAGGTTGTTTGGCTGAAATTAGTTATGAACGCTGTTATTAATTTGAAAGCACGAGGGCAGTTCCGTGGGAGATTTTGCTTTGTGAGCGTTCTTGTTCAATATTGTGTATTAAAGTAAAAATTCGTGCATGATGTGAATAGGTCTTAAGAGGCTATTTAGTTTATATTGGTTGTAGGCTTAGTTATCTATAATAATAGATGAGAGCAATTTTGAGGAATACTCCCAGTAATCATCTGCTTCCTTCAGTCTTGCAACACAGAAATCCTTTTCAGTGTGTGCAGTCAGAATTCGAGCAATAATGGGAAGAGGTGCTAAGAGGCTATTAAGTTTAGATTAGTTACAAACGTTCTTAATGATTAGAACTGATAAGGGAATTTAAGAGAGTAATTATACACGTATGTCTGTCGAAAGTTGTATATCGGTGAACAGCTTTTATCCAATTCAAATTTAATTATGGAGGTATCGTGAAGATGAAATTTGCTACAGTTAAGAGCCTATAATGATAGTTCCCTTTTTGTCTTTCAAAAGAAAATGTTTTTAACTTAGTAGAGGGCAGGGTAATTTTGAGAACATTATATATATATATATATATATATATATATATATATATATATATATATATATATATATATATATATATATATATATATATATATATACACATACACACACATATACATACACACACACACACACACACACACATATATATATATATATATATATATATATATATATATATATATATATGTGTGTGTGTGTGTGTGTGTATAACTGAATCACGAAAATATGGAACGTGATGAATATATAAACAAAGGGAATGCCACGACTCTGCTAAGTAAAGAACAGTAAGTCGAAGGGCCTAGCACCACTCCATCGTTTCACTTTCCTTCGTGGCATTGCCTTTATATATATATATATATATATATATATATATATATATATATATATATATATATATATATATATATATATGTGTGTGTGTGTGTGTGTGTGTGTGTATGTATGTGTGTACTGTATAACTGAATCACGAAATTCTGGAACATGATGAATATATAAATAAAGACAAAATCACGAAGGAAAGAAAACAATGGAATGCTGCAAGGCCTTTTCGACTTCTAGTCCTTTACTGCTAAGTAAAGTACTAAAAGTCGAAAGGCCTTACAGCATTTCATTGTTTCTCTTTCCTTCGTGATTTTGTATTATATATATATATATATATATATATATATATATATATATATATATATATATATATATATATATATATATATATATATATATATATATATATATATATATATATATATATATATATATATTTTAGCACATAACTGCAGAATTGCCAGTTGTAATGTGGATAGATATTCAAACAATAAAAAAATAATGGTAAATTGTTACATATAACTGAAGATAAGCACCGTTATGAGGCACATTGTGCATTAATTTAATATATTTGTTTTCAGTCTCTCCTAAGAGTGGGCCATTTATAGCACATTACTGATGAAAGTCGAATTTTAACGTGGAGGAATCTCAAGGATGGATTAGTAAAAGCTTATAGATAAATTATTACTAATTGGAACAGGTAAGTATAATGAACAAGAGATCATTATCCAAATTTAATTAGGGTATTACGGGAAATGATATGAAATATAGTTAACGGCAATGATTAGTCACTAGTATACTCGTCTGAACAGTAGCCTGTTTTCATCGGAAATTATTGTTGTTGTTGTTGTTGTAGTAATCTCAATTGCAATGCAGCGGTTTTAATCTTACTGAACGAATTAAGCTTCGGTAATGCTAATGTGATAAAAACAGTGCTGATTGGAAGGGATTATTGGCTGTGGGATTATAGCAAGAGAGAGAGAGAGAGAGAGAGAGAGAGAGAGAGAGAGAGAGAGAGAGAGAGAGATAACACAATAATTTTTCCCTAAGTAACTTTCATTTGCAATGATGTAAAATGTTGGCAGACAAACGGACAGACAGGAAAGAGGTGGCTAAATGAGAGAAATGAGATTCATTTATCCATACACACAAAACATGGGGAGAGAGAGAGAGAGAGAGAGAGAGAGAGAGAGAGAGAGAGAGAGAGAGAGAGAGAGAGAGAGAGAGAATTAACCCAGGCAAGTTTCGTCGTTTTAATTCCGAATGTTGCACTGGGACCCTGCGTATTTACCATTCCTATCGAGCCTGGCCTTTTGACTGATTGCTTGTTTGCGATTGCAGATGAACACGCGGGGAAAGATTTCGTTTGTGTTTCTCATGAGTGGCGCTTTGCTCTCGAACTTGCGGAGTTTGTGTGTGATAAGTTTGGACGGTTTTTCGAGTTTCCTTATTTAGTCTTTGTTGTTGATTTGCATGCAGTCATTCTTCCGTAAACCAAGAAGTCGCTTGGTAAAGATCTGTATCTTTGTCGTTGCAATAAATGGCAATATTTGTGAACTTTATGTATATATATATATATATATATATATATATATATATATATATATATATATATATATATATATATATATATGTGTGTGTGTGTGTGTGTGTGTGTGTGTGTGTGTGTACATGTATGTATGTCTGCTGCATATACTGTTTGCATAAATGCAGAATGGAATAGTCTGGATAATATCAGAAGTGTTGACTCGATGTCGCTAAATGGGGACATCAAACGGCCCTTTACTTGCCAGACGTGTAGGTTTAGTTTCTTGGTTTATAATTAGGTTTACTTTCTTGTTTTATGATTATAGGGTCTGAACCTCATCCGCCTTTCCTGTGAAGGCCACTATTACGATTGGTCCTGAACGTGTTTATGTTGGCTCCTTTTCCTTGAGACAGGCTGGACACCGGCTGATTTTGGGCCAAGTCATTCCAAAATTAGGGTGAAGTCCGTTGTCCCCAACCGATCAAGTAAAGTGGTTTATGATCTTGTCCTTTTAGAAGGATGTCAACGTCCTAACAATGAGGTGGCTTTTAATGTAGTATTCTCATATTCTTGGTTTTCTTTCTTAAAACGCGAAACGAAAGGGTAGTCTCGTTATATGTTCTAATAGGTTTGGCGATGTTATCTCTTAAGTTTTCATTAGCTTTTTAGCCACTGAACAGTTCTATAGAATACTGCAGTTATAATCTCTTCCGTATATCTGGGTTGTTATCGTCATTTTACCAGTTAACGGAGATTATTTTCATTTGAACATTACTGTAGCTGACCCAGTTTTTTTAATGAAAATTTGGTTGAGCCTGTTTACCTTTAGTTGGAGCGGTGAGTGAGAGAACATTGCATGTATACAGCTGTGGCAGATATTGGGGAATACTGGGTCAGTCACCCTTTCCGTTTAGACATAATCAGTTGTCTTGAATTATTCGTTTCACGCTGTTACTGTGGCGTTTGAGAATGGTAGGGAATTTTCAGTAAGTTCTTCATAATTAGCGTATTCATGCCATAAGTTTAGATAGTTACTGCCGAAGTCACTGTCATGGACATCACTCGGTCTTAAGGAGACATACAGTGAAATGAAGCGGGAGGGCGGGTTATTTTCCAATGGACTCTGTTGCTAATGTGAAAAAAACAAATGGTTAAAAGCGCTCCCAATTCCAATTACTTGGCTGCATGTGCCTTGCAAGACAGATACAATGGTACTCTTCCGTGTTTACTTTCAGGAGTCTCTGTAGTACCTCGAGGATATTCAGGAGAAGAACTTCATCTAACATGTAAATTTCTTCCAGTGCGAATCGCAGGGTGCTGCGATAAGTTCGTCTGCGAAAGGAGACTCTACATCCAAGAAAGCGATTAAGCGATGCTAAACTGGAGGGGCAGATCTGAGAAATTCCAGGAACTCTGTAGGGAAACAGATGCTATATTTACCGAGTATGAATGACACAATCAGTTGATTGAGTTTCTTAGCTAGGGAGTGAGTTCGTCGCTTTCGTCCCTTGGGATGTGATGGGGCGAAGGAGGGTGACGGCTTTGAGTCTTAAAGTTACCATAACCGTGTCGAGGGTAGTGAACCAGCATTATATTATAGAGATTATCGTCGTAAGAAAAATTGATCGCTGTTCACTTTGATGTCTTCCTTTTGAGATGTCAGATAGGATGCCATCGATCTAAGTAGGAAATTTTTCTTTAGGAAGCATCCAAAAAGAACTGGTTTTCTCAACACTGCGAATATCTGTTATCTCTATTTTGTTGAAGGTTTTTGGTAATTCCTTTACATCTTCTCTCAGCAACTGGTATTATGATAAGAAAATAACACTGGTGTTACCTGCAAGGCGATGATTCATTATCGACATAAAAAAGTATTCGTGTTGAGGTAAAAGATTTAAGGCACTTTCCAAAGAGGAATTGATATCAATCACCTAAAATATCGTCCGTGTCTAGGTATGTGATTTAAAGGATTTAAGCTTCCTTATTATGAGGAACTTATGATAATCATCTTCAAAAATATCTTCCTTGTCCGGGGAGATGATTTATTTGTTGCTAATGTTATAATCATTTACGGATTACTTGAGAGCAGTACGATAATCTCCGGTATTCTCAAGAGGTGTGAAGATTTATATAGATATTAAGTAAGATTTAAGTGGATGGAAGAGCGTGAATTATCTGAGGTTGCTTATATTTAAAAATGAATGATGAAATAAATTATTCTTAGTGAGATGGACAGGGCTAATTCCCTCAAATGATGATGGCTTAATTTGTAACTTTTTTTTTTCTACAAGATCACCAATAATAATGGAATTGATATTATGAGAAAAGGATTAAATACAGAGAAGAGCAAGTTCCATATTAAATATAAAGATGTGAAATAATCCTTCCTCTGCTTACAGAAGATATGGTGAACCTTACGAATAGAATTTACTTCGTTAAACAGTATTAAAATAAATTTACTTGTAAGAAGAATTGATAGATATATTATTGTATATTTCCATCCGTGGGTGTTATAAATACAATATGACTTTCATCGAAAAGTAAAGTTTTGAAAACCCATGAAAAATATTTATTAATAAAATGAATCGTGGATATTAGCATTCTCCACTTCTATCAAATGAAAAAATGAATACTTAGGCAATAATTAATTTTTAAAGCGAACATACCGTAAAGAGCATGGCTGCCTCAATCAGGCTTGGCTACTGCCAAAAGTTATGATAATAAAAAAGAAATGAACTTACCTTCTTAAATAGTTACCATATCTTCTTAAATAATTGCCATATGTTAACAAAAATTGGGTTGATTTGTTCGAGAAATGTGGAGGTAGAGGGAGATAGAGAATTCCACTTTCAATAAACAAGATTCAAAGATATGTATATAATTGCTTGCATGTAGATGAATACAATTGATGTGATACTGCAAGGAGCGACATATCTATTATTATTATTATTATTATTATTATTATTATTATTATTATTATTATTATTATTATTATTATTATTATTACTCATGGTGCGCACGTCCTTATGGAACAAGCCAAAAATGAACGTAAAGGAGTTAAGTAAACACCTGTAGTATAAATAGTTTAATAGAATGCCTCTATGCGACACTAGAGATGGACAGAGCCAAAAGAAGGGAAGTATTGTACATCACAAGAAACAAGAATGATTAAAAAAAATAAATAAACATACAAACAAGTCTAACCAAACATAGACAGCAATGCGTCTTTAAGTCATTACCAGCGACGATTTTAATTTCCTCTTTTTGTTATTGACTTTGTATGATTACTCGGTTGGCTGATAACCCGAACTAATTGAAATTCAATCATTCAATTGAATTTACTCCGGTATTCACTCCCATCTTATGAATGCAAAGCGACGAGGTCCTCAAACACTTAGTTTAATCGTGCGTCGCTTCATTAAATATTGATGAGAATGCATCGCAATTTGTCAGTCTTTTGGTTTTTGTCAGTCACTCATTTCACGCTGTTTTTCGTCGTCGGTGTCGTAAATTAGGTAAACCTGTGCACGGAAATGAAATTAAGGAGTGAAAAGAGTGCAGCCAAGGGTATAGCCTATGATGATTGTCCATGTAGGCACAGACACACAAACGCACAGAGACATATATATATATATATATATATATATATATATATATATATATATATATATATATATATATATATATATATATAGGGATGAGGTTGCTAACCCCATCCCCTTTTTTTTTTAATCTCATCTGTCACTGGTATCCATTTACAGCTGTGGCGACTGGGGACTGTAAGGACAGTCACAAGCTATGGACCTAAAAAATGAGATTTCACTGCGCTATCACTGAGCCACGCCACATTTTCTTAAACATTCTGGATATTTGACAATACTCGGTTTTATCTTCAGTCCCAAGCTAAACATTCTTTTCTTGGGCATTAAAGCACATAATCTTATGATGTGGAAAAAACAAGGTATAGTTCGTAGGCTTTCTGATGCAGATCTGTAGAGATGATAGTAGTTGTGCTGAAGACATTAGATAGTTTGTTTAACTGTAGGTGGGGTATTATTCTTCTTAGTGACAATGAGTTTCATCCTGATACGTCTTAATTCTAGGCAACGTTGCGAGCAGTTTTGTTATCCTTTCCTCAAGCAGCGGCAAATATTTCGATTTGATTATCCTTCCTGAGTTCTATCTCAACAGGGAACTTCCGTTCCTATGCACAAAAGTCAGTGCATTCTAGTTTTTATGAAGTGCGAATGCATCCGTTTAGTATTGAGGCTCCATAGTGTCACTGACTTGAAGTCGATGCCTGAGTAGGAAGTCGAGTGTCACGTGTGTCACGGCTAAAGAGGCATAGGTTCGATTTCTTGATCAGTATAGATCCAGTTTATCATATATAATTAGATTTCTTTTGGGTGTGAGTTATTCCGAGGTTTAGTTTCGATATGTATGTCCGATTCATGCATACATGCGCATTATGTATATATAAAATATATGTATATACATATAATATATATATATATATATATATATATATATATATATATATATATATATATATATATATATAAATTCCTATACACACATATAATATATATAATATACTGTATATACATTTATATATACACATAAGGGCCGGAGCTGAGGCTCGAAGTATACATCACGAGGGAAGCAGTAGGGAAAGGCATCCTCATCATCTACAGTTTATTTCCAATGCCGACGTTTCGCGACGAATTCCAAGTCGCATTTTCAAGGCTATAAAATATAATATAATTTGCGAACATCAATAACAAATTAATGCAATGGCAACAGCTCTTTATGTAGTAAAAATATTTAAAACAAAACACCTCATTCCAAGACAAGTCAATAATAAGTAAAAGGAGTTCGCTAAAATCTTAAAACAACCTACCTATATGAAAGAAAGAGCAAGACTAACACA
Organism: Macrobrachium rosenbergii; assembly: GCF_040412425.1. Taxonomy (NCBI): domain Eukaryota; kingdom Metazoa; phylum Arthropoda; class Malacostraca; order Decapoda; family Palaemonidae; genus Macrobrachium; species Macrobrachium rosenbergii. The sequence goes on from NC_089752.1 coordinate 28,732,435, forward strand.
AATAAGTAAAAACAGAGTGAGGAAAACCAGTTGCCCAAACTAGGCTATAAACAATTTCACTGAGGACGATTGAGTATTTAACGACGGTACAGTCTTCTTGATAATTATAGATTCTAGGATGGTTAAGTCGTTGTTGTTTTGCACTTGGCCTAAGATGGAAAAATCCTTGCTGTCAATATAATTTTTACATAATTTTGAATGATTTCGTATATTTGATTGCTCAGGATTAGATAACCTGCTACCTGTTCTGACTTATGCCCCTGTGGGAATCTGTGCGGACCTTCAACAGCCTCCTCGTGCATCCCACGTATATCCCGTGGTTTCATCTGATTTTCTGCGTACTCAAGCAGACCTCCTGATAAAACATATTCGAAAGATCTTGGAACTCTGAGAAAGAGCTTTTATTACTACCATTATTTTCATACTCGATTTACTACCCACTTTTACTGCTGAGGAGACTAGTCATTATGGAAGGCTCATTCTATTATCTCGCTCTGTTATCTCCCGCCAAATCATAATTCCGTATTAGTCTCTACGTCCGTCATTTAAACGTTCAGTCAGCTGTTTATTTTTCAGCGCCCTGAGAAAAGGAATGTGCATAAAAGGGCTTGATCCCCTCCCCACCCCCGTCTCTCTCTCTCTCTCTCTCTCTCTCTCTCTCTCTCTCTCTCTCTCTCTCTCCTACGGGCACAAACACTCCCACATTTTCTGTTTTATGAGTTAATATCATTCAGAGATAATAATAATAATAATAATAATAATAATAATAATAATAATAATAATAATAATAATAATTACTATCCTTACTTTTTTTGAGTTGCAATGGAATGATGAAAATAATGGACATTTTAGCTCAGCTACAATTACAGTAGACAACGATAATAATCCTCGCAGAATTATATTATCAAATACGACAAAAGTAACTGAAAAGAAGAAGGTGACCCAAAGGAAAGTCGACTCTCGTTTATTCTCGACACAGAAATTCTTTCAACTCCTCATTCATACTCGAAATGGAAATATCATTATGAACATTTTTACTTGACGAAAAACAGTCCAAGTAAGAGGAGCATTACTATTCTATTTCCTGCAGCATATGAAATTATTTGAGTCTGGGATGGTTCTCAACGCCGGCAGTGTAGTGATGGTGAAAGACTCCAGCAGAGACTCGGACATTACTGTCCATTTCAGGGACGGCGAGTCATCGTTTTTCTCAAATGTTTATCAAACTAATTATTTTGTCGAAATGGTACTTTGACACAGTGCACAAGACACCTCCTGCTAATTTTTGGTAATATAGTGCATTGTCAAATCGTTTTAGTTACGGCGTTTGCTCTTGACTTTTAAAGTCGCATGAGTCAGCAGGACTAATCTACACAAACGAACGTCTGCTCTCCCCCATAGACAGGAAAGAGGGGGCAGAGATGGGGAGGCCAAGAATGTGGGTTGTAGGAGGGATGAGGAGGGGAAGGGAGAGGAAGGGACGAGATGGGGATAAAGGGCGTTCGAAGCATAGTTTGGCGATGCTTGGCAACACCATGTAAGTCAAGGGTAAACGCCTTAACTAAAACCATTTGATAATGCACTATATTACCGAAAATTAGTGAAGGGTGTCTCGTACAGTGTCAAAGTACCATTTCCGTCAAATAATTAGTTTGAAAGATATTTGAGAAAAACGATGACTTGCGGTACCTGAAATGGATAGTAGTAAAGTTAGTCGGCATCTGCTAAGCTTTTCACGGACCGATGACTTTAATCCTTCAGATTGCGATTCTTTTTGTCTCTTGTGACAATGACATATCTAATTGGGCGCCCTTTTCTTAAGAAGGCGATAATGAATGGGGATAATAGCATTGATGCTGAAAGCTTGTCGTTACTGGATCTGCTTGTCTATTCTTCGGATGAGCAAATCGGTATGTTCAGCAGATCTGTTTGGTGCCATGAAATAAGTTCAGTAGCCAATAATTGATTAAGCTTATTGCAGTTACATACGACTAAAGCCCCAAATTGTGTGTGAATGTAATCTGTTCAAACAGTTTATGGTGAGAGCGAAAAACTAAATTTTTCAAACACGCTTTTCTTCTGTTTTGAAATTTGGATTTCGTAGAAACTCCAAGATGTTAACAGATTTAGTGAGACTGCTATTCGTCGAAATTTTGGCACCTATAAACAAAAATAAAAACGTAGTATAAAATGGAACTGTGTCATCTCTTACCTTCGAAAAATAGTTGTTCTATGTTCAAATGATTTTTCTTGGAACCACATCGATCACCACTGTACTTGCAACTCCATTTGCATAAAGTAATCCGTACTCACCAGAAACTTCAAGAGTGATAATCTCACTATAATTTCAAGTATATGTAGCACTGATGAAGTTATTTAACTGGAACACTGTATTATTGCGAGAGCTCTCCTATTATAAAGCAGTAATTCTGTGTCGAGAAAGCATAATATGTCTGGTGCTTTGTTTATTATAGAAGACAAGTCAGAATATATATACGCAGCAAGTTCTAAACACATTATACCAAGCAATATTAATTCAAGCTGGGACATCAAGAGAATTCTTTTGAATGATAAAGAAATTAGGTTTGGAACGCAAACCATTGTTAGGAACTCATTGTCTGTCTTTTGCATCTTGCAAATAGCGTGAATTTTGGCATGAAAGCTTTCTCCATGAGAAATGAGTCAGTGTTTTCATTATGCATACTTATAATAGCTTTCATATTATAAGTATGCATAATGAAAACACTGACTCATTTCTCATGGAGAAAGCTTTCATGCCAAAGCAGTAGAGCAAACACTGCGAGTCCGCATCTACAGCTGATTGGCTATCATTGCCTTTCTCCCATTGCCAGTTAGGGCCACCAACTATCTATTGACAGGTCGATGCACTAGTAACGTATATGACCTCTAACTTTATAATGACATACAAGACTCATCGCTTAATGGAAGTATGTCGATATGTACTTCCCATTGACTTGGCATTATGTTAGCAGGAGTTCTTGCTTCTTGAGCAGCCTTGGCACTTCTCTGGCGCTGTAGTTGGATTTACTTAGATTTATGCCAGCATGGATTCTAGATTCTTGTGCAGCCTTGTAATCAATCTATACGTCTCTCTCCCTCTCTCTCTCTCTCTCTCTCTCTCTCTCTCTCTCTCTCTCTCTCTCTCTCTCTCTCTCTGTTTTAGCTTTAGTTTATCTTATGCCAGCGTGGGATCTTTCTCCCTTAAGTAACACCTACACGTTTCAGAGACTGCAACATGAACGTGAAAATAATTAGGTGGCAGTGTGACGAAGATTTACTCATTTTGACATAACAGACCACGCCTAAGAAACTCCATTCATGCAAAAGAGTAACTAACAATCTCACGAACACTTAAGATTAAAAGAGTAGAGATTATATATATATACAGTATATATATATATATATATATATATATATATATATATATATATGTATATATATATATAATTTTATGACACGGCTGATACATTTGTAGGTCAAATGGTATCGCCCTGGCCTCTCACTCTGGAGACCCGGGTTCGTTCCCGATATGAGTCAGAAATTTATTTCTGTGAAATGCATGCTCATCTGCTCGTTATTTCCGTTATATATGTGTGTGTGTATACTCTCTCTCTTTCTATATATATATATATATATATATATATATATATATATATATATATATATATATATATATATATATATGTATGTATATATATTATATATATATATACATATATATACATCCAGAGTTTAATCTTACGAAGGAGAATCGACTTGACTCCTGTCAAATCATTTTAGCCTGCTGAAAAAAAGCAGTGGATTAAGTGCCTTGGTAATAGGCAACCGTGTTGGGTCGCAATCAGGATAGAAAGGGCCACATATGTTTCAGGCAGTATCATTGTACATATGCTTGTGTCTGTGTTTATATGACACATTTGTTCTGGTGAAATTAACAGATAAAACTACAAAGCAACTTCCGCAATATGAATTTGCGCCAGTGAATATGAATTCGTAATTTGAATTCACGTTTGCTGAATGTGATCCACGGGCAATGTAATGGAGACCAGGAGGATATTCAAGGGGAATCTAATTCAGTCAGCCTACCCAAGTCTAACAAAGGCAGCTCTGGACACATCAAGCTTATGCATATGCCTTGTCGGAATAACAGAAGAACTTTAATGCCATTTCAGTCTGCCACATATCCCTGTCCGAAGTCTCCCGTCTCTAGTCTCCCTGTGAAAATTGGGCTACAGTAATGAATGGCATTTTTATTTTCATGTTCATAACTGGATGGATGGTTTGTCGTGCTGCTGTTTTAGGTATTATATAAATGCATATATACATATATATATATATATATATATATATATATATATATATATATATATATATACACATACACAAACACATACAATATATATATATATATATATATATATATATATATATATATATATATATATATATATATATATATATATAATTATATAAATACACATATATTCCTTTATGTATGTATTTATTTATTTATTCGTTTAATTATTTATGTATTTATTTTTAGCTACAATGCCCCCTTAACTTCTCGAATTCTTCACAATTTCGGAACGCTTGTCACTACGAAGCCTAGAATCAATTAAAGATAAATGAAGACATGCTGATGCCCGGCCGAGACTCGATCTCAGGTCAGGGTATCACCACGAGGTAACGATAATTACCTGGCCAGGTAATTATCGTTACCTCCAGCTTATATCCCGACCCGAGATCTAGTCTCGACCGAGCATCAGCATGCCCTCATTTATCTTTAAATGATTCTATATATATATATATATATATATATATATATATATATATATATATATATATATATATATATATATATATTAGTATATATGCATACACAGACACATATATATATATGTGTGTGTGCATTGCGCGTTTGTTAGCTGTTATGGAATGTGTGCAGTTGCAAACTTACACACATAATAAATAGTTTTATGCATACATCTTTCATTTGTAGGGCAGCTAAGTAATTCTCAAATGCAATATCCGGCAATATAACAACAGGTTTCCTCCGTAAAAACAAATGGGAATGAAGTTCCAGGATAACAACAACAATAATAATAATAATAATAATAATAATAATAATAATAATAATAAAATCCGAGTGGCTCTTTCTTGTTTGTCCGCCCTGGGTGGGGGTGGAGTAGTTACGGGATCGGGAGGGTAGGGAAGACATGACGCATCCACCCTCCTCCTGCAAACCTGTTTGTCCGCCCCGGGTGAGGGCGGTGTCGGTAGGTGATCTGGAAGGTACGGGAGATATGACACACCCACCCTCCTCCTGCAAACCTGTTTGTCCGCCCTGGGTGGAGGCGGAGTAGGTAGGGGATCAGGAGGGTAGGGGAGACACGTCGGGCAGCACCGGGTTCCAGCGCAGCGTAGTGTGCGCGTCACCAAGCTCGTAAAAATAATAGTACAGGTATCACCACAGTAATAAATTAAAACAATATCCAGTGAAGTTAATGTAATACAGCTTTATCCAATTTCGCAACATTACACAAATAAGATATAACTCGTCTCAAAATTTTTATTTTCTGCTTTTCTCGAATTGACACAGTAAAGAGAAACGTGCTTGTTCTCGACCTCCTTTCCTCATTTTAGGTTTGAAGATTTTGCCACAAGAATCTTGCACAGATATGCGCAAAAAAATGGAGAAAGAAACACCACTAAATGTTTTATTTCTCTGTATTTTAACTGTTTTTCAACATCAAAAACCACAAATAGATGATAGGATTGATTTTTTTTTATTTTTTAGTGATGTTATCAGTAGTACGTTTTCACTATTGTCAGTAATATTTCCTGACCCGTTCCCATGGCAGAGGGTAATATTTCACTACATAATAGTTTTTATAAGGTCAGAACTGATGTAGAGATAACAGCAACTCCAAGTTGTGGATACAAAAACTTCATTTGTCTTAATTATATCAGTTAAATATGTTTAACTGATGCATGGTTCAGTAAGATTTGGCTAAGTTGAATAATAGAATAAAATAAACTTAATCCATCTTGTAATGTGAACCTCAATTGTGAGTCTTGAGAACCGGATTTAATTGGCCGTTTTGGTACTTAAAATCCATTTTAAATGGATTGTCGTGAATCTTGAGAAAATAAAATACATAGTTGGTCATTTGACATCTCGAAAACTAGTTTAATGGACCATCCTAAATTTTGGAAAGAAGTTTAACGAGACATCCTAAATCTTGGAAACTAGTTTAATGGGCCTACCTTAGTTTTGGAAACTAGGTTCATGGGTCATCCCAGATCTTGAAAATCACTTAACAGGACCATCCTAAACATCCTAAATTTTGGAAACTAGTTTGATGGGATATCCAAAATCTTGGAAATTGCTTTAAAGGGCCTTCCTAAATTTTGGAAACTAGTTGCATGGGACATCCCGGATCTTGGAAATTAGTTTAAATGGCCTTCCTAAATTTCGGAAATTTGTAAATTTGCGTAAAGGACCATCGTAAATTTTGGAAACTAATTTGACGGGACATCCATAATCTTGGAAAATAGTTTAAAGGGCCATCCTAAATTTTAGAAACTAGTTTAATGGGAATCAGTTCAAAGGGCTATCCTAAATTTTGGAAACTACTTTATGTAGACATCCCAAATCTTGGAAATTATTTTAAGGGACAATCTTAAATTTTGGAAACTTGTTTGATGTGAAATCCTAAATGTTGAAAATTAATTCAAATGGCCACCCTAAATTTAGGAAACTAGTTTAATGAGACATCCCAAATTTTTTATATTGGTTAGTGGGCCATGTTGGACCAAGGGAAACATAAAAAACGGCTGTTATACCATGGAAGCCAAGCATAATAGGATATTCAGCCGTAAGAACGTGGATATGGAGCTCCCAAGACTGTGAAGTAGACTTAATGATTCATTCTTGTCCTTGAAACTAGATTGGTAGGTGTCATGGGTAAATGCAATAATGGTGAAATATATTGAAAAATATCTCTTTTCCAAGACGTGACTGCTTCGTGACTGCTTCCTGTGTTTGCTCACCAGTCAGTTCCTGTTGTCGACGCGTCCTGGACAATCGGCGAGTCGATGAAAACCCTTTCTTGTGGAAACGATCCCACGTGATATCTCATTCCATGCCTTTGTAACATGGCGCAATATTCGGTCCACATTGCATCAGAAAATTTGATCTGGACTCGTCTATGGCGTGACCGGAAGTGGGCGGTTATTAGGAACCAATCATTGGGCAGAAAATAAAAAAAAAACTCCATACATGGGAATAACGATTGTCGTCATTAGCTCCGCCTATACAGGGGTATAAAGGCTTCCAAAAGAGACTTCCCAAGAGAGAGATAGAAACAGAGCCAGATACGGTACTCAGAGGTCGGACAAAACAAGGTTCAGACGGGAGTATCCCCTTCAGACGCCCCTTACTCTTCTCCATAAAATCTTGTCCTGCCCGAAACGAAGAGAAAAAAACAGCAAGCCCTTCCAGCTTGTGATGAGAAGTCCCTAAGCCCTCCATGTTCGAGACGAGGTGAAGCAGCCAGCTCTCCCTGCCTGTGACAACGTGAAGTAGTCAGCCCTTCCTGCCTGTAACAACGAGAAGTAGCCTGTAGCGAGGACGAGTCTTCAACTCTTCCTGTCCTCCATTTGCACAATCTCCGGATTCTTGAAGAAAACAGCATTTGCTACCTCATCTTAGCCATCCTTTTTGTGACGTCTTTGAGTCTATTGTCATCGCATCAGCAACATCTCTGCTGAGTTCCCAGCCACGAAAGGATAATTCACCAACTCACTATATATAAGTATTAAGATTGCTCTACCTTACAACCTGTTCCCCCTATCTATAACTGCTTAGATTTATTTTGTTTAGTGATACGTTGGTTGAGAGCAAAGGGAAAACAACATTTCGTTTTCTTTGTAAATAAGGTTGTGATTAAATGTGTTGTCGTGTCGTGAGAGTTTTTTTTTTATATTCATTTCCCATATTTCAATTGCTGGTGTTGAAACATTGTTGTTTAGACTTTGAAAAAACCTGGAACTATTCTTGCATCGTGACATCTTGGAGCTTGGAAAATGGCTTTATTGACCATAACGGATATTGGAAATTGAATTAAGTGGCCATCCCGGATTTTTGAAACTGGCTTTATGGGCATTTCTGGATTCTGGAAGCCGAATTTAGTATTTCGTCTTAGATCTTGGAATCCAGATTTTTAGACATATCCAGGTGTAGGAAACAGAATTAGTTAGGCTCTCCCATATTTTGAAAACCTGATTTACTGGGTCAACATGGATACCATTTTAGTGGGATACTTCAGTTCTTTGAAACCAGGGTTAAATCCTGGATCCTGGAAATTGGATTAGACAGTCTTTCCAGGATCTTTGAACATTATCGTGGATAGCCGGATTTAATGGCCCTTACTAGACCTCTAACACTAAGGGTTAATATGACATATGACTTGGGAACTGCAATTAATGGGGTATCCCAGATTTTTTAAATGAGATTTAATAGGCAATAAGTGTCGTTGAAACCTGCTTTGATAAGTAATACCTGTACTGAGCCTCATTTTACTCGGGAATAAAGTTCTAGCTCACTTACGTGACATACCTGACTTGATTGTTGGTAATAATTGGATGTACCAGATTTCTAACATAGAATTTTATGTGCAATGAGCGTCGTTGAAACCGCATTTAACTGGTAATGTATTTAGTGAGCCTAGTTTTCATTTGGAAGAAAAATTCTGCAATATATATATATCCATAGATTATATCACAAGCTTTGCCTTGTTTTCGAGGACGAAGTCATATACATTTCTTTTCAAAATAAAATCATGTCTTTTAGTCTGATGTAGGTTTCTTGTTTATGTGCTTATGCTGACATACTCATGTTAACATCCGTTTGATGGTCTTGAAAATGATTAAATGACTACGGCTTCCTTTCTCCATATGGTGGAAGATACACTATGGCATTTTCCACCAAGCAGCCGTTGACAAACCGTTACTGTTTTAAGGATGATAACCGATGAGCAATCGCTCTCTTGTTTGCAGTTTGCGTAGCTCTCTCTCTCTCTCGCTCTGTGTAATATCGAATTAATGTTTTAAGATGGATCACCGGTAACTGATCCCCCTTGCTTTACTCGATCTTCAGGGAGATCTAAGTAGTAGCTCCGCGGCGGCGATTTCCTTTTAGCTTGACTTTTTCTACAGTGTTTTGGTTGCTAATTATGGATTTACCTTCAATTCTTGTCGCGCGAATGTAATTAACCGGTAATTAACCCCTGAAGTCTAACCAACAAGGGGTTTCCATGCGCGATCTTCACAAGACAGAGCACGGGTACGTCTGTTTGGAACGGTTCATATCCCGTTCGGCAAGTGCAATAACTTGTTAACGTGTGGGTACCGCCCCCCACCCGCCAGGGCCAGTACTAAACACGGCGAAGGGACATTCCATTTGGCCGACAACAAACAAATGCACCGCCAGTAGCGGAAGCCCTAAAAGTGTAGAAAAAAACCAGGTTCCAAGGTAAAAACAGGTGCGGAGCTAATACTTAGAATTACCGATCTTCATAAACGCTGACTGATGTCGAGTCAGTAGGTCACGACGGTGAACATCATTTTAAACCATGATGAAAGTAACCATAAAGGTGATATGTGAATACTCTCCACTTACCTGAGGATCCCCCTCACCGTTTATCTCGGCAAGATCTCTTCAAGGTATAGTGTCCTCATATTCTCATATTATCCTCGTGACTTGAAATTACTAAGGAACGTAGAGTGAACGTAACGATGTAGGTAATCAGTGAATATAAATTAATATATAATAATACACGTATGGACACCGTACACAAGAGATATAGTGAACATACATTATGGGAAATGCTCTAAGGTGTAAAGTTCATTTATAGCGAAGATAATTATTGTACTGAGTTAACTAGCGTCGTGTATAATTGTCACACGCAAGAGGAAAAGTTAAAATGCGTGTGGATAATTATACAATAATTGCCAGAAATGTTTGCGTGCTTAAAAAAATTAAAGCTGAAAGATATGACAGAGTGAATGACCTTTTATGTATGAACAGCAAACCAGAAAATATAAAAGTGCCGGGACAGGCTTTTAAAAAAGATCTTCCTGCTCGCACGTGCGTGCAGGACAATTGTGTGCCTTGCATGTATAAAATCAGCAGCAAAATGAAGCAGGAAAATTCCCGTCGTATGCATCTAATCGTTTTGTGTACATTTTTGGAGGTGGAGCTCCGTTCATGACAACAGATGGTTAAACCTCGGAAAGCTTTTTTGCACACCCCGGTACCTGTGGCATTAACTCTTATAACCATACTCTGCACTCCTCCCCGCCCCCTTGTGCTTAAAAACGTCCCTGCCCTGAAGTACCTCAAACACTCGCGCACACATGCAAACACACTCATCCACAGGTTAAATGGTCTAGCACCGAAATGCAGCTACTCTAGTCCTGTTTGGAATGTGATTTTTTCAGAGGGTATGATATGGGGGGAAGGGGAAATTAAAAGGAGTTTGTAAGTAATCATGGTAAGTGGGGGAGGGTTAAGCGGCCTTCTGCGTGTGTGTGCGTTTGGGGAATGAAATAGGGAATTGGGGTTGGGACAGGGGGAGTTTAAGGCTCGCTGAGAGGTTTTTGACCCTTCGTCTGTGTTGATGGTTTGGACGTGATCATGGTGGGGAATGGCTTAATAAAAGGTTGGAAAATTGCGGTCTTGTGTGCCTCTGTATGAAAAGAGAAGGAAATTGCGACGAATTTAGGAGAGAGAGAAAGAGAGAGAGTTATAAATAGTGGTCGATATTTTAAAATATATTAAAGTTTGCAGAATAGATGAGTCAGTAGTATTGTGTTTCTGCAGTGATTTTTTATATCGCGTCTAGGCGTGCGCGCAGACATGCATACACACACATACTATATGTACAGTATGTATATACATACATACATACATACATACATATATATATATATATATATATATATATATATATATATATATATATATATATATATATATATGACCATGCTTCCACACAGCAATATCATTTAATCAATCAATTATACAGATAATTATTAAGAGCAAATCTCAAGATAATGACAAGATTGTATTGACAATCAATTCAAGGTTGTGGAGGGCTGTTAGAGTCCTGATACATTACAGCAATGGGTTATACTTGAAAAAACCACTTGATAACAATCGTTTTAAAAGGGGACAACACACGAGCAGGACGTGAACCTGCTCTCCTGAAGGGGAACTGACGGGATACGTGAATTACTTCTATGGCTGAGAGGGCCTTCCTCGTTGGACGAGCCGGTAGAGTTCTCAGCTAGCACTCTGCTAGGTCCGAGTTCGAGTCTCCGGCCGGCCAATGAAGAATTAGAAAAATTTATTTTCGGTATAATGTGGTTCGGATTCCACAATAAACTGTAGGTCCCGTTGCTAGGTAACCAATTGGTTCTTAGCCACGTAAAATAAGTCTAATCCTTCGGGCCAGCACTCTCTAGGAGAGCTGTTAATCAGCTCAGTGGTCTGGTTAAACTAAGGTATACTTAACTTTGGCACTCGATTCTACAAGAACATGCCCGTCTTAGTGGGCGATATGGGAGCATACAATCGGGGTAGAGCCGGTTCACAGCATGAGGTTTGATCTACAATGATACAGTCAGGAGATTACCTGATGAACGGATTTTTGACACTGAGGAGGTTCTGCTGAAGGCAGGGAATTCCTCTTTCTCTCATAAGCTTTCACAAAACACGATATCAACTCTTCATCAGTGGAAAAATAATAATTTACAAACAGGTCACTATTATCACTCCAGGTATGGAAAGGAAGATATGATGAAAATTAGTATAGAAGAAGGAAAGGTGACCTGCAATCTCAGCGTCTCGCATTACCTTGTCCTCAAGGATATCTTCGTGGGCTATTGACGACGGACTATGGCACTTTGGGGGGCGGGGGACAAAGCTATGACTGGATGACGCTAGGTCAAGAGGTAAGGGGGGCGAAGGAATGAGTCTGTGGTGCCTCTCATCTGGTTCTCTCAGAAACTTCAACTGGTCTCTCTCGGGCGCCGTTGTTGTTGTTTTTGATTAAGCTGGCCTTATGCCAGCACGGGCTCTTGCTCATAGAGCAGCCTGTAAGTAATTTTTTGATGTGCAGGTGAAATTAAGGATATGAAGGTGATTACTTTATTTGTGATTGATGGGCATGCCAGTGAAATGAAAGATGAACAGGCGAGGTCGCAAACCTCTTTGAGCCCTAAGGCACCCGTCAGTTGGAGAGAAAGAGCGATAGCAGCGAGCCCTGTCCTGGCAAGTGGTAGATAGCCAGTAAGGAAAATGAAATATTTATCGTCGGAGAAAAATCGGAAAAACAGAAAATCTATGGAGATTTAATACCATATTTAACTTACTTTGAAAAACAGAAAGGAGCATCGATCTTTTAGTGGTAGGGATCGATGGAGGAAAATGAAGAATTTTAAGTTTTAGAGAAAGCAGAGCAAATAGAAGTAATAGCTTAAGTGGCAGTTAGACGTGAGGCGGCCGTAAAAAGGGTAAAGGAAGGCTTTAAGGGGAGGAAACAGGATAGTTGCTAATCAGATGATAAACGACTATCAGAATACTTGTCTCGGAGCTGCTGTCTGAATTTATCACCGGCGGGAGAAATGTAATGATGGTAGCAGATTTCTTCAAACAGATCGTGTACCAATGATAAAATCCTTTTTTTTCTCTATTTCGGGGTCTTTTGCCGTTCTATTTGGGTTTTTACACCCAATCTTAACGGCGTTGGTTAGGGCACCAAGGAGGTCTAAAGGTGAGAAAAGCACCTGTGGCTGTTGTATTTCTGGGCTTGAGGCTTGAGGTTCGATGACGGTATTAGGAGTAGGTTGCGGAGGAAGGGAAGAGGCTTGAGGTTCTGAGTTAGGAGTAGATTGAGGGGTTGGGGGTGTTGGCTGCTCAGTTTGAGTCCCTATATCATGACACAAAACAGGCACTGCTTCAACCACTTGTTTGGTCGTTTCTACTGTGGCTCTGGTGGTGTCGTTGGTCTGTGTGCAGGTGTTTGTTGCTATAGGAGGTGGTTTTGACAGGTTGGCTTTTGCTTTCCACTATGCAATGCGGGATAATCGAGCACTGCATCGTTTGAACCACGCATGATGACGTTCAGAACAGTTGGGGCACTTGGGTGTTTTAGGTTCCCCTTTTTTCAGTTTCTCGAGACAATTTCGTTCCATGCTTCTTGCTACAGATGGTGCAGATTGCAGGGCCTCTGCAACGTTCTTGATGGTGACCGTGACGCTGACCTCTGTAGCACCCGAAAGGCTCTGGCGTGTATTCCTCTGTGGGGTAGTATCGCCATGTCCTTGGCTCGGGACTGGTCCTCTAAAGGTGATAAGGGTCTTCCGTGAAGGTGGTTATATCTGGTTAAACACCTTCCTGCATTCACAATATGGGGGAGCTCGAGAGGAGGATCTAGAGGGAGCTCTGTTGCGTAGTTACAGATGATGGCCTTGTTTAACCTCTCATTTGGGTTTAGTAACTGAAATTCCGTGTTGTCCTTCAGGAAGTCGACTGTTGCTCGGTCTTTTGGAGTAATGGTGAATTCTCTGTGGTTCGGCCGTGCTGAGATGTTGATGCTAGGGTTGCTTTTTTAAAGAGCCGCTACTGCAGCATACGAGGTCCGTCCTTCAGCAGGAAGCACTCGAAACTTCGGTAATGGAGGGTAATAGACTGGAGGGGGGAAGAGGTAAAAGATGAGGGGGATTGGGGTAGGACAAAGGAGGAGGAGGTGGAGGATGAGGGTCCGAGGACCTCAGAGTATAAGGGAGAGATTTGCAAGGAAGAGGAGGAGGTGGAGGGCGAAGGGGAAGATGGGTGGGTTGGTAGATCAAGTGTTGCCTGGTCGCTACCGGATCTCTTCTTCGAAGCTGGAGGGCGAGCTTCGTCCGTGAAGTAACCAGGAGACAGCGGTCGTTGCTTATGTTGAGTCATGGTATCCACTTAACCTTCACAATGATAAACACTTCCAAACGTCGAAGATAATAATAAAAAAAAAAAGCTGCTAAGGGCGAGTGATAATGCCGTGAAACCCTCGAAACAGTATAGGAATTAGCACTAATCAGTGGGGATCTTATGACTGCATAAGACCTGTCGGGCGCCGGTCAGTGGCTCCCTTTTGTGGGGTCTGACCCATTGATCACAAATGCATGATGGGAGTTGGGGTCATGTGGTTCCCACGGTCACAGATGCATGATGGGAGTTGGGGCCATGCTGTTCCCTCGTGGCGCTGCACCTTAATTTCTGGCACCAATCCTTGGAAGGTAGGGTCCGTCCTCACACCAACTTTCTCCTCGCTAATGGTGTCCTCTGGCTATGCTGGTGGCCGTTAATCCACTAATCCCAACACCAGGGTCCTGTGAGAGAGGAAGAAAGAGCGAGAATCACCGTTTCGAGGAAAGGAGGATTAAGATCTGAGGGGGGAGGGGGAGGTTGGTCTTAGACGATGAATAGGGGAAACTCCAAATGTAGAGGGTCTAGTTGACCTGACAAACAAGTTCTCTGTGCTCTTTGGTTATTCGTTTTATTCTAATTTGAGGCGAGTGGGCTGGCTTTGTACGAGATATGCAAGTGCAGTCATGCCGTCTGCATAATCTTGTAGCATAGCTTCCCCGACAAGTGGACATGTTACGCCTTTAATTGGGCGAGCATATCTGCCTCAGCAAGTCACTTGCATCAAATTGTTCCTCGTCTTACTCTATTTCTCTCGGATGTCTTATTAAATTAAATCAAGTTTGCAAAACTTCTGCGCTGACCTTAATGATAATGGAATTACGTTAAACGCAGAAGGGGTTGACTACTCTCAATAAAGTCTTATGATCATCAGTCTGTTGCAGAGGCGGCAGTTGCAAAGTATTTAATGCTAACATATTTATGAATTTACACTTTACGTTAAATGCCGTTGTCATGGCTCCATCTATCATCAAATACGCAGTCATGTTATGAGAGTTAATCATACAGTCTAAACCAAGGTTAGTTGGTTAACAAAATTTATTCACTTTGTTAGTTCAATTACATCAAGGTTGCAAATTCATGCTGTTAGTTTTGCCTTGAGGAGGTATCAAACTGGGAGTACTGCCTGGGCTTACGTTAGGGAGGTGCCACGGTACTCAACGCAGCTGGCACCTTGCCACGTGGCACGAGTGCTCGGGAACTGAAGGCTCAACAACGTTCGCGACTGCGATTTCATCAGGTATCAAAGAAAAGAATTAAAATAGTGGATTTTGAGAGGAAGCAATTGGAGGAGTATTATAAAGAAGAATGCTTATGAATGACAAGTGATCTCTATGACTCAGTGATGACTGTTTGTCGTTAAAGTTGCGTATACCAGTAAAGAATAACTTATACCCAAAGGATATGTAATTGAGAAATACTTTGGAACCATTCTGTCTTGATAGCCAGGTGGTCTAGTTCACTTTCTATTATAGTTTCCAAGCCAAAGGCCCAGGTTCGAATCATGGCCGGCGCAGTAACGCTTTACACTTACAATTCCCCTTGAGTGTAAGTTATTCCCAAGGTATAGTGAATTCGATATTAAACGATGTTTGTTGCCCAATATTTGTGAACATAAGTGACTCGTGTAAAAGTGCCAGTATTTCATATATATGTGTGTATATATATATATATATATATATATATATATATATATATATATATATATATATATATATATATATATATATATATATGTATGTATAAACAGGTGTGTAGTGGTAATATTATGAAAGAAATTCATACGTATGATGGAAATTGATATGGAAGATAAAACAAGGGATACAGTATACATGGCTTTTCAATTAACTGTTGAAGAGGTGATGAAACGAATCAGGAACTTTGCAGAAGATTTGGGGTAAGGGGAATTTTACCGAAGACCTTCATTTGAGGTTATATCAAGATACTGATGTGTTGGTGTTCGCGAAATTGCTCTTAGTTGTTGATTGTCAAGTAAGGAATGAGATACATGCTGCTAAAATTAATTTTATGAAGCGTTTAAAAGGAAAGCTGAAGTCTGAAAGGAGGACTAATGTAGATATAAGAATGTACTAAAAATATGGCAGAGGTAGAAGAAAACTTAGTGTTGTCGGAATAACTGTCCATACGGAGATTAAAAAAAAAGACTGGAGTTTGAGAGAAAGAAGGGGAGGGAATGACCAGTGAAAGTTTAGAAGTAAAAGCTTCACGAAGATCATAGACTGCTCACTAGGCTGCGTAAATTGAGCAGTCGTTGAACTAACAGATACGTGATGTTTATGAGGAAGGTTTACGTTTATGTTTGTTTTGTTTTTTCGAAGCCTTATATGTATGGAACAGCGTCCGAGTTTTCTTGACAAAATACTTTGAAACTAGAAGGAATTTAAAAAATAATATTCACGTAAACAAAGGCGAAATCTAAGGTTATGGGAATAAGAAGTAGGAATGAGAAAAAGGACTTTGATTGCTTCGAAAGAAATGTAGGCAAAAAAGACTAGACGTAGAACCATTTGGAGAAACGGCTAGAAGGCAGAAAGGCTGACACATACACTGAAAAGAAACCCTAAATTGGAGAGTGACCGATTGACAGAAGCCAGGCAGCCCAAAAGACAGCAGCCTGAATTGGAACTTTAATTGGCTGTGGAAGGACGTCCTCGATAGGGCAAACAGATAAAGGCGGCTTGTCAAATAGAATAAGACTTCCAGTAACTGGCACGTAAATGGTTGCAATGAAAGCGCTGGTAATAGATAAAAGGCTCAAGAATACACAAATACAGACTAAAAATTATAGAGAATGAAATTCAGAGATTTATTTCTCTTGGATTTACTGGACACAACCTAAAAGCCTATTGATAAATGAGCCTCGCATTTGAGTTACGAAAAGTATGATAAACAAACAGATAAAAACGGAGGAGAAATTAATGTGACCGGGGAAGACAAAAGAACCGTAATGAAATCGGAGATCGGAAGAAAACAGTGGAATTGAGACGGAAACCAGCCATTAATCTCCAAGACAAATGCTCAGAGAATAAATACCCAGACCAAGAAATAAGAAGCCTTGATCAGTAGTGAATTGGAAAGTGAAATTGAGGTTTGGGAGAAATAAAGAAGTACAGTAAAAGTGAAATGTCTGTTCCTAAGGACCTTTTAACTCGAAAACCTTCTCTTCCCTCTCTGACTCCCCTCCTCCTCCTCCTCCTCCTCCTCCTTGTATCCTGCTACTTGCTGACAAAAAATATACTTTGATGACGGGCGGTTCTGGATAAGCACAAAGTAGGAAATATGGATGAATTTCCGCATGTATCTCTTTTATGCTCTATTTTTAATTATACAGTGAACAGGAATGTCCTGTTTTTACGAACTCTCTCTCTCTCTCTCTCTCTCTCTCTCTCTCTCTCTCTCTCTCTCTCTCTCTCTCTCTCTCTTCCCTGTAGAGAGTACCAGACCGCAGTTTCTTAGCTTGTATGAAATGTAATGGGTGCGTAAAGATTAGTCATCATAATATTTACATCTTACAGCAAAGCATCTCTCTCTCTCTCTCTCTCTCTCTCTCTCTCTCTCTCTCTCTCTCTCTCTCTCTCTCTCTCTCTCTCTCTCTCTCTCTCTCGTAGCAAGAACCAGGCTACAGTTTCTTGTATGAAATGTAACTGGCACCCTAAGCGCAGCCTTCATAATATCTACATTACAGCGAAGCATCCATTCTGCTCTCTCTCTCTCTCTCTCTCTCTCTCTCTCTCTCTCTCTCTCTCTCTCTCTCTCTCTCTCTCTCCAAGTAACATCTGACGGTGCAGGGAACAGAGCGAAGAGCAAAGAACAAACTGTATTAAAACTCAGCCAAAGCCATAAATCCCCTCTGCCTACACAGAGATGGTCATTCGAACGAGCCATAAATTCAATGCTATTCCGCTAACCATTATTAGGTTACCAAGATACTGAAACAAACAACGAGAGAGAGCGAGAGAGAGAGAGAGAGAGAGAGAGAGAGAGAGAGAGAGAAGAATGGTTATTGTCTGGTGTAAATCATTATTAATAGTTGTTGAGTCTGCAACTACAAAGGCCTCCAAAGTAGAAATGATTGTACCCATTTAAAGGGGAACATTAAAATCTTTTCATTTCGCTTCCTAGGACTGTTAAAATCGATATAAACTCAGTAAATCAAAGCCCTTTTCCATTCTCTAAATTTATAGTAATAGTTTCGTCTAAACTGCATATTTTGTTTTAAGACCCAAGAACGGCTTCGCGTTTAATGCCGAAAAATATCTCATAAGTTTTTCTTATCCTTTTCATATATCTGTAACGTTTACTTGTGACCGTTAGCACATTATCATGATGTTTAGTTGCATTAAATGCGTTTAAAATAAATGACTTGACAATACCCTACTAGCTTAGTATATTAGATTTACTTATACATGATACTGTAATGAAGTGGCTAGGACATTAATATAATACTTGATTCAGTTGTTTAAAGGTAAAAGTATAATCTGAATATGACACTGTTCAAATTAATATCAGCGATGTTAACACGATACTCTTTCAAGGCCATGCAGTGGCGTTAATATAATAGGCGCTTTGGCAGATAACTATAACTTTTAATATGTTTAAAATTCAAGTTTATTACTGTAACCTTAGCATGTTTGCGCAGAGCTAGTGTTAGCATAATGGTAGCTTAAACTGTACCATCCAAGCAATTCTCTTTCATTTGTCCAGAAACTGACATTCAGTCTTCCAGGATATTACTATGCATAAGCAAAAATTTTTGCTTATTCTGTAAAGATGTGTACATTAGGGCTAATAATAATAATAATAATAATAATAATAATAATAATAATAATAATAATAATAATGATAATAATAATAATAATAATAATAACAGGAAATCTGGTAATTTTGTACTGCCATGTATATCAAGTAAGGAAAAATAACAAAATTCCCCATTATTTTAAATACCCCATGTGTCCCAGGTAGGGAAAACACTCAAAAAACAGATTATACATCTAAAGGACAGAAAATACTACAGAATTTTTTAACCACACTTCATCCCTTCTGAATTTTTACGGTGTTTATTGAAAACCCCTCTAAATCTCGAAGTTATAACGAATATTACCAAATGACTTTTTAGTTTTCTGTAAAAGAAAACTTTTGAGATGTCTATTTGTCTGTCCGTTGGCACTTCTTCTGTCCGCCCTCAGATCTTAAAAACTACTGAGGTAGAGGGCTGCAAATTGGCGTGGTGATCACCCACCCTCCTGTCATCAGACATAGGCTACCAAATTACAGCCCTCTAGCCTCAGTATTTTTTATTTTATTTAAGGTTGAAGTTAGCTATGATCGTGCGTCTGGCACCCCTGTGGGTGCCAACAACACAGGCCACCACTGAGCCGTGGCTGAAAGTTTCATGTACCGCGGCTGAGAGTTTCATGGGCCGTGGCCGAGAGTTTCATACACCATTATACGCAGTATAGAAAACTCGATTCTTAGCCTTAATCCATGACTAGAGATTAAATTGAAATTTTACAGCAGTTCTGTGTGTAGTTTGTATTTTCAGAACGTGATGATGGTTAGTTTTGGGGAGTCAAATCTGACACTATTTGTTTAGAGTTTTTCGTTTACTTTGGTGCGCTGCTATCGTGAAGCAAACAGGTTTTCCCCAAGTCATATATGGTAACATCTTCTTGATGTAGAAATTTTGACATTTGGATTTTAGAAAAAGCGTTCTTATCTTCACAAGTAGGCCAGCGTTGCTCATAATGAGGTCAGATTATATTATTTCCTATATATAGTGTACTTACGAATTTTAATGTAATATATGCGACGTCGAATCTTGCCCGGGTATCTGCATGTGTTCATTTTTTTTTTATTTCCATTGTGTAAAGAAAACCAGAAGTTAAGAGGGCATTGTGGTTATGAGAATTACATACGTATCTAGTAAGAAGCGACCAATAGATTCTGAATATATATAAATATATATATATATATATATATATATATATATATATATATATATATATATATATATACAGTATATATATATATATATATATATATATATATATATATATATATATATATGTATATATATATATATATATATATATATATATATATATATATATATATATATATATATATATATATATATATATATATATATATATATATATATATATATATATATATATATAAAGCATGTGTTATTTAATACTCTATAAATTTGAGTGAACTATCGTTAATATCTATATTAGTGTTGTCGATTCTAATCAGTTATGAAGATCGTTAACTCGAAAAAGGCAAAATGAGTTGGAAAAGAAATTACCTTATAATGAATCCGAGGTTTAAAAAAAAAAGTACATCGTGATGAGACTGAGCAACCAAAACTGTCCAAGAGCAACGAAACACTGAAACTAATTCATCAAATCATAGTTCCCACTCAGTATTTAAGGTATCTGCAAAACTAGAATTTTTTTTCCTTCGTTAGAAGAGCAAACGAGAAAACGCTACTAGTACCGGTCTGGCGGTCTCAGCGTAGTAAGAGTAGCATTGCAGCAATAGCAGAGCAGCAGCAGCAAGCAGCAGATAGCAAGAGCTGCGTCCTGCAGCAGCTGCAGCAACGAGGGTAGCATTATCAATATGGCAACACATGGGGGTAATTGATTCCGCTGTAGTAACCAATGTTATTTATGCCAGCATTCACAGAGCTTCGTTGCCTTTTATCATTTCCACTTGTCATCGGGACGTCGTGGATATTCTACTCGTGTTAGTTACTGATTTGTGATTTTTTAATCTTTTTTCCATGTGTGTTTTTATATAAAGATTTTTTTACTTTGTATTCTGCGTGATATTTTTCATGATACTCTTCTAAGTTTGTTCCTGTTTAAGTTTTGTTGAAGGGCTCATATTCCTAGATATCAGTTTAGTTCATTTTTTCTTCTGTTTGTAATAGTGTTCCAGCCCCCGGAAGAGTTTTGCTTAGCTAACAAAAAAAGTCTTATCTTTTACTATAATTTATTGCAGACAGGTTTTACGTTAATTTTTGTTCTATTTATTCATAATGCGTGCTATTTTTATTTTTAATTTATATTTATTCCACTTTCCATCATAAATTTTCGGGGAGAAAATTTTTTTAACACTCATAACACTGCATTCGATGAGAATGATAACTTCGATATATATTAATTAGATATAATTAGATGTATAATTACAACGAATTTATCCCAAAAAGGTGTGGGATGGGAGTGGAAAGTTTTGAATTTGGAATATATAAAGCATTTTATAGAATTAAAGGTCATTGCTGGACTACACGGGGTTAGTATGCCGGAAGGCCTTAATTGGACTGAAGGCTCATGTTCATCAGGCTAAATGCGTGTTGCTTTCGTTAGCAAAGTGTAAACATATGAGGCCTCGGTCGACAAGAATATTAGATGTACGTGATGTATATGTGTCTGTGTATTTGTCAATACACAAACTCACACTCACACACACAACACACATATATTTATATATGTGTGTGGGTATGCGTGTATGTGCGTTTGTGTATGTATTATATATATATATATATATATATATATATATATATATATATATATATATATATATATATATATATACGTGTGTGTCTGTCAGTATGTATGTATTTATACTGATTATGTATACTGTATATATAGAGGTGTGTGTGTGTGTGTGTGTGTGTGTGTGTGCTTTCTTCACTAAGGATGGCTATAGAAGGCGATACCATTCCCTTTTAAGCTATAACTTTGGAATGGGGTTGCTAGTCAAATTCTTTATCCATCTCAAGAACCCACAACATTCAACTGGCTATTAAGTACGCACTTCTTTGCTCCCGTTCACTTAGCAACAAATGTGTTTTAACAGAACATGTTCATATTCCTGTAACCTTGCCTGAGACTTGACCCCTGGTCTTGTGGCGTGTGAAGCGAGAATGCTATCAATATTTTCCGGATTATGCAAGAGAAAGATGGGGAGAAGAAGGGGCAGTCTCGTGGAAGTTGCAGTCCAGAGAGTATTAGTTGGAATGCGTGATGGAATAATTGAACTAATTCTGGTTTTATTTTAATTATTTAAAGAGCAGTTACTGAATGTAATGGAAGTCAGCAATGCGAAATCTGTTGAGATTAATTGCAATATTGTGAGTGAAGTAATGGGAGTTGGAACTAGTGGTTGGTGCAGAGATAGGACAGCACGGTTAGAAAACACGCAGCATAAGAATAAAAGTGTTTAAAGAAGTTTTAATCATTTTAAGAGAACGAGGAAGGTTAAGTTAATAAGTATTATTATTCTAATGTCCTGGGAAGAAGTAAAAGGTAACAGCCAGCAGTGCAATATCTCTTTTCTATCCTAGAAGTCCTACTTTGAGACCTTCCTGTTTTGCCCATCGTTCTCTGTCTTTGTCAAACGCATCAAGTTTCACCATCCTTCATATTAGAAAACCAAGAGCCGGGATCTAGTTAAGAATTCATATACGTGTGTTCTCTCGTCTCTTCCTCGTGGTTCTTACTCGTGCTTCGTAACGAGGCGATGTTACCAGCCTCACAACAGATTAGAATATGTGTCCAATGGAGCTTTTAAGTTAATTTCCTTATTCATTATGCATTAATAATTGTTTTTATTGCGTTTATATATATATATATATATATATATATATATATATATATATATATACATATATATACACACACATACATACATATATATATATATATATATATATATATATATATATATATATATATATATATATATATATACATATATACACACACATACATACATATATATATATATATATATATATATATATATATATATAGTTTGCTCTTTATTCAACTTGCCCTCTTCTTTTTTTTCCCTAAAGGGTCATAGAAGACCGAGAACGCTACCAAGGACTCCACAGTATACTATAACAACAGCAATAATAATAATAATAATAATAATAATAATAATAATAATAATAATAATAATAATAATAATAATAATAATTTTCCTCTGTTTCTTGAAGTGGCAGAGCTAGATCTTCTACATATGTCAAAATGTATTTACACCCACAATCCCGACAAATGAACGTCTACATACAGTTGATAATTCTGCTATAGTGAGACCTCTTATAATAAACGTCCAAATTTGCTCAAATGTTCTGCACTTAAACCAATGGTTCTCAAACTCTTTTCAGGCCAGGGATCATAAGCCCAATAAAATGATTTTCTGAGTAACGATAAATAAAGCACAAACAATAAATACTTTGGATTGAGATATATTTCTTTCACAAGAAGTACAACCTGAAGATTTTCGCTAAATTTTTTGAACAGGAATAATACAAAATAATACAATGAAATGAGTGGTCACTTATTTATCTGGATAAAATTGTTCTTGTTGCATTTTGGTAAATTAAAATATATACATATATATATCCAGTTTATTACCAAATAAAGCGAAGGTTCTGTGGACTACCCAAAATGTCATCATGGACCGCCAGTTGGGAACCACTGTCTTAAACGAACTTCCTGATGACTTCCCTGCAATTAACGACAAATCATGCGACCGAAAATACCGGTAAGATCTGTTTAGAAATGATTTATCTCGAATTTGCTAACGGGAGGTTGCTGGAAATGAAAGAAAGTCTCGATTCTTTCCTCCCCGAACTCGCATGAGCGACCAAGTAATTTGCGTGATGATTTGAAATCGTTTTACTAATTATTTCACCTGATTAACAGCTTTCAGCAACACAGGAAAGAACGAGACTTTTATTCATTTCAAATTAATTATACATTTATGGCCTCAATGGTCTTTTTATTTAGTAGCCGGTTCAAGTTACAAAATTAATATTCGAGAGTGATTATTTCTTTACGAAGAAGTTTTTGTAATATGTGTATATCTATATATATATATATACATATATACGTGTGTGTATATAGATGTATATATATACGTAACATATATATCTATCTATCTGTCTGTCTATATATATATATATATATATATATATATATATATATATATATATATATATATTGTCATGGATTTCGAGGGTGGGACTGCATTTCTTACTTCACCTTAATAATCTTAGCCTTACAAAAAAAACCCTTGTAAGCCCGCAAACAAAATAATGGAAAGAATGATTAACAGTTGGAAGGTTGCCAAGTGAGAAATTGCTTCTTAACACTGATTTATTTTACACACACAACTTGATAAATTCACAGTGGGAATAGTGGACAAATCTCACTAAAAATAAACAAGTGGTAAAAGGGCGCAACGTTGAGTCAATGAATCGATAATTAACACACCAATATCTCATTAGGGTACATGTAAATGGCCACTTGCAACTGGTCTGTAAGCCCAAACGGCAATACAGTGATATCTGCCTTGGTACGGGCAGCTTCTTCAGGCAATCGGGAATGCAGAGGAATGGCTACGTAGGTAACTTGCACTGATAACACTCCTGGAGGAGAAATAATTCCAGATAAGACTACTACCGAAGGGATATCTCTCTAAAATGAGTTAATGTAACAATTCAGCAGTTGGAGGGAATGCTTTTACTTTACTCACTTCTTGGCAAGGAGCATGACTTACATTATGCACTGTTTAAGGAATCACACACTGTTGTATAACAAGTTGCTGTTCAAGTCGAAGAGAGGGATGATAAAAACAAGTCAAAGAAAAAGACAATAGCCAACCATTTCGCTTCCAGGGCATGTGCAGTCTTTGATTCCTGTTACTCCTGGCACACACACAACTCTACATCGACATGATCCAAGTTTTATTGGTCAGTGTCCAGTAATGGGCTCGATCAATCCAGTGAGAAAAGTGAGTTCCACCAGCCCACGGCTCGATACTCAATCGGGCAGAGGTTCCACGTGTTTGAGATCAGACTGAGCTGAGGATGAAGGGTACTGCCTTCTTTTATTTCCTTGGGTATGCCTGGGGCTCCGCTGTAGGCACAGTCGTCAGTGCATACCTGCGGATTAGGGAAGCGGTCTTGGGCCAGTAAAAGTGGCAAAAGCAGTGGGAGATTAGTTGAATTTTTGGATGTGTTTTCCTTGGGATGCATAAAGGCCTAATCCTTGAAGGGAGTCGTGTTGGCCGATCCTAAAACTCTCCTTTCACTCCACTACTTGTGGAACTACCTACACCCTTACCATCTGGTATTTTCCCCCTTAAGAGTCTTATAAGCCAGCAATCCTGCGGCGTAAAACATATATATATATATATATATATATATATATATATATATATATATATATATATATATATATATATACTGTATATATAACTTAAACAGAATCGATGATGCTATTGATAACACCACTTGGCACATACAGACATAAATGCTATATATATATATATATATATATATATATATATATATATATATATATATATATATATATATATATATATATATATATATATATATATATGTATATTTATATATAATCATGAAGCTACAAATGTCGCAATATCAATTCACGCTACCTCGGGATAGCGTGAATTCGATATTGCTTACATCTGTAGCTTCATGATTGTATATAAATCACGATGTGATAAAAATTTCATATATATATATATATATATATATATATATATATATATATATATATATATATGTATATATATATATATATATATATATATATATATATGTATATATATATATATATATATATATATATATATATAATTTCCTAAATATGAAATGATGTACCTAGTAGCTAGAAGACGACTGTAGTTTCCGCAACAAGGGTTAAATCGGCATGGGGTTTACAACCTCTCTCTGAAATACTTGTCAAGAACCATCCATTATATATATATATATATATATATATATATATATATATATATATATATATATATATATATATATACATATAGATGTATACATAAATAAAGTAAAATGCCACGAAGAAAAAATGAAAGAACGGAGTGGTTGCTAGGCCTTTCGACACACAGTCCTTTACTTAGCAGACTGATGAAAAATACAAAAATAAGTTTATATGTATATATGTGTATATATGTATATATATGTGTGTGTATGAGTATATTAACCTTTGTTAGGACATATAACTTTATTACTGTGCAGTATACCTGACTAAGAGTACTTGCATTTCACTTTAACTGGTCATTGTTATGTTGATTCATTTCATCTCCTTCACTATCCCAGAATCACTTAAGTTTTCTGAATGCATTCAAGACATGACTGTGATATTTCGCTAATGACTTGATAGTTTCGTGTTGGAAGGTTTGGAATACTAAAAATTTCGTTCCAGTCTGGCAATTTATTACTTATTTATTTTGTTTTCTTCATTATATGGTAAGTGACCGAGACGGGCAAATATAAATAAAAATATATATTTATATATATGTGTATACTATATATATATAAATAGATAATTTATACATACAATATATATATTATATATATGTGTATATATATTTATTTATTTATATATATGTAAATGTGTGTGTGTGTGTGTGTGTGTGTGAGAGAGAGAGAGAGAGAGAGAGAGAGAGAGAGAGAGAGAGAGAGAGAGAGAGAGAGGATGTGTGGGGCAGGTACTTGGAATAAGTACTTAAAGTCGTGTAAATTATATTATACAGCAATTTGTTGTTAATTTTAAACACTTCCGTTTTTGTTCCGTGTTTTTATCGGCATTGAATAACCCTATTGTAGATGCAAGTTATGGTAATTGCCTCAAGAGGAAAGAGAATGCCATCGATTCAGTCACATTTTCAGTGATAGTGTGGTAGTACCATGCTGCCGTACATTATGGTAGACTATCAAGTCTCAGGATTCAGCGCTTAGGTCATCAAAGGCACGGCGTGTTTAAGGGATCATTCCCAGATCGCTCCTACCTTACCCTTGATTGAACTCGAGATTACTGCCACTGCTGTACAAGAGGGGTGAGAGAGAGAGAGAGAGAGAGAGAGAGAGAGAGAGAGAGAGAGAGAGAGAGCAAAAATTCTCTTAGTGCCCTAATAAATTTTCCACAGCAATAAAGTATACAGCTGTAGTCTCCAATGAAGCGTTGAGGGAAATGGCTTTCTGTTGTATTTATTAAATAACTTTAGCTAATCTATCACAAAATTTACGATCTTCTTTATTTCTATTCTCAGACCACTGCCATCTTATTTTACAGTAGTTATTTATCTGATTCCTTTATCCTTCTTATTTTAACAATTTTTTTTTTTTTTGTAAACGGTGAATGCTTTTAATTCTCATATCTCTTTAATTCTAAATATGCTATCTTCCAAAAGGCGAGGTTACTCCCTCCTTTTTGAGACTTGTTTTAAGCAAGTTTGAGTTATACTAAGCAGTTCGGTTGGCTGTTTCGTCGGCCTTCCTTTTAGAGAGAGAGAGAGCGAGAGAGAGAGAAAAAAAACTAAATAAATCGGAATTTCTGGAGCACAAATTGTAGGTTCTGCTTTCCTGCCCCCTTCCCACGAAGGCACGTGTTTCCTTAAAGCTGAGACGCGGGTATTCTGTAGGTGATTTCAACGTTCCTGTAGCTATTCTGTCAGCAATGTTAGGGCTCCGTTCTGTATACGGATGTTTACATTTATGCTTTTATCAGGAATATCCCTAGAGCTCCAAGAAATTGAACACTCATGGGGTCGATATTGTATTTACATGTGGGTTAAATATATATACATATATATATATATGTGTGTGTGTGTGTGTGTGCGTGTGCATATATATATATATATATATATATATATATATATATATATATATATATATATATATATATATATATATATATATATATATATATATATATATATGACATCGTGCTCAAGTACATTTATTTTTCTATATTTCGCATTCTCAAGGCTAGAATAAAAAATATAAATGTGAACGTTAAAACCAAGTATTGCATAATCCATAAACATTGCACAATATTTAACATAATTCAGTGAACACCAGCTTGTAACTTAAATATGGAAGTTAAATTATGAAAGCTTTAAAAAATTACACTAAACGCTCAAATTATACACAAACATATAATCTGTAAAATTACATACTGTACATTTGGAGTACGATGCCTTTCCCTATGATTCCCCTGAAGAAGTGTATTTTGAGTTGTTGCTCCGTCTTTTAAGGCTACATACATACATACATACATACATACATACATACATACATACATATATATATATATATATATATATATATATATATATATCTGTATATATATATATATATATATATATATATATATATATATATATATATATATATATATTTGTTTACATATTTGGTTGGCTTTATGAGATGAAATGGATATTAATTTAGAGTTTGCCTTATTGATCACTCACCCAAAATCAAATATGTAAGCAAATGTAAGCAGAATAGAACTTACCGTCTGATTACATTTACAATAAAGGGAAGGTCGCCAGAAAGCCAGTAATTCACCATAATTTACTGTATTTCACACAGCTCAAACAAGTAGAATAAATCCTGACTGGTATGCAATCCAGCGAAGTAAGTGCAACACGTATCTTACAAGAAAGTTTACAGTTAACAAATAAAATAGAATAAATCTTGGCTGGTATGCAATCCATCAAACTAAGTGCAGCACGTATCTTACTACAGTTACAGTTAACTGGCTTTCAAAATGCAGTAGAATTTTGACACAATGGTAACACAATGTTGAGCCCGTGGCTCGTGCTTTCTGGTTGTTGTGACTCTCAGTTCAGAAGCTGGGCTAGCTTGTAGCAAGGCTGAATTAATAATTTTCTAAGGCGACGTATCACAGGAGTGATAGGTGGCAGAACACGAGGGACAGGATAACACTTCTCTGGAAATAGATTTCTCAGGTAAGAATTTGTACATAAAAGATTCTCTCACTTGCAATAATTTATCACAATGGAGAGCTGATGTACTATATGTCATTGAGCAAGGGATCATTTTAGTAAAATCTTTAATTCATATGGGGAACAAGCATGCTAGTATGTAAATAAGGGATTTTTTGGGGGGAGATGAAAGCTTAAAAGGGAAATGAGAAATTTTAGTAAGAGAAATAGAAACTGGCACTTAATTGTCAAATTCAGACTTACCGGGCAAACCACTATTGCAGCATGCACTACTGCAATTGAGCTTGATCCAATATGCCTTCCATTAAGAATTTAGGGCCGACTTGAAGCCCAGGTCGTCTGTGACCTACTTGTACATGTGGCCATGCCAGAGTAAAAGCCTACGGCCAGAGATCGGGCGTAGGAGGCAAAGGTGTTGCTTGGGCTAGGGCTGAGCGAAGACTGACTCGGTTCGCTTGAAACGCTTCTGCTTTCCGCCTTCAGGCCACGGAGGGGCGAGCAGATTAAGGAGTGCTGGCGTTCCTGAAAAACGATTAAGACCAGCAGAAAAGAGTTCACAGGAATATAGTTTTTGGGGCAAGGGTATCTAAAGCGAATACTGGCATGCTTATTCTCCCCCCATGACTAATCTCATGTTTTCCATGATCGGTCCTTCTCTCAAAACATCGAGGTCACTGCCACAAAGTTCTTCATACCATGTTGGGGTCACCCATCCTTAATGGACCGCAATCTGACTCCTATGTTAAGAGGCCAGAGAGACGAGAGCAGCATATATTTATTCCAATATATATATATATATATATATATATATATATATATATATATATATATATATATATATATATTTATATATATATGTGTAGGTATGTATGTATGTATGTATGTGTATATATATGTGTGTGTGTGTATGTTTAATAGTTACATAGACTTGCAGACTTTTCGATTGCCTTACACCTTATATCTAATACTTATGTACAAGAGCAGTGAGTGAAACCTATGCGTCACTGAATATCTGATTTTAAAATTCAACATTCAAGTATAAAGCAATGTTTGATGTTTAGCGTGGTTGGTCAAATTTTATGGTTTGTACCAAGTAGGGGATGTTCTGCATAGGGTACCATTTAGTCGGATATAACGTCTAACACATCGTTATAGGTGTGAAACTAGGAATTCTTAACTGAGAGGGCATACGCACACAATACATACACACACACACACACACACACACATATATATATATATATATATATATATATATATATATATATATATATATATATATATATATATATATATACATACCTTTAGATCTCGTCAAGGCAACTCTCTTAATATATGTTTTTACTGTGGAAGAAAATTGTAGCCCGAGGGAAGGACTTTGCACTGCTAATGTGGCAGGCGAGAGCGCATTTCAGACTTGCCCTTAAGCACTGCAGACTGAATGAAAAGCAACTAAGAGCTGATGCAATGTCTAGGAAGTTAGAATCTGGAGATTACCCTCGTCTTTGGAAGGGCATTCAGTCCCCAAATCCCAAAACTAAAAAGCTATCACAGAGAGCAGGAGAAGCCGTCGGTGACGAGGCTATCGCAAGAATGTGGGACGATCACTTCAGCAATATCCTGAATTGCATAAACGATCAAGACTCAAGAACGGGTGTAGATAACCTCCTTACTAATAACATTCAGTTTCATTTCGCCGATCGTATAACGCCAGGTAACATCAGCGATGCCATAAACAACCTACCTAATAATAAATCGCCCGGCTGTGATGGTCTACCTGATGAATCATGCAAATTCTGCCATCCGATAATTTACATTTTGCTAGCTGCTCTATTCAGTGCGTGCATAATTCACCAGTTTCTCCCTGACTTAATACCATTAATAAAAAACAAGCTAAAGGATGCAGCTGACCCTGGCAATTATCGCCCGATTGCAATTACTACAATTGCTTCGAAGATACTTGAGTCCGTTCTTCTAGTGAGACTTCTCCCTATCTACACACTACGGACAACCAGTTCGGCTTGAAAGCAAACCACTCAACCGACATCTGCATCTACAGTACATCCTGAAAGAATTACGGAACTATTACCTATCATCAGCCTCTCCTGTTTTCCTATGTTTTTTAGATGTGAGAAAAGCATTTGACACAGTAAACTACCTGAGGCTCTTCCTGAGGCTGCACAAACGAGGCACACCTCTATATCTAATTGGCATTTTATGTTGTTGGTTCTCCACACAGCAATTCTGTGTCAAATGGGGTAACATATTGCCATACACCGTTGGCTCCCTAAACGGGCTCAGGCAAGGGAGCATTCTCTTTCCATGCCTGTTTAACACGTACTGAGATGCCCTGAATGTCAAACTGAACTCACTCCCAATCGGATGCACTATCAACGAAACAACAATAAAACGCCTCTGTTACGCCGACGACATGGTTCTGATTTCCCCATCAGCGCCGCCAACATGCAGAAGAATTTGATATCCTATACAACGAAACCAAGACCCAGTGTACGTCGCTGCTCTCGAGATCGCTTAAGCATATTGCAGAACCACTAATTTTCCTCGAAAATCATCATCTGGAATTCATGCCTGAATTTCCGTATTTGGGACACATTATCACGGACGACCTAAAAGATACGGCAGACATAGAACAGAGGCGTCGTAAACTATGTGCATCTGGCAACACGATTGCAAGGAGGTTTGCCTTCTGTCACCGAGAAACGAAACTGCTGCTCTTCCGCTCGTACTGCTACAGTATATATGGGTGTTCCCTTTGGACGAACTATACCCGAGAGACTATGAGACGTATCACTGTTGTTCACAATGACATTCTCGCTATCACTCCGCCTGGATAACTTGAAAATCATTGTGAGGCGAACAATGTCCAGTCTGATCACCCGACTGAGAAACGGCAGCAATTCGCTCATACAAAGCATGCTAAGCAGTGAGGCAAGAAGAAGGTCTAAATTGTGGGAAAGATGGAATAATGAGGAGTCTGTTCCTTGAACGACTTATTCTCTATTTTTGCAAAAGTGTCATCTACAGAATCTGTCATATTATTATTATTATTATTATTATTATTATTATTATTATTATTATTATTATTATTATTATTATTATTATTATTATTATATTTCTAAGTTCCTTGCTATTTTTGGTATTTTTACTTCCTGTTACTGCTGTGTTTAGTATCATTGTAGAGTTTTGCAATTTTCAATATTCGTATTTAGCCTTCTGGACCTGACTACCTAAGGACCCCAGATGGAAATCAATCATCTGCAATCTGTATTTTTTATTGTTATCATTTTTAATATGTTTCTGTTATTCCCCATATAATTACTGTCACTACCAATATCATTAATTCTATTTTTCCTACTTCAGCAACTGTGTGGGTACTGCCGATAATTATTTTTGTCATGTTACCTTATGTATCTAGATTGTGTGTATTGTATTTGTATCTTCCATTGTATATGGCCCTGAGCCGCAATAAAGATTGTTATTATTATTATTATTATTATTATTATTATTATTATTATTATTATTATTATTATTATTATTATTAAAGATTACAATGAGCTTAGCCGCTGCTTCAAAAAGAAATCGTTCATCCAAGGGAAACTGTTCGTGGTCATTGTTTGACTTCCTCTTTCGTCTTCAGAAATATTTTAACAAAATACGAAGACCCGATTTTCAAACTTAGAGTGGAGAAGAAAGAAAAGTAAGAAAAACCAGATTTTTAAAAAGTGACATGGATTTTATCTCTTAAGGCCGTCCTGGACACCCCTCTGTGATGTACGATGCCATCCATCATGAGTAGTTTACATCCAGATGTATGATAACGTTCATCGTCACCCGAAACCTTTCGGATCTCGAACACAGTAACAAACGAGCATAAAGTAAGAGTCGTCTCTCTTGCACCTTCGTCTTTGCCTGCCGTAATCCAGTGTGATATATTGGAAGAACTCCAGTAATATGTAGCCAGACGGTGTGGAAAAAAAGAAAAGAAAACTAAATGAAGAATATGTTGTAGGTGGAACTGAATGGGAGAGAATATAAATCCTAAAAGACATGGCGGAAGGGAAGTTGGGAGGACCAAGTGTGAGTACAGCTTACTGAAAAGAAATGGCTGGGAAATTTCAACTCCCTTTAAAGAGGAACATAAAAATGCAGGGAGGGTTCATGTATTTACTTCTCTCTTAGCTCACTCCCTTTTTTACCTTTTTCCGCAGTCTGAGAGGGTCCTTCTTGATTACCATATCGTTTTCCCTGTCTCCCAGAGGAATAAATTTTATAAAAGTTTATTTTAATCGAAGGAAAACGAAGAGATGTTGCGTCGTCATGTTGCGATTGTTTGCAGTACGCTTTGAATGGCACTTCTTTTCAAGAATATTGTCTGCTCTGAAGATGCAAAAGGATAAAAGCATCCTGCGTGAGAATCTGCCATGCAAATTAATTTATTAGGGGAGAAGGGACATCAGTTGTCAGCTTCTTTCTTTGGTTCTATTTGAGGATGTCTCCATTAAGGATCTCTCGGATACATCTTGCGACCATCCTCTCTCTCTCTCTCTCTCTCTCTCTCTCTCTCTCTCTCTCTCTCTCTCTCTCTCTCTCTCTCTGTGAATTAACTCTCTCTCTCTCTCTCTCTCTCTCTCTCTCTCTCTGTGAATTAAATCATACAGTTCTCTTGCTTTTCCTCCACGTGAATGCTGAAGAGTTCTCTCTCTCTCTCTCTCTCTCTCTGTCTCTCTCTCTCTCTCTCTCTCTCTCTCTCTCTCTCTCTCTCTGTATCAAAGCAAATGAGGTTTATAGCGTTGGAAGGGGCCTAACAGAAATCGTTCTACAGCGTGTTTCATATCAAGATTTGTAGCACAGCGGGAGCTAAATTAGCATCGCCGTTGACGTTAACAGTTTGTAGGTGCAATCTTGACAATGCTTAGTCTCTCTCTCTCTCTCTCTCTGTATATATGTGGCTTTGATCCTTTGGTGTTTGAACTGTACGTATTGACAAACTCTACGTATTGGCAAACTGAATAGGACGAAAATGTCACCAGATAGAGCTGTCAGGATGAAAATTTGAATTAAAGGGAAATTTTCCCTATCCTTTCTTTTTTCTTGCCCCTTTTTCCCTATCCCTCTTATTCCTTGCCTCGTCTTTCCTTCTGCACAATCTGCTGTCCTTCCCATTTTTTCTGTCCCCCTATTTATTCCTTGCCCCGTATTTTTTTCTTTCCCTCCATTTTCATTGCCCATTTTTCCCCAGTCCTTCATTTTTCTTTTCATCTTCGTTTTTCTTACACCTGCCAGACCTTATCTGGATAATGGTGTTAGACTGGCCGTCCCACTGACCTCTACATTAAAAATTCTGTTTAGTTATGACTAAAAAAATTTACTTAAATCGAGATGCGCAGAAAGAGGCTATTAGACTGGTGTTGCACTGGTGTCCAAGAGAATTTTCTGTCAGGTTAACGGTGGGGAGAGGGAAATGGTACACTTTAGAAAGAGAATGAGGCCACTTTACAGCGGAGAGGAAGAACTGAGAGACAGAATTAAATTAACTAATCAACCCCTGTTTTAGTAAAGCCGAGAATGTAAGTACCTCGAATATGAGGGTAATATTCCTTAGTCGGATGTAGCCAAGATTAAATTTTTATCATCAGTATCACAAGAAAAGAAGAGAAGATGCTACTTTGGGATTAGAGCAGAACATTTAAGAATAAAAACGATGTAACAATGAAAATGCAATGGCACAATAGTCTGGGATTCTTTAAAGAACATCATCAAAACTTTAGGTACCATAAAATTCTCGGTGGAAGAGGCCACATTACAAGCGTTACAAACAGAGCACGTTAAGATTGGTATGCAGCAAGGAAGATAAGGCGCTCGTTTTCAAAGTAAATGGGTTGTTGAGACAGAAAGTAGTCGAGACCACATGGAAATCGGATGGAGAAAGTAATAAATGTTGAATTACAATAGTTTTCTCTTGAATTTTTGTCAGAAGGCCAGAAAAATATTTCAGTCGACAGATAGCGCCAATTTATTAAGAGGGCTAAACTTTCCCCGTCAAAGAAGAGAATCGCATATATTCAAAATTAACTTCGGTATAGATAATAGCGAAAGAAGCTTTAAAGGCCTTATCAGGTTATGCTTAAGACAGGTTTGGCAAAATGAAAGAGTATTTGACGACACTTTACAGAGAAAGTTATGCATTCTGTCATGATTGACGGTAAGACTAGGACGGTGTAGGATGCAGTAAGGTCGGTTACGAAGTTTTTAGTTTTTAAACAGTCAATCCCCAAAGGAAACTAAGAAAGTAAGTGGCATATGGCAGATAGCTAAGTAACAGATAGAATACAAGCCTCAGATTAAATACATTCTTTTTGGTGAACAGTCTCTCTGGTTT
This sequence comes from Macrobrachium rosenbergii, assembly GCF_040412425.1. Lineage (NCBI taxonomy): Eukaryota > Metazoa > Arthropoda > Malacostraca > Decapoda > Palaemonidae > Macrobrachium > Macrobrachium rosenbergii. The sequence continues at coordinate 28,767,732 of NC_089752.1, forward strand.
AGAATTACATAGACAAGAAGTGAAGTGAAAGTCGATATGAAATATGGCATCTCAGCACGGAGACCTATAGAAAAAAGGTTTTGCATTAATTAAATGAAATATTCAGCAAAGTAACCTCCTGAAGGAAATGTTCAAGATGAAGTCTATTGCTGTTGACTTTTTATTTATTTTTTCTAATATAATTAGTGTAGGATTTCAGAAAAGTCAGGGAATGCATTGGGAAACTTCTTAGTTAAGGACTAGTAGAGGATACCTCAAGATTATAGGCCTAGTATATTATTATTATTATTATTATTATTATTATTATTATTATTATTATTATTTGTAAAATTAGGAAAAAGACCTTCTTTAATACAGGTTTTTTTAAACAAAATGGCAGTTTCAACAGCATTTATTTTATATAGCAAACGCTCAGTTCGTCTTATCGATTGCTTTTCTTGTGCTGGAATGGTTGCAAGCAATTGACCGGTATTCATATCCGGTGGCTTAAGCGGATACAAATAATAATAATAATAATAATAATAATAATAATAATAATAATAATAATAATAATAATATACTAGGCCTATAATATTGAGGTATCCTCTATTAGTCCTTAACTAAGAAGTTTCCCAGTGCATTCCCTGACTTTTCTGAAATCCTACACTAATTATATTAGAAAAAAAAATAAAAAGTCAACAGCAATAGACTTCATCTTGAACGGACTGAGCGCTTACTATATAAAATAAATGCTGTTGAAACTGCCATTTTGTTTAACAAAACCTGTATTATTATTATTATTATTATTATTATTATTATTATTATTATTATTATTATTATTATTATTATTATCTAAGAACCTGTGCCAAATTAACGGGGAACAAACTTAAAAAACCATGAACTCGCAAAGCTAGTTTCAGCAGAATAGATGGCACGTAGTCCCATGTTCCAGAGGAGAAGAACAATAAAGATAAGACACAACGATGCATCGGAATAATTTTTGAAAGTTTCTTGGCATATGCATATCTACCGCCATTTTCGTCTGTATTCAAACAATATTTTATGCTTATCATAACTTCGTTTTTCCTTCCCTTGTGGAATCTCTTTTCATTTGCATTGGAGTTAAAATGTCTCTGGTTTTCTCGGCATTTTATTTAATAATTATGCAATATTATTATAGTGCCATTTTTAGCCTGTGTGATGCAGATTAGCATAATTCTTCTTCCTCCAGTTTCCCATCTGGATTTTCCCTCGCGCTCTCCTCGGCCACCCAGTCAAACATCCATCTCCGGCATTACCAATTCATTTATCTTTCTCCGCTTCTTTTTCCTCTCGACCCTTCCTCCCTTTATTTTTTCGTCACGTATTTTAGATCCTCGTGTACTCTCCCCTACGTCACTCGCCTCACTTTTTCGCCTTTGTCCCCTTCTTTTGGCACTTCTTGTCTTTGCATTCTCACGGACGCCTTCCTCATTTCTCGGTCTCCATTCCCGTTCATTAGGTTCGCCTCGTCATTTTCCGTAAATTCCCATTTCCTCCGTTTTGTTTGTTGTGCTTTTTCTGTCCTTGGTCACTTTGTCACTCCACCCTCTTGTACTGAAATAACCCTCTCCCTTCTTTTAAGATTCTCTCTCTCTCTCTCTCTCTCTCTCTCTCTCTCTCTCTCTCTCTCTCTCTCTCTCTCTCTCTTTATCTTTTCTTTTCCTCTCTGTGTCTCTACTGTTATATGCATATTATGTACGTACACACACACACACACACACACACACACACACACATATATATATATATATATATATATATATATATATATATATATATAATATACATATATATATGTATATACATGAATATAATATTATATTCATATTACACTGTAGTATTACAGAAAAAGACATTCATGTATATACATATGTACACACATACATATATATATAAATATACATTTATATATAGATATATATATATATATATATATATATATATATATATATATATATATGTATATACATGAATATAATATTATATTCATATTACACTGTAGTATTACAGGAAAAGACATTCATGTATATACATATGTACACACATATATACATATATATATATAGATTTACATTTATATATATATATATATATATATATATATATATATATACTGTATATATATATATATATATATATATATATATATATATATATATATATATATATATATATATATATATATTCCTAGTTTATTCCTAGTCGTTTACCCACATACTGCTACTTCTCTCATTCTCTCCTCATCCAAAATCTTCACCCTTAAATCCTTATCGGAATCTGTTGCTTTCATTATGTCAGTGTCATCAATAACAGTCACTTCTCTCTCTGCTTGGTTCCCTTTCACCCACTTAACTTTACTATATTCCACGTTTACTCTCAGAGTGTTTCTCTTTCAAACACTTTTGAATTCTCTCACTGATCTCTGCAGTTTCTCTTCACTATCTTCTATCAGTACTGTGTTGTCTGTGAACATCAGCTATTCCACAAACCATTCATGGCCCACTTTCGTATCCCACAACTTTTCACCTTCCTGTGACTTTCATATTACTCTTTCCTTAAGGATATCAAACAGTCACAGAGACGTGGATTCCCTTGTTTAAGCAGCTAAATTTTATAACAAACCACCTGCAACTCTAAACCATGTTTCATATCCATTATGAAAACTTATCATCACTCTCAGTTTACGTTCTGTACCATACCTTCTCTGCACCCTTCATATTGATTCTCTCTCATTTGTATAACGATTTTTTTTATAGGTCCTTGTATGCCATTTACAACTTTTTCCCCATTCAAACTTTCCCTACATCTGGTTCCTTTAAAGATAAAAAAAATAGGATCCACACATCCTCTTCCATGTGTAATCCCTGTGCTGTCCCCCTACCAGATCTGTCATCTGCCTTGCCCTCTCAATGAAAATCATGCCACACACATACCAGGTTTAGTAAGCAAAGTAATGCATCCCTTATACAGAGGAATAGTTATTCCTGTCACCTATTCCATTGGAATCGATTCCCCACACAATTCTGATGAGGCATTCTCACTTGCACTGCTGTACCATAATGTTTCTCTCATAATGCCATCAACTTCTGGTGCCTTTCCATTTGTCAGCTTCCTTATTCCCTTTCTTACACCCTCATCATTAACACCCACTAGAATTCTCAAATTCGCTGTAACCCTGTACACTCTTCTGTTTTTCATCTCTGCCTTACTGCTAACTTCCACATTCAATAAACCCTCAAAATACTCACTCCATCGACCCAAGACATCATCTCTCTATTAGTATCTTTTCTTCTGAGGTTTCTTTGCTCATCGACCTTGATCTCTGCATTTGCTTTCTTGTTGAACTTCCTGTTCCCCGTCTTCTTTTATTATTTGCCTTTTTCTCCCTTTAACCACTTTATCCATCCTCGCGTATCTCTGTTCACAATCCTCCTGTCAGATTTGCAGTTGCACTTAAAATAATCTCCTTTTTTCTTTCTTTAAATCTGTATACCCTCACCCCATCATTCACTGTTTTTATTTCCGCTTCCCCTCCTTCCTAACCCAACAGATGTTTCCTTCTGACTCCATGACCCCGTCCTCGAATTATTCACATTCCTCACGATGTACTCCGTCAACTTCCCTGACTTTAATCTCGCCCAATTTTTTTGTCCTGACTTTAATCTTGTCCAATTTTTTTGTCTCCTTTCATGCTTTCCTTACTTTCTCATTAAATCCTATCCCATTTTGCATTCGTTTTCTCCTTGCATGCTTTCCTTACTCTCTCCCTATCAAGCTGACTTTTCTTATTTACCCTTACAGCTATATTTCCATCCCTTTTTATCCTGCTTGAACTTTCAACTATCGAAAATTTTGCTTCAACCACCATAACATATGTCGACCTACACTTCAGTCTTCTTGGAATCAATACATAATATAAAAAGAACACTTTTCCTCATCATTTTATCTATCCCAAGTGTAATGTGTATCCTTTTCTTTGTGAACTTTGTATTTCTAAACACATTCTACGACTCACAATTTCTTATTACTCCAGGAACTCCATATTAGCCGACAGTGCCAGTCTCATTCGCCGTTACCTAACTTTGCATTCAAATCCCACAGAACAACCGCCATTTCATATTCTCCAAACCCAGCATGACTGATTCAAACTCTCTCCAAAAGATGATCTTTACTCTCATTTTTTCCTAAATTCTGGCCCATACACTCTCACTAACACAAGTTTTGACCACTGCCAATCTTGCCAATACAGTTCTTGAATTAACTCATTTATACTCTTCCAGTCATCACTAGATTCTCATCGACGCTACAGTGACTCACAACTTCCCTAGCGCTTCACCTTTCACCTACCTCAGACACAATTGCCTTTTGTCCTTCCCGTTCCTGCACACATTGCCCTTTCATCTTTTTGTCACTCGGGCCAGAGCATCCAGCTTCCTGTCCATAAACTAATCAGCTACACATTCAAACCCCGTCCCCTTGATGCATCATCCTTTTATTTCTTTTTGTTTTTTGGTAGCTTTCACATCAAAGTGCGTGACGGAAATGCTGTTGTTTTCCGGCATTCTACAGGTGTGAGAATGTGATTGTTATTATTCTCATGTCAAAAGGCTCATATGTTGTTTAAAGGGACAAATGCTGTTGTTTTCCGGCATTCTACAGGTGTGAGAATGTGATTGTTACTATTTTCATGTCAAGAGGCTCATATGTTGTTTAAAGGGACAAATGCTGTTGTTTTCCGGCATTCTACAGGTGTGAGAATGTGATTGTTATTATTCTCATATTAAGAGGCTCTTACGTCGTTTAAAAGGGTACAACAGCGTTCGCGCCACGCACTTTGATGTGAAAGCTACCAAAAAAAAAAAGCTTGTGTATATATGAACATTTGCTAATGTTCTTCCCTTAACTCTCTCATTGTGTGAACATGTGTTAAAGAGCTCTCTCTCTCTCTCTCTCTCTCTCTCTCTCTCTCTCTCTCTCTCTCTCTCGTTCATGTGTTTGCGCGCATGATTGTGAGGGCTAGAGCTCTTTCCTTTAACTTTTGTATCTGTATGTGATTAAGTGCAGTATGCCTTTTATAGTCATTCTTTTCAAGTCAGTGTGTATTAGTGTTTGAGAAAAAAATTCATATATGTAAGTACTGCATGGATTGTGCATGTGTTGGAAATTTTTAATTTCTTTTATTTGTGTGCTTGTGTATGAGCATCTGCTAGACAGTCATTACGTTTGGGTGTCTGTGAATTAATGATTGTTAGAGTGTTTTTAACTCGTATGCATATATATACGTGTGCACAGCAGAGTTCCTCTTTTAAACTCTAGGTATGCACATAAACACGCACAGTAGGCTATATATGCATGTATTTGTTATGCTGTTAATTTTCACTCTTGGGTATTTGTGTGTATGTATTTGTGGAAGAGAGTTTTTTTTATGCTCTATTTATGTATGTGTGTATGTATGCCAGGGAGTTCCTCCTTTTAACTCCGTCGCACATCAATGAGACAGACGTCCAAAGAGCACCTGGCACTCCACTGCTCCAGACTCCCTGAGATAAGGGCTATTGAACGCGGCCAGCTGTGCTATCAAACAGAGGAAGATGAACACAACTTCGGGGGGGTTGCGTTATCTAAGAGCAAAATTTAGGAGCCCTTATCAAAGCGACGTGGACGCTGGAGAGAGAGAGAGAGAGAGAGAGAGAGAGAGAGAGAGAGAGAGAGAGAGAGAGAGAGAGAGAGCCACTATCTCTGTGGGCAAATGAAAACAAATGACTTTGTTTAAAAATTTTCATACATAGGAACTGCTGCGTATATTCCTAATTTTAAAGTTGTGTCTGTTCCTTTTGTTTTTATTTTTTGTGGGGAGGTGGGGGCGAGGGGCTTGGGTGGGATTTGTACCATTAGTATCCTTCGTGGTGTTCATTCATTTGTTTCACATATTTGTTGACTTTTTGACGTTTCATTTAGCTTGGATGCAAAACTGACAACATTTGTATTTGACACACACACACATGTATATATATATATATATATATATATATATATATATATATATATATATATATATATATATATATATATATATATATATGTGTGTGTGTGTGTGTGTGTGTGTGTGTAAATTTCTTTTCCTCTTTTTTTCAATAGTTCACTTATCTATCTATCTATCTATCTATCGGCCCGTCTTCATGGTTTATTTCATTACTTTATTCTTGGGTATCTCTCTCTCTCTCTCTCTCTCTCTCTCTCTCTCTCTCTCTCTCTCTCTCTCTCTCCTGCTTTTCTATCTTCACTGTGGTTGATAAAATTAAAAAGAATTGAATATTAAACCGAGAAGTATTAGTAAAAGCAGGATAGATGTTTATCGAGATTATTGAGAGAGAGAGAGAGAGAGAGAGAGAGAGAGAGAGAGAGAGAGAGAGAGAGAGAGAGAGAGAATAGTTTGATGTTAAACAATTGTTTGGCCTTCTCATGGTCAAGCATTGGTCTAACATTGGCCCTTCCCAGAGTTTTCAAGAACCACTTACTTACTTATGCTGGAGCAGCGATTGCTCTCTTAAAACTGGAATCTAGCCACGAAGAAACTCGAGTTTATTCCAAAGGAAGCAAGTGTATAGATGTAGCGAAATTCAGAAGTGACTGGGAGGGTCTTCTGATTTTGCTCCAACTCTTACCATTCCTGTTTCTTTCCTCGTTATCGTCATTTTTATTATTTATTATTCTTCTTTTCAGCTGCCAAAGTTCATCTTCGCTTTCTTCTTCCATTATTGCTGTTACTTCCTCATCTGCTTATAATTGTTTTACTAACATCAGTTCTTCATTTGGCTTCTTGTTCTTCTTCTTCTTCTTCCTAATTTTGACGTAATTGCTGGGTTTGATTGTTAAAGATAAAGTACCACTTACATAAATAGCTCCAGTAATTGAGTTGATTTTAATGACAGAAATAACAATCAATGACAGATAATAATAAAAAATACCATTATAGAGTAATTACAGTGAAAAATATAAAGGAGAATAATACTCTAGATTATTGCTAACACAATTACGAATAAAGTTATAGATAACTTTGTCAGAAAATTAGTTGATAACCTTGATGGACATTCATCTAGCTGTAAGTGATTCCGTTTTAGTGTAGTACACTGAAACAGAACTAAACCTGTCACGTAACAATGAGACTTCAGTGTGGAGTTGAGGAATGAAGGGGGAAATAACCATATTTAAAGGAAGCAGTTGACCAAAATGTGGGCAGATCCATAAGTTTTTGTTAACCCCAGTTTTTGTTCTCCCAGTTTCCTTTAGTTTTTTTCAGGTCTGAACTAGATTGAGGCATTGGGCTGCAAATCCCACGAGTCTTTCCATTAAAAATAAAAAGAAAGGAAAACCTGAAGTTCGTAGGCCTTTACACTGAAAACACAAGACAAAAAAAAAACTTGGAATGGAAACTGGTTCGGATTGCAACGGGGTTGGCAGAGGATTGCTGGAAAGTTCCAAGGTGTTTGGAAAGAGAAATATTTCGAGGAGGAAGATAGGCTAGGCAGACCAAATCCACTTTTCTGTCATGATTTGGGTCCATTTGCTACAAAAGGTATGACTTGGGACAAAATGAATTAGGGTATATATAAAGTTTCTTCTGCTTGCGTTGTAATTATTTTTTTTTAAGTTTTACCACTTACGTCTCGACAGGCTGATGAATTTTACAGTTTCTTTCATGAGGATATGCGCAAGTCATAATTATTATTATTATTATTATTATTATTATTATTATTATTATTATTATTATTATTATTATTATTATTATTATTCAGAAGATACACCTCCATTCACATGGAACAAGCTATAAATAATAATAACAGTATATTTTATGTAAATTATACCAAATACATATAAGCATAGTCTTTCGACGTTTCCTTCGGAAGAGAGTGGCCTTTTTTGCATCGTTCCGCCAGTATATGAGTAAATTATAAGTAAATCGTAAGTAATAATAAAGTTGTACCTCTCACGATTCCCCTTATGTGAACCGCGCACACACGCAGTACACAGAACTAATCACATTAATAAAAGCACTCTTTGGAGCGAAGCGCAGCAGTGCTGGAGGCTTTTTGATGTACTGTAATGTTCTGAGTGGCAGGGAAACTGGGCATATGCGTAACACTGGGGAAAAATACGTTTTTTGTAATAATGGACTAAGAGGGTTTCCACAGAGTAGCTGTTGCACTTAATGCATCTGTGAGTGGTAGGGTAACAAGAGAAAAAGGAGCTCAAAAGGAAGAGCTTAAAATTTAACTGTTATTATTATTATTATTATTATTATTATTATTATTATTATTATTATTATTATTATTATAAAGTAGTAGTAGTGGTAGTAGTAGTAGTAACAGGAGAAGACACGTTAGGTGAAATTTTGTCTTTACATTTTAGCTCTGTACACGTTTTTTTTTTTTTTTTCAGACGAACAATAATTCACAAAGTGCTGCTCTTGGTCAAAGATATCTCCCGCTATCATCTCCAGTGTCCTTGTAATGGCAGAAATTATCTGAAGCTAAGAACAATATTTTGTGAATTGTTCAACTGTAAAGTGTCTTTATACAAAGAGGAAAATTGAAACAAAATTTCATTCTAATGGCTTTTTTCCCCTTATTATCAACTGGAACGTGAATGTTCGTCGACATTTTATCGTTAGTAGCCTGATACCAGTAGCACTAGCATTCATCATAAAAACACATGCTCAAGGAATAGAATAATATGTAGTGCAACAGGCAAAATGGCATATGATAAAATTTGAGTAGAAATCTGTAGTTTACTGGTGTCATGTTCCCCTTTTTTCTATTGCTCTGTTGGCCTTCGCAGATCTGTCCTTCTCTCTGCCATTTTCCTTTTTATCAAATACCTTTTATCTCAGCCGTCCTTGGAAACTCCTTTTCACGCGGGCTTAATTACTTGGTAATAAAAACGGGCATCTGATTAAGCATCTCTGAATATGGCAGACAAAACAGGGGAGTTTTCAGTGCTTCCAAGGCCAATAATACCCTTTTCATGTCATACTCTACCACGATAGAGTTTGATAATTTGGAAATTAAAACATACATCTATCGGGATTTGAACTTATAAATAAAAACCGAAAGACAGAGTCTCCCCCCGCCCCACCCCCACCCCGTGAGATGTATCATCCCAATAATCTACGAACGAACAACGTAAAAATCTGTCTTGGAAGGACCCTACTATGGGCCTGGTTACCTCTTCCCCTGGGAAGTTTGGTATACTCTTCAAGGGCTACTTTACATCTCTGAGAGAGTTCACCAGATTCATGTGGGTCTCATTTGCCCCTGTAAAATCGATTGCTCTAATCTATTTAGAGGCTTTCCATGCCCCATTTTTCTCTATGTTAGTGCGTATAGGCTTTCTACTCAATTCGTAACCTAGCTGTTGTTTCATATTTGGATTCATTTAACTCGATTTTAAGGTCAGAGATACTACTTATCCTGTATAGATGTTACTTTTGGCTTTGCTTTCGAAAGCTTCGTGATTATCTGGTAGCTCTCCCTCCCTTGACCTCGTTATACACGTGGGTTTTGTAATCTTAGAGGTATTGTATGGGAGGCTTCGGAGTATTAGAGAAACTGCATTAGGAAGCTTTGAATTAATAAAAAACATTAAATTGATATTGTATCACTATTTGGAGTTTAAACCTGTTCGATCAAATCTTTATAGCTTTCACTTCAAGCTCGTGAACTTCTCTTCCTTTGCGTGTATTTCCGGTTTATCAACCGCTGATACTGTAAAAGGCAGGTCTGTCATCACTTACAAAGGGGAATCCACAAGCCCACTTTTCTTGCAGTCACCGAGTCTGATTTGGAAAGCCTAGATCGTCTTTGTCTCTTGTTAAAAAAAAAAAGTCTCATGGTTAACTATCAACAAACGGTCCGTGTCGTTGAAAGGAATATTTCTGCAGTGGGAGACACGTGCCCGATACGAGAGAGATACAGAACGAAGCGGGACTGACGAACATTGAGTCACAGAAAAGAGAGGAAGATGTACCCGACAGATAAGGGAGTGATACACGACTGAACTAGATGAAGGGACATTTGAATTTCAGGAACGAGGGGAAGCTGCAAGAAGGTGTCCATCTTGTATTCGTCAGAATTAGTTACAATTACCGGCGAGAGTTCTAGAGGAGAGTGGGATTTTAAAATGGATGGAGGGGCTTTGTAAAGCATTGTGGGACGGAAGGGAGAGTTGTCCGAGAGTATGAAATGTCTTCAACGAAAAGGTGTCAAAGCAAAACAGCCAAATGGTAGAATCTAATTTTTTTAATGTTAGAAATGAAACACGGTGACATGTACCACAATGTTAAAACACATTTATTGTGAGGTACAGACGCAACTAAAAAAAAATTAGGTTAAATTTTAAATAATGCTTAATAAATTTGCCTGATAGTAGAATTACGATGTTTTAACTGCGTTTAAGAACCTTTTTTGAAGAATGAGTATTATATAGATGTGATAGATGAAATATCAGGTTTGACATATCCTTGGAAAGAGTACGGGTACATTTACCGGCTCATTCTTCCGAACAAATCGGGAAAACTTCTCTGGTGAAGGGAATGAATATTCATTGGAGATATATGTGAAACGTATCATTTTGCTGGTTTGTTTATCTTTGTTATTTTTATTTGTATTTGACAGCGCGTTTCTTGTTTTCCTCTTCACGTGCTATATGCTTTTAGCAAGTTGAAGAACTTATGTTCCACACGAAAGTGCGCACAATTTCAACGTTCATGACAATAATAAAAGCAAAAGTGTCAATAGTCGTAATATTAGTAGTAGTAGTATAGGAAGAATAAAGCCGAGATTTTTTTATGCATTGGTTGCTGACATGCAACTTGAATGAAGATTCATTGTTAGGGATGAATAATGCAAGTGAAGAAGCAAATGAAATCCGAAAATACAGAAGGAATATAAAACTTTTATTTGAGGCATGGCGTTCAAGGTACTCAGATGTACTGTATCTATCAGAATGGTTTGTCGAGATAGAAAGAACTGTTAATTTCAAAGATTGTATGATGCAAGTGGCCGAGGTTGTGGGTCGCTGGTTGTATGGATTTGCCGCATTTAATGCAGAAGTTTGGCTACAGAAATAATGATACGCAACTTAAAGGTAACAGAGAATGAGAAAATTTGGCATTTAGAACTTCGTTTTTGTGTCTGCTAAAACCGACCAATAGCATGAGGTAGGCAGGAAGAAATCAGGGTAAGGTTTGTTATATAAGGGACGTGTCAAGGACTAATGTTTGTGTGAGGGTGTATGTGTCTGGGTCTGGCAGCTGGGTCATAAAAGTGTGTCAAGCAGCCTCCTTTCCCTGTTCCTTATACCGTTGGTGACCATACACCCAATATTTCCAAACATTGGGCCGTTCTTTAATATCGTTCGTTATCATTTTATTGAATTCACTCGTTCACAGCACTTGTTTTCTGTATTGGTAATTAATTTTTTTGTTGATTTTAATATACATTTACTAAATTTACAATGGGTGAAAAACTTGTTAGTTGGTATAAACAGACTATGAGTATTTAATGCGAATTTTGCGTTTATTATAGCGTTGATGTAAATTGCGTCGTTCTTGGAAAGTCAGACTAACTTGATCAGGCTTGGCTTTTTAGCGCAACTAATCCAGTCAAAGGTTTCCGATGATTGACTTCGAAATAAACCATGTGAGGCCTTTAATTAAGGGATCAAATATTAACTTGAGAAGGGAAGAGGGAAGGAACCAAGGAACTGTTCATACTAGGGAACTATTCATTCTCTCTCTCTCTCTCTCTCTCTCTCTCTCTCTCTCTCTCTCTCTCTCTCTCTCTCTCTCTCTCTCTCTATACATATATATATATATATGTGTGTGTATGTATGTATATTATATATGTTTGTATCTTTGCGTGCGTTTATTAGCCAAATCTCTCTCTCTCTCTCTCTCTCTCTCTCTCTCTCTCTCGATATATATATATATATATATATATATATATATATATATATATATATATATATATATATACATATATATGTGTGTGTGTGTTTGTTATATGTATATTATATATACAATATATATACATATTTATATATGCGTGTATCTGTGTGCGTTTATTAGCCAAATCTCTCTCTCTCTCTCTCTCTCTCTCTCTCTCTCTCTCTCTCTCTCTCTCTCTCTCTCTCTCTGGTGGGTAGTTTGTATATCCCTCTTGCGAAGTATTTGTCTTAGCTAATCGAAGTTCATCAAGTATTGTAGGTAGTTCGTTTAAAGGATCCGGCAGAATCCGAGCTCTCCAGTGCACGCATTAAGAGCCAACATCACTCCCGCGATCTCAAAGAGCAGGTTCATCGCTGCTGTTTAACCTTAGTTTTCAGAGAGGGAGTCCGTGACGTCATTTGTTTGTTCGTGAGATTAAACAGGTTGGTATTCTCTCTCTCTCTCTCTCTCTCTCTCTCTCTCTCTCTCTCTCTCTCTCTCTCTCTCAACATTATTTTACATTTTGCTTTATATTCGTACATGATTCCTTACCTACTTTCTCGTCATAAGCATATAGTCTCTCTCTCTCTCTCTCTCTCTCTCTCTCTCTCTCTCTCTCTCTCTCTCTCACACACATTATTTTACATTCTGCTGTATGTTCGTACATGATTCCTTACCTACTTTCTCGTCATAAGTATTTAGTCTGTCTGTCTCTCTCTCTCTCTCTCTCTCTCTCTCTCTCTCTCTCTCTCTCTCTCTCTCTCTCGATTCTGTTACATTATGTTGTGTTTACGTACATGGTTCCTTACTTTCTCATAAGTATGGTAGTCTGTCTGTCTGTCTGTCTCTCTCTCTCTCTCTCTCTCTCTCTCATGATCCTATTACATTCTGTTGTCTTGTTACATGACTCTTGGCTCACTTGTGTCCCCTTCGTATCTATAATAAATTATGTTTGTATGTACGTTCCATCACGCAGTTATTCTTATGAATTTGCCGTTGTATGTTCTCGTATGAATATATATGCTTATAGAAACCGTATGAGATGTGAATGTAAAGAAGATAGTTTCGAAGCACAAAGACAAGATTTTGGTACGTGAGGGTTGGGTGAACCTTCCTAACATGTAGGGTCCATCCCATCTATAATAGAAGACAGTAAGAGAAAGTATTTTTTTTAAACAAGTTAGTGTTCCCTATAGAGGTTCTGGTATTTTTAACATATGCACATTATGTATGTGAATACATATACATATATATAAATGCAAATCTGTTACACCTACAGATTCAACATTCCTTTCGAAATGCTACGTAACGTGTTTTGCGGCCTAACTCCAGAAGACGGGGTAACCGCAACTCTCTCTCTCTCTCTCTCTCTCTCTCTCTCTCTCTCTCTCTCTCTCTCTCTCTCTCTCTCTCTTGCACTCAACCCACAGATTCTCTCCCTCTCTCTAACACCATCCTCAAAATGGATACTCTAAGGAAACACAATCTTTCCTACATAAATAGATTTATTATCAAACAAACCCAACAAGTAATGAATTAACAAAGAAAAGATTAGAATGCATAATAAATGAATTATCAAGTCAAAAATAGTCTAATTCAAGATTTAATCTTACTCTGGCTAAAAAGCCTTTACACTCAAAACTCCCACACACTCCATCTTAGACATTATATGTCTAGTCTTAAAGTCAACCACATTGAGAAAACCACTAAACTGCAAAGATTGCAGTGTCCTTTCTCTATCACCACAGCAATCCCACAGACATCTGTTGAAAAATTAAACAAACCGTAATCTCCCTCAAATACAGTATACAAGCATGTGATATAATAATGAAAGTCTAAAATGCATGGTTAACCAATGTCAAATCAGAACACAATAAAATAGAATATTAAAGTGACATAAATGACTATGTCCAATTCTCCCCACAAATTCATAAGTTTATTGCATATGGTAAATTCACAAGTTCACAGTCCACACAGAAAAAAGAGAAGTCTGGATTTACCTTAACTGCCGGTTTCTAAGAGATTGGAAACACACAAAGCCACGTCTGGACGATATCGCTCTCGCTAAGTTAATAATCAACCAGACCTAACTTTTGGGCACAATTAGACATAATCTCCATTTTTCTAACGCACGAACTTACGTACTTGCATACCAACTCGGTCGGTTGCCTCTCATGTCAGCGACAATATTGTGTGTTCATCGAGCCAAAACAGCTGAAGCAATTGAACTATCTGCTGACTGCAATGATTTTGCAACTGTGCGACCGTCCTAGTTCCACCTTATAGCTTCTCTTTCGTTTCATCACACTATGACTGAATATACACAGTAATTCTAAAATCAAACACATTACCCCATATAGTTATATATATATACAATATTATTTGTATGTATGTATATATATATATATATATATATATATATATATATATATATATATATATATATATATATATATATATATATTTATTTATTTATATATATATATATATATATATATATATATATATATATATATATGTATATGTATGTATGTGTATATTAATGAAATTTAATTCCTCTGTGTGGTCTTCTCTGGAGAGAAATGCCATTCCTCCCACTATATTATCTGATCTGACTGTGAAATATATTAGACTAGTTAATTATCAAGGATTCATTGAGAACTTCAAATTCAAGTTAGAGTTACGTGCCAATGGATTATATCTCAACTTTCCAGTACTACGGGGTAGCATACTCAGTTTGGCTTCAATAAGAGACTCCAGAGAGTCCGGGGGAGAGAGAGAAAGTGAATGCAGTTTTGCCGTAGGGGTGATGTAGCAGATATCAGATTTGGTAACAACGGATGTAGCGAATTTTGATTTTGAAGTTTGGCTCTGGTGAGATAGCGAATTCCGATCCGGATTTTATTTTGTTTCTGTGAAGACTGGCTCGCAGACGTGAAATCCACGCGTGCATCTGTCGTTTTACTACAAGTGAAGTTGTATACATCAGCAAAGGATGGTTGAATAGATGAAACCTTGTTCCCTTATCTCGTTCAGGCCTGAAGGAGTAAAGAAAAAATGAATGGGAGAGGAAATGATTTTGACCTAACTTTAAAGGAAGTGGCAGTCACATGTCCTGCAAGAAAAGGGGTATGGGATCGGGAGAAACGGATAATACAGTAATAGAAATTTCTGTAGCCCTGGAATGTTGCGTTGTCGGTGGCAAGTTGTCTACTTGGACAGGAGATACCTGCCGAAAAATCAGACATCAAAGATTTTGATGATTTTGTTGTCAAATTAGAGCGAGACTATTCTCGCTTCGTTTCCTGAAATATAAGCTTGTACTGTGTCAACATTTACTATTAGTGGTGAACACTCAGAAGCATTGGCTGTATCAGACGCCGAAAACAGTGGTGCTTACATAGATAATATGACTGACTGCTGCTCAAACTCTCTCTCTTCTCTCTCTCTCTCTCTCTCTCTCTCTCTCTCTCTCTCTCTCTCTCTCTCTCTCTCTCTCTCTCTCTCTCTCTCTGTTATTCTGTTACATTCTTCTACTATTCGTACATGGCCCCTTAACAGTCTTGCTATTCTTAGGAATATATAATAAATTGTGTGTGTATGTACGTTCCAACACGCAGTTGTACTGATGAATTTGCCCTTGTATGTTCTCGTATGAATGCTTATGCTCACAGAAAGCCGAAGAGATCAGAATGTAGACAGTAGACAAGATAGTTTCGGTCAACGGACCCTGTAGAATAAACACTAGAATAAAAAAGACAAGGTTTGTGGTATCAGAGGGTTGCGAGGACCTTCCTAACATTTAGGGTCTACCCCCATGTATAAGAGAAAAAAATTAAGAGCAGCGTATCTTTTTGAACCAAGTTAGTGTTCCCTTAGAGGTTCTGGTCATGCTTATATCCATACATACATGCATAAATATATATATATATATATATATATATATATATATATATATATATATATATATATATATATATATATATATATATATATATATATATATATATATATATATATATATGGAATTTCACTTTCCTTTGTGTCACTTTTTCTGAAGAGAAAGGCCATTCCTCACACTGTATAATCTGATCTGACAGTGAAATATCTTAGAATCGACAGTCATCAAAAATTCATTGACAGGTTCAACTTATTGTTATGTGACACTGGACCATTTCCGTAAACATTACAATACTGCAAGGTTGCATACACAGTTAGCTGGTTTGGCTTTAACAAAATATCTAGAGAGAGGGAGCGAAAGCAGTTTTGCCGTAGGAGTGATGTATCAGGTATCAGATTTGACAACAGCGGATGTGGTGAATTTTGATTTGGATGTTGGGCTTTGGTGAGATAGCGTATTCCCATCCGGATATTATTTACGCGAATGTGGAATCCGAAACAGATTTTGTTTCTGTGAAGAATTGCTCGCAGACACGAAATCCACGCGTGTATCTCTGTGGTTTCAAAACAAGCTTCAGTTTTATGTGCTTGGAAAGGCCGGCTGGAGAGATGAAACTTTGCTCCCTTATCTAGTTCAGGCCTCAAGCGATAAGGAAGCTTGAATGGGAGAGGAAATTTACTGGGGCCTAACTTTAAAAAAAAGTAACGGTCACATCTCCTGCAAGAGAAAAGGTATGGGATTCGGGAGAAACAGAAGATAGTAGAAATTTCTGTAGCCTGGACTGTTGCGCTATAGGTGGCAAACTGTTCACTGGAACGGGAGATACCGGCCGAAACCCATAAGAGGATAGTGTCGTCAGTACACCTTACATGGTACACCGTAGGCATTGGTTAATGTTCTTTGCGGCGTCCCTTCGGCCCCAGATGCAACCCGTTTCATTCCTTTTACTATACCCCCGTTCATATTCTCTTTCTTCATCTTACTTTTCACCCTCTCCTAACAATTGTTTCAACAACGCTAAATTATTTCATAGGTCCCAGTGCTTGGTCTTTGGCCCAAGTTCTGTATTCCGAATCCTTTCCGATACCGGCCGAAAAATCAGCGTTCATAGATTATGAAGAATTTGGTGTCAAATTACAGCGAGCACTTGAAAGCATCCGGTGCGTTAGACGCCGAAAATATTGGTGCTTGCATTGATAATATTGCTCACTGCTGCTCAGACTCTCTCTCTCTCTCTCTCTCTCTCTCTCTCTCTCTCTCTCTCTCTCTCTCTCTCTCTCTCTCTCTCTCTTTCCACTCCTTCATTCTCACATTAGAACGGCATGATATAAAGTAATACAGTAGGTTTCAAATTTCATATCGTGCTCTCTACCTCCTCTATGTTATGTTTTTCATTTTTGATTTTACAAAACCTTTCTCTTCTTTTTCTCTCTCCAATTTCTTGCAATGGGCGGTATCTGTAATTGCATCCTAGTGAAGAGCCTCCGCTTCAACCTCACAAAACCATAGAAAAAAACGAAATAAGTTTACAAAACATAGAACAAGTTACTCCTTTCACTGGATGGATGAGGGAAACAAAAATAAATCACAAACCTTTATACAAAAAAGGGAAAAATGCGCCATCTCGGAGTAATTGTCGTTGTATCGGCTTACGCGTCATCTCGCAGGTTTCCGAGGACTTTGCCACTAAATAATTCTGGGCTTTGCGCGAGTTAGCAATGTACATACATGTTAGCTCCGGTTCCAAGTCAGGTTTGCTTTCTTCTTGCCCCAAACCTGAGGAATATATATATATATATATATATATATATATATATATATATATATATATATATATATATATATATATATATATATATATATATATATATATATATATACACTGTAAAAAGTTAAAGGTACAGAAAGGGTATAACGATGGAGCTGAGGTATATATACAAGGTAAAACACCCCAAGGCTCAAAAATACCCCTCTGCATCAGGAGCCAGGGTATTTTTTGTGAATAATATACCCTCTATTACACTTTGTCTCAAAATGGGCTTGGTAAGTTTATGTGATCATGTCATGAAATGAACTTTTACTCTGTATTAAATCACCACATTGTTACACTGATAGTGTAATGCACCAAAAAAGTTACTAAAAACATATTGGTTTTGAGTTATGGATAGTTTTGAAGCAAGAATTCCTACTACAAAATGCAGTACTTGGCAATTTACATTGTTGCCACGAGTCCCTTGATTACACAACCGCAGTTATAATATATACATCCATTTATATACATATATATATATATATATATGTGTGTGTGTGTGTGTGTGTGTGTTACACAGACATACGCATATGACAGTGTAATATGTTCGTTGTCCCGTAATTGCGCATGTTGCTGCGCGCCGCGACTCGGGAGCCCGGGAAATTTCAATGGTGTGCTATGCAGTGTAGATAAGGTGTTGTGTGATGTAACGCTGTTTTAATTGTGGCCTCTAAGCAGTAATTAATCGTTATCAGGAATATAATATCTACACTATAAAAATATTTTCATTGCCATGTCATCGTGAGAAATTACTCTCACAACGATTGTTTCAATATTTTGTGTATTCACTTGTTTCCATATTATCCATCTCTTTCTATAGAGTTATTAGTAGCTTATGTCAGTGAAATCTTCCCACCTGCCCAGTTAAGGCGCTCTCACACTATATAGCAATATTTCCGTTGACTTTTGAATTTGACGTCAACTTTTAATGTTTTGACGACGACTTTTTAGTGTCGTCGTCACGAATTTTGAAAGCGATAACGATCGAATTCAACCCGCCTCTCCCTCTACCCTACTCTACTCTACCGTCGACTTTATCGTTTGTTTACATCTGGGAGGGAGGGAGGGCGCGCATTTCAAGGTCATCAGAGCAGCTTTTGGTAGAAGATTTGAGGGGGAGACGATGCTTATGGGACCGCAAGCATGATAGTTCTATGAAAAAAGGTCTCAAGATGAAGAATCATGAAGAAATCACCAAGCGACTCGGGGAAAAGTTTCCGGAACTTGCTGACCTTCATACAGGTAAGTCTGCTACTACTCTATATCTGGAATATCAGATTGTCTTATAGCCTAGGTCTACTCTCGTTATGCTATCATGTGTGC
The DNA here is from genome assembly GCF_040412425.1 of Macrobrachium rosenbergii. Taxonomy (NCBI): domain Eukaryota; kingdom Metazoa; phylum Arthropoda; class Malacostraca; order Decapoda; family Palaemonidae; genus Macrobrachium; species Macrobrachium rosenbergii. The sequence continues at coordinate 28,786,773 of NC_089752.1, forward strand.
ATTATCAAATTACATAAACACAAATCTGTGATATTTTAGTGCTTCTCTAGCTTAATTTAGGCTAGTGGCTATACTAGGCAACAGAACCTGACTGGGTAGGCTACAGAACCTGACTCTGGCTAGGCTACAGAACCTGACTCAGGTTGTGTAAATAAAGTTAGGACTATTCTATTTTTCAGCAGCAATGCTATGCCTAGACCTATATAGGCTGGTCTAGAAGTAAGCTATTCCTAGCCTAGTTTGAACTACTGCCGACTGTATACTAATTAGCCTAGAGAGCTTGGGTTATCCTAACCTAATTTTTCACACTTCACCTAAGATTTTAAATGTGTAGGCAAGTCTGCAACCCATGCCCTGAAAGAGGACATCATGCTAACCTAGCATGAAACATTTAATATATCTAAATAATTTCCGTAAAGATATTTAGTTCATTAGTTAATAATTTTTATATCAAGCTAAATATATGTTTTTCCCCTTTCAGATCAAGTGCGGGCAAAATTTAGTAATTTGAAGGGATACTTCATCCATGAATATAAAAAAATTCTGGCTGCTCCAAGTGTTCATGTGGTAAACCAAGCTCCAAGTGGGAATTGTTTGATTTGATGTCTTTTTTACATGATACAGTGGCTTCACAACCTACATATTCCTGTGACATTAATGAACAAGTAAGAGTATATACATGTGTATTACATTATTTACATAGCAGTTTAATAATAGGTATAATTACTTGGCATTTAAGAATCAAATTTGCACAATAAACCTGCTGTAGGCCCAGGTAAGCAAAAGTGTAGGGTTAGGTCAGTAAGGTCAATAGAAAAATCTAATATTTTTAGTTAAGTAAAGGGAATTATGCTTGCCCTTCCATAATCTTAAATTATCAGAATTACTAATGCATCATTACCTAAAACTGATCCATTATACAGCAGTTTATGTTATCAACATATTCATAGTAGAGTAATATATATATTTTTTTTATTTACAGGTAAATCCTATAGATAATCCTCTAGTTATTGAGGTTACTCAAAACACTTTTGATGAATTTCAAATTGGAGAGTCAAGTACGGGTTCTTTAACTCAACCTGTGTCCCCCAGCTTTGACCTTTCTGATGGAAGTTCTGATCGGTCTGTTGCACCAGCAACTTCCGCAACTTCATCTCTACAGAACCAAAAAGCAAGTAACAGTAGTAAGAAGAGGAAGCTACAAAATTCATTTGAGGAAGAATGCTTGCAAACCCTCTAAGAATTGGGCAACACCAGTACGCCTAATGACCTAGGTTTGTGTGGGAAAAACAGTTGAGGTTTGGATAAGGTCCCTACTAGTAAATGGACAAAAGGTTGCAGCAGCTAGGATTTCCCAAGTCGTCCTGGAAACTGAGCGGGAATATGGCTTACCTGATGATAAAGTAGGTTAACAGTAGTTATCAATTTGGTGCTAAATTCTGTCAGTATTTAATCTCTGCTGCTAATTTGAATTTCAAATACATGATCTGTAAGACCTCAGGCTTTCTAGTCTAATCAAGTTCCTGTAGCTGTAAACATTTTGTATACAATAAAGTTCAGTCTAATCAAGATTGATGTCATGCAGCTTTAAACATTTTCTATTTAATAAAGTTGATTAAAGCAATTTCAGGGTTTGTTTCTCCAGGTATCGCAGGGTACATATTTAAATTCCACATCGCTCTTCATAACTTTCTTATAAGTACTGAGGAGTAAATAATAGCAATTGAACAAATAATGAATTTTATTTTAAGATTACTGTATATACAAATGCAAATATTCAAAGGCATATGGGAGAAAATGTCCACTAGTGCATACAGGCTCGTTCATCTTGGAGTGGTACTGCCCCTTCATTATTAAAGTAATAATCCATTAATGTGTTCCTTACATTTTGGGCATCACTGGTACTACGTCCGCCATGTCCAGGACTACTATCCAAACCACTGTTTGATAAACCTCTCTCTTATTTCAGGGGGTGCATACAAATTCTTAGATTGTGCACGGATAAAATTATGTAAAACCACTATAGCAAACAAAATGTCCTTTACATTGTTTGGACAAGTTTGGATAGGTTTTGATAACACCTTAAATACTACTGAATGATACCAAAGGCATTTTCTGATGTGTGCCTTGCTCTTGACAACCTATAATTGAATATAGTTTTTACTTTGTTTAATTCCTTTCCTGGGAAAGGTTTCATCAAATAGGGCTTAATTGGGAATGCCTCATCACCAACAATGACATGTGGGCTTTGCTTATCAGTGAAAGGTAAGCAACATGATGATGGGATATTTAAAACTTCACTATCTATTGCTTCCTTTAGGCTACACCTATCCCAAACCCCAACGTCGCTGGCTCTTCCATTAGCACCTATATTTACATACAGGAACTTATAAGATGCATCAACTAATGCCATCATGATCATACTAAAATGACCTTTATAATCATGGAAACCTGCACCAGAATGTGGGGGCTTTGCATTTAGCACCCTTTTCCCGTCTAGTGCCCCTATGCAATTTGGAAAATTCCATTCCTGGAAATAATGCAGAGCAATTTCATTCCATTCCTCAGGAGTTGATGGAAGTTTTAAATATTCTGTTTTCATTATCTTGTATATGGCTCTGCATGTCTCTGGTATGAGGGATGAAACCAGATTATGGCTAATCCGAAATTGATACCCAAGGGAAACGTGATTCTTCTGAAATGAGAGAAAAATTCCCTTAGCAATAGTATAAATATATATATTCCTAATGTACATACTGTAAACCTTGCATTTTTGCCTTGACATATTGTACTACAGCTTATCTGGAATTATCAGTTAATTAATAACCATACTGTCATCAACTATAAAGTTTAAAATATAATAGTACAACCACAAAATTTACTTTTTATTATAAATTGTGTAAACACGCAATTATTTTTAATTATGTTACCCAATTAATAGACAGTATAGCTAGGTTAGGTTAGGTGGTTGTTTTGAGATTGGTAATACTTTACTAACCTAGCCTAGGCTACTTTGATGCCTGCCATTAGGTTATAGTCTAGTCTGGGTAGCCTTATGTACAATTTTATCGAATACCTTAATCTTAATCTTGGCCTTGGCTAACTTATGCCAAGACCAAGAACGTCTATATGTATATATATTATATATATAATATATATATATATATATATATATATATATATATATATATATATAAATATATGTTTTTTTAATTTGTCCTTTCCTCCCCTGAAAATCCAAAAAATGTACACCAGCCTAGACTAAGCTTACTCTTTTCCTACAAGAATCTATCAAACATGAATAGCAACCCATAAACGAACAGTGTACAGATACAAAATGATCAGCGTCTTTCATGCATAACCTAATTAATACACCAAGCCTAGGATATATTAGCCTAGTTTAGGCATAAACAATTCCAAGTAACATAGCCTACCTGTTGCTAAATAACGAAGAGTGATGGTCAATCGCTGTGCAGCAGACACAGCTTTCCTCATTTTAGTATCAGCTTTTTCAATGTGAGGTGTCACCAGGTTTAACAGATGAGTGAACTGTTCTTTCGTCAATCTAATCCAGTTCTTCATGGCGGACGGCGTCGACCCTGACGAAGACGTGGGTGGCGGATGACAGTTCTGGCGGTGTGAAGGTGGCCGACCTCTCGGTGTACTTGCGCTTGCAAGGGGCGAACTTGCCGGCCACGTTGCGGAGTCTCTGCAGTGATGGGATGTGGCGATCTTCTGTCACAAGTTCGCCCGGGACCAAGAGGGGCTCACCGTAGGTTTTTTCGGCTGCGGATGGGGTGCTGTCGGCTCTGGTGGTGGTTCTCAAACCGAGGAGGACCCACGGCAGCTGATGTTTCCAGTCCTCAGCGGTGCAGCGGGCCATGAGGGACGCCTTCAGGGATCTGTGGAACCGCTCGACCAGGCCGTTGGCAGCCGGGTTGTATGCCATGGTGGTGTGGTGCGTGGTCCCCAGCAGCTGAGCCAGGGCGGACCACAATTCGGACAGGAAGGCGGGGCCCCTGTCGGTTGTGATGTGGTTCGGGACGCTGAAGCGGCTAACCCAACTGGAAAGCAGGGCCTCGGCACACGCGCTGGCGGTGGCTTCTTGCATAGGTGTGGCTTCGGGCCACCTTGTCAAGCGGTCTACCACCGTCTGGAGGTATCTGGACCCGCCTGACGGGGAAGGGGCCTGATGACGTCGACATGAATGTGGCGGCGGCGCTCTGGCTGCGGGAACTCGCATACCCGTACTGCGTGTGACGACCCACCTTGCTGGTTTGGCACTGCAGGCACTGTTTCGCCCAGGATGTGGCGTCCTTCTGCACCCCGTGCCAAACACTTTTTTGAGAGCAGCTTGGCCATGGTTCTGCCAGAGGGATGTGAGAGGCCATGAATTATGTCGAATACCTGGCAGCGGCGTGAGGCTGGAACCAAGGGGCGGGGCTGACCCGTACTGATGTCGCAGAGGACACTTGGGCCTCCGGGGGCGAGGGTCGCGTCCCGCCACTTAAGGGACGTGATGGCGGTGCGGTAGGCCGGGGTTTCTGGGTCAGCCGCCTGTTCTCTGGCGAGGTCTTGGTAGTTTACTCCGAGCTGCACTGTGTTCAACTC